>NW_017805783.1:4386372-4413078 GCF_001891065.2 Hippocampus comes
AGTAAAGTGGGTTTCCGGGGGGGGGGGGGGTGGGGGGGGGAACGCTTGGAAGGACTGATTTTTAACTGACCTGGTTCTAATTTCAGCAAGCAAGCGAACTGCAGCCATCACCGGGCTGGATCCATCTCCAGAAGCTGGTAGAGAGGTGTGAATGGACAGGCTGCCCTCCTGTGGCAGAAGCATGGATTGCACTGCTTGCACTACCTTCTCAGTGATCGATAGCTTGTACAAGGGCAATGCCTGAGGAATGGGAAGAAGGATCAGGTGAGAATCAGAATATTGTTTTCCATTAAACGATAAAGGTGATTAAGCTACAGGGAGGAAGTCTTACTTCAGATCTGGGTGTACACAGGCGTGATATTGGTACTGTCAGCACATCTGAGGCTTTACAAGTTCTCCTGTAGTCACAAGAGGGGAATTTGACAGTTGCAATGCCCTCTTGCTCATTGATAGACATCACAATACCCACACTGCCAAGCACTCCTTTACCTATGACCTGTAGACATGAGATATATGCTAAGATGTTGAAAGGAGTTTATCAATGATATGATTAAAAATAAATAGTAGATTAACTTGTATCCTTTACCTGGACCTCAGACCCTATTTTAATGGTTTCTTTGAAGCCACCCAGAGCACAGAGTGCAGCAACCGCCTGCCTGCCAATGGCCTGAAGCTTAGCCAGCTTCCTACCACTGCTGCTCCCGTTTTCCAAAATACTCTCTGCATACTTCCCCAATTGAGGGATGAACATCAGTGCCCTGGACAGGACCTAAAGATAAACACAGAGAAAACATTTATACTGTATGCTGAAGAAAACGATTCAACATTGGAGGCCTGATTTACGAAGATCCCAAATAGTGGGCACTGAATTGCGTCCTCACTTACCAACTTATTGTGTGTGCTGTTGACAACAAGTGACAAAATGAATGTAATGAAAGAGAGTTCTGCGCTTCAGGTAGCTTTGGTGGATTTCAACATGGAAAATTTGGGAGAGCACAGCAAGTAAAAAATGTGACGGAATTGGAAGTGTTAGTGAAAGAAACCGACATATGGCTTCCAAAAAAGAAACCTAACGCTCCAACAATTTTGGTGAAGCAGGCAAACTGCATAAAAGCCATGTTTTTCTTCGTTTAACTCATCCAGAGTGCCAATCCAGCACAACAGTGAATTAAAAATAACACACTCAAAAAACTGAAATGGGAGAGGCCAGCACCAGGCAGTGGTCACAGTGCACTGATATGAACCAGACAAGGAAATTCAGAGTTAAATTACATTTTCTCATTGGTAACTGGTAAAGCCCTTGGATTTATCAGAACTTCCAAAATTGTATTGTTGAATACATGATGTGCCATCATAATATTTGTTTCTGACATTTGAAACATTTTTACACAAGCAGAAAAGATCTGTTTGCCTTGTCTCTCATTTTGCCTCAATCTCCTCGCTATGGTGACGTAGAGCGGTGCTGTGCACAACTTCCTTTCAGATGCTGTTTTTCAAGATGCAATATCAGCCATCGAAATTAGTCTCTGGTTTGACTAATCACATAATATTGCATGCGCTAAATTAGGGTCATATTCTCCCATGTGCTTCAGTCAAAAAAGGCACGCTGCTAGGCACTTTTTTGGGCCGCACAGAAGCGCGGATGGGAAAATATACTCCTTAATCTGTTTGCATTTACTCTTCACATAATGTGCAAAATGAACTGCGGGGCAATATTGCAGTTTGGATGGTGCCTCTTCATAGATCAGCTTCCACGTCTGTTTGCGTGAGCAATCAAGGTTGCGCCGATTTAGTTCATCAGGCCCTTAAGATTCGACTGCTTTTACTGGTTTCTGAATGTCACAAAGAAAGCAGGAAACATAAGTTAAATTTACTTTTTCAGCAGTGCTCGTCCAGATTTGTGCCGTGTTTGACTCCGGAGCAGTAAGTAGACTATGCAACAGAGCAATAACCTCAGCAGCCATACTGTTGGCAACATGCCCACTGATGAACGGCCTGACAGGATCCGACCTGTAGATGACACAATGTTCAGTTAGTCGCTTTGACATAATTCTGACTCATTTTGTCCAAGATTTTAGGCACTAAGGTTACACAAAAGACATTATTGCTTCCATATACTGTATTCGTCGTAGTACCTGGCCAGCTCAGTGTTCCTGTCCCTACAAGCAGATGTTTGGGCAGTTTTCTTCTTGTCGCCCGTTGTGATGCCTCCAGCAGTCTCCTGTGTCAGAGTCTCTACAGGCGGACCAACACTCACTATCAGACCAGACTGAGCCCATTTAGTGGCCTTCCTCAGTGCAGCAGATGCTTCCTCTGTGATCACCTCACAGTGTCCACTCTAAAAAAGTAGGAACATTTAGAACTGGGGGGAAAAAAAACAGAAATTGTATTGCAGGTCTTACTTTGGTCATCTCTCTGTCCATTTTGACAACCTTTTCCATGTTTGCACCAGTGCCAAGCCGAAAGGGGCGTCCCTCAGAACTGCTACATTTTAGAAAGGGAGAGAGAATACACATGTTCAGAAAATCTTGAGTAGGCTAAAATTGTGAAACTCAAAAACAGTCACTAATCTTACTAAGATAACTTTCAAGATGGATCTTACCTTAGAAGTGGTTGAAGAACCTCGTGAGAGGATTGATCCTCTCTCTTGTGGATGAAGATCGATAGTTTACCATCAACTGCTTCACCTTCTTCCCCAATATCTTCAGCCTTCAGGGCTCCTTTGGAACTGGCTCGAGACAGACTAGTATCTGGCTCAGAAGAGCTGGGAGACAACAAGGTCTGGCAGCCTGGTGAGGAGTCGTCAACATTAGTAGAAAATATTCATCTCATGTGTTATTTAGCATTTACAGTTTTGAGAAAGTACCCCACAAGTATTGTTTTTCAATGACGAGAGCAACAAACCTGGCACCACATAGTCTGCCAGCTTGGCCAGCAGCAAAGCAGCGATACGTGAGGCTGGGTCGTTAGCATCTTGTTGCTCCGCTTCGAGCGTGTTAATAGAAAAGCTCCATGATGGTAGGGCCACGTTACCACAGTCTTCCACGCTCATGAGAGGCAAGGCAGCTCGACAAAGTTGCAGGATGATGAGCACCAGCTTTGGGGAAGGTCTCTGGTCAAGCAGCAAAGACAAGAGCTTCGAAACACAGGCTGGTTGGCTCAGGATAGCTTTTCCTATGTGGCTCCTGGAATGAAATGTAAAAAACATTTACTGTATAAATACACTCACAGACGTAGTAAGTACATACATATCTAACATGACAAAACTTACCTGGAAAGGTCATTGAGAAGACTGAGCACATCTTGCAAGGCATCATTGCCAGCTGCTTGATTCCCACAGCACTCGGTAGCTCTGGCCAGATGATTGGTCAGCAAACTGGACACCTGCCGAGCCAACCCAGAATGTACTCCATCTGTCGAGCCACCTTTAAGAAAGTGGAAAAACAAAATACTACCGCTGAAAAAATAATAGTCAGTGCACAAGCTGATGTTACAAAAATTCTAAAAGTGCAAGATAAGGCCATCATTACATCAATATTATTACAGTCCTGTATAATATTTTACCTTACCTTCCACTTTCTCCCACTCAATGCAGCGGTTAGCAAGCACCTGAAAAGCTGCCCAGGCCATGGTGGCTACCTTCTGCTTTTTGGTCTGCTTCTCATTTGAGCTGCACTCCCTCTGACCACTCAAGCTACATAAGCTGTCCATTAGCTGAACCAGCCCACTCCGAACTAGACACTGCTCCTCGCTCCTATGGAAAGAAATGCAACAAATAAGGATAAGCATGGTGAATATTTTGTGAAAAGGATATGCGGGGACAATTGGAGAGATCATAAGTTTCTTGCCTTGTGTAGGGTATTGTGCAAAGTAAGCCGATACTGTTGGCACAGGCAATGGGGTAGCGAGCACAAAGAGAGACAACAGACGTCATCGTCTCCCCAAAGGCCTCCTGCACCTGCTCTACCATTCCACCACAGGTCAGCTCCTCAATCCTGTATGCATTAAACAGATTTACAAAGACAGTAGAGGAAGAGAGTTGTACACAATGCACGAGTGGTTTTGTGTTGCTGAATCCTTTATTTACCTTGGACCCCCTTGCAAGACCATAGTAACAGGCCCAACGAGGTGGGTGACCCCACCCACTCTGACAGCAGCGGTGAGCAGCTCTCTCATATGGACAAGCGCCTGCCTTCGTGTGCTCCCACGGTGCCAACGTGTCTGCGCCGCAGACAGGAAACTGCTGCTTGATACCTACACAAATAATGGATATTTATCATAGTCAGTGGTGGGAAGTAACAGAGTACAATTATTTCATGACTGTAATTATGTTGACTGTACTTCAGTATTTATTTTTATTCATTTTCTGGTGACTTTTTACTTTTACTCCCTACATTTGATAAGAGATATTTGTACTTTGTACTCCGTATACTGTCATAATAGTAATAGAGTAATCGATGGAAAAAATCGATAGAATAATCAAATAAAAATGATTTGGTACAGACAGTCCTAATTCCACCAAAGCAAGACATTCCCCATCCATGGCCTTACTTAAGACAAGTGTTTGATATTGTCAGCTCCAAGAATCATTGTTGGCAAATATGTTGTGTCCTGTATCAGTCTAAAAACCACAAGCTTCTATCCAAGTTGAGAAAAACAGTGACAGGTAAGGTGTAAATACTTGCTAAATTTGCATTTCTTGTTAGTCAGTTCATGTTAGCAAAGCCATGATTCTTTTTGCTTCTCAGTAAAAGCATGTAAATTCACAAAAGATCAACTATTTTGGGTGCATTTTTTTCCAGCTGTTTTCCTAAATGAGTATTGTATAAAATTAACGGGTAGGATAAAACAATTGTTACCTCTTAACATTTCAGAGTCTGCACTTTTTTCTTGTATGTAATTTAAGGTTTTAAAAACAGTACTTTTACTTTTATCATTTTTTTTAACACAAGTACAGTAGAGCTACCTGTACTTTTACTAAAATCTATAAACCGTGGGTACTTTTTCCATCTCAGGTCAGTGCATGCAATTCCAGTTATGTGAAATGGTCTATTAAGCAACAGACTTACGGCTTGATCAGGTGTAGTGCCGATAAATGCAAAGAGCTGACCCAGTAGAACACTGTATGTTGGCTTATCTTTACTGTCTTCAACTGCCAGAGACTGCAGCAGTGTAAATGAGCTACTGCGATGACTGGTAGGGTGATGTCGCCTCCTGCAGAAAAAACGGACAAATGAAAAAAACATTTATTTCTTTATTTAAGGGTTAATTCATCAAACAAAACAGAAGAGAAAAAAACCTTTGAGTAGCATGTGTAAACTCCAAATCTTGGTTAGCAATCATCTCTAAGTCAGAGGGTGCAGACATGCTGCGCAGGAAGACTGGCTGCTTCACAATCGAGAGGGCAGTCTTGCCGTCTGATACAGACTTAGAAGCTGATACAAAAGGTAAGGGAAAAACACAAACATTTTCCAACGTTGGAAAACTTAAACACACAGAAATTCAGTTTGCATACTTCAATTAGGATCAAAGGAGGATATCTACCTGTGCCTGGTGTTCCAACAGGCGTTGTGGTTAAGCTTCTGCAATGTGGTGCAATGGTAACATGTAGCAGTAGCTCTGTACGGTTCATCAAACTCTTCACAAGTGCCTTAGTTTTAACCAGTGGGGTGCTACTTTTAAGGTTCATGGTGTTTACCTCATGAAAGAACTTCTCTCTGTTGGGGCAGATATAGAAGTGGTTATAGATTTTGTTATACTGTCATAGGTGAAGCATTACTGCATTTAACTGGCCTCAATCCAAGGACAACATTTTCCAAGTCACTAAAATCAAGGGGGACATCTTTCAGGGAGCAAAGTAGTTCAAGCTCTTTAATCTTAGCCTGAGGAAACAAGAGGAAAACATGAACATCAAATTATAGTACAGTGTGAAATGCATTTTTCGGCAGGATACCTCAAAGAAGTGGTAGTCATGAAAGAAAGGAGTGTTGTTGTCCAGCTTTCCCTGCTGGGCCTCCTCTACCTCATTCTGCCACTTCTGCTCCAATTCTGCTACACTCTGCATCCAACATGGAAGATAATTAAAGTTTATTTTGGTAATGTTGGCATATTGACAGAGATTCACGTTATATTAAAAGGTAAAAATTGTGCCCAACTGGATATGTTTGCATGTCAGAAAGCAAAACTAATGTTATCTGATGGTCACTCTCTCAGTCTCTCTTTAAAAAAAAAAAAAGCTTACCTGCAGTTGACGCTCCATCGCATTTATCTTTTTGAAGGTCTCTGCCATGATCTTACAGACCAGGTCAAACTCTTCTGTGTGGTCTTCACGGTACTGGTAGTTGACAAGTGACTGCAGGCCATCCACCAAACTGAGATGCTTTATGACACATGACACTATAACCTCCTCCATGACATCTGGTCGGATCACCTCTCTTTCAGGAATGAAACCGTTGCAAATTGAATGCTTATATTTATTGACGAGAATACAATATATACTCTAAAACATGTAGTAAAAATTGTATAATGACCATAAAAAAGATGCATTATGAAACAAAACACTGTATAGCTGGCAAGCAGTCCTTACTTAATGCTGGGACGAAACTGTGGGCGAGCTCTTCCAGATACCTCTCGCAACCTTCCCATGATGCCTGGAGGGAGGCGTATGCGCGGCAAGTCAAAGTAGGCACCGGATGTAAAGCCTGGAGGCGGAATGAGCACATCGGCGGGGTAGGTGAATTCACGGTCCTCCTCAATGGTTAGTGGCAGAGGTGAAGGACTTGGAGTGAGAGCAGGAGAGAGTACACCATTTGCTTCGACCTGCCACTGACATCTGGGGAAAAAGAAATTAGTCAACATTATGTATTCTCATTTTGACATCTTTCCTTTATAGATATGGATGACAGCATAGCATGTGTTATTTTATGTTCAAATTTATGAAACAACCATTTTATGAATGTAATGCAAAATAAAAATTCTAAAGTTGTGGCTTTATTTTGTGCATCACCTTTGCAGCAGCTTCGAGCACAGCAAATCATGGCAGGCGTCCTCCTCTCTTGTCACCTCTGGCCCATTATATAGAATGCGCAGCATTGAGCAAGCTAGCACTGACAGGCCAAGTGCCAGGTCTGCCAGGAAAGGGAGGCCTCCAGAGACATCCTCAGATGACTCCTGAAAAAGATGACAACAACAAAAAAAACATCGTACGTAATGGGGCAGTAGTAGCTCATCTGTAATGATTAGGGCTTTGGAGCAGAAGGGTCAATATACAAGTCCCACTGCAGACAGATGTAAAAATAGCAACAAGCTGTGTAAGAGATGCTATTCTGCTTCCTGGCCACTTTCAAGGTGCATCTGAGCAAGGCACAGTCCTCAGGCCCCAGCCCAAGACGTACAGCATTTCTTATGAGCCCCTTTCTCTCTGAAATCTCTCCTTGTATCTCTGCATGTGTGTGGTCTGCTTCAGTGTTGAGTGCAACACAAAAATGTGAACCTAAATTTGAATGAGAGTTTGAATTTTCGCTTGTGGGATTATAATAAGCAAAATATTAGTGTTCATTTTTAATTAAAATAAATAAGAGTCAGGACTACTAAATGTAATGAGTCTAAAAAAATGCCAAAGTTATGGTGTTTTACCTGAGCTCTGACAGTGCAAGAAAACCCCCACATGGCTTTATCGGGAGTGTTGTGCTCTCGTCCACTTCTCATTTCAAAGGAGAAGGTCACAGTGTCACCTTCAACCTACACAAAGACAATAAATGTGTGCAGTCAAGACTAAGATGGCGGATAGTTCACTATGTACATGTTGCTCACAGCTTATTTTACCTTGACAAGATCTTTGGGCCATCCTGTCCCCAAAACACTGCGACTGCCATATCCCAGAGTGTTTCCTCCATATTCTGTTACTTTACGACTATTAGTGTTGGGACCGGCATAAATAACCAACTAAGAAAAAAAAAACACATTGCAAAGTGCAGAACAGCAGGCAAAATATGAAAAATATGTTCATGATGACTGAATGCAATCAATCAGTCATTTCAACTGTGCTTTGTGAACGCCTCATTTAATAAATACCTTGTCATAGTCATATTGCGAAGAGCAGCGGGAATCAAAGCGAAGGTACAAACAGCGAGCCCCTGGGATGTGCACAGTCTCCTTGAATTTATAGTTGTCTCGCACTGGATGCACTGTCTCCACCGTCTTGCCAGCAGCCCAAGGGGCAGGGATCTTTAGTCCTGTCAGGAATCCGGGCTCCTCGCGTTCATCAAGAATTCTATAAAGGACAGGGATTTTCTAAAATACATTTTGCTTAACAGCTGACACCTTACTAAAAAAGCTCAGCTACTTGCTAAGCAATACTATTTATTTGGTGGTCTTTCATAGAACGCACTTGTCCTCAGCAGCGGAGGTCTTCATCCCCTGCCCTACACAACCCCCCAAAAGTGGCTCTTCTGAGAAAAGTGGAGCCTGAGTCTTTAGTAACAGAGCAGTCTGGAAGGAAAACAAAAAGAATAGATGTATCATTTGGCTAGAGGATTAATTTTTGATTGAATACAAACATGAACAAACCTGACTGGTGTATAACACCAGCTGCACTAACTGAGGCATGAGGGCATCAGCTAGCGTGAGGGTCTGCAGGTTGGGGTGCATCAGAGAGGTCAGCAACACAGGCAATAAGTGCCCCAGCATCGTGGCTTTAGTAACCTGCTCCAGACCTTTCAACCTTTGGAAAACAAGCGCAAGTGATGACTCTGAACACTAGCCAGTGAGTGAAGTGCTATGGACAACAAAAGCAAAATACATTACAACATTGTCCTAGTTTTGTGTGAATTCAGATGACATGGTACCAATTTTAAAGGCACATTTCTACCTTTTAACGAAATCCTTGGAATGAAGGATAGATTCTGAAGTTTAAAAAAAAAAACAAAAAAAAAAACAAATTTAAATCACCTGGTTTCCTTGTCAGGGATCTCGCTGTTAATGAGAGCAGTTGTCACCTGATGCAGCGTCTCCAGTGCCTCATCACATCCCACCAGGATCTTGGTTGCTAAGGAGAGGATGCTACCTTGAAGTTCCTGAGGACGCCACAGAGAAAAGGCCCACACTTCGGTAACTCTGTTTCCAAATTTTTGCTGCACCACAATGTTTGGAGGCAATGTTTTATACCTTTACCATGATCTCGAGTTCAAACACACACATTAAGTAATACAACCAGAGTTGAATGAAAGCATATTGTTAACATTTGTGCAGTGAACCATAACTTCAAAATACAACTCGGCATCCAACTGATAAAGCTGCAGTGAGTTCAAAGAAAGAACATTCCATTTGGAGAGAAAGGGATATTTAAAGGGGATGTTTACCTGTACCTTCATTGTTTCCCCTTGTAGGGAGCTGTCACTGTCATCGCTATCATCTGGACGGATAAGAACGGTGTTACTGAGGAGGTGGTTCTGAACAGCCATGAGGTAGCGCAGACAAGGAGAGACCACCTAGAGGGAGTGAGTGACATCTCAAACTTGTACCAAAACAGAGTACAGTAGCAAAGCTTGCATTCCTTGTACAGATTGCAATAAACATACCGGCACTGTCGAGAGCAGCTTTTGAAAGTCATCGCGAGCGACTGTCTGACATTTGGTTATGAGAAGGCAGGATTCCCGAACTACAGTCTTTAGAATACATTGCAGTAGGTCATCACTCAGCCTGCAGAAAAGAGATTGTGTTAGATTCTTGAGCATTATGCACTTGCTATTTTCAATCTACGATTATCTATGATTAGATATTGTCCAGAGATTAAGAAGGAGTACTGTGGAAGGTGTGAGGAAAATTGGTTGCAGCAGGTATGCATTACACAATATATAAACCTTATAAACACAATTCCACTAATAGGACATGTTCTGCATGTTGTTTGTTGTGTCTTTGGGCTTGTCCCAAGCAAAACGTGTTTAGATGCATGATTTGTTTGGCACAGATTGCCTTCCTGACACAACACACAAATATTTTGGACTGCCCTTGGCAGGCAGTTGGCGTAATTCGCTGGGAAATCAAACTCATGGCATCTGCATGAAAGGCAGCATATGACAATACATCACCAGTGCTTTTCACATGTTCTGTATGTGAAGTCACATAATTTAAAAGCTTTATGACTTGTCGCTCAATGAAAAGCCAACACACTGGGGTACTGCACTATTAGAAGAATATGATCACGTTATCATTGGAGGGTTTTTTTCAGCCCATATCGCCCATCTCTATAAGATTGTACAAGATGGATGCCCTCACCTATAGTGGTCATCTTCTTCACTTCCAAACCTATTTTTCTGCAGTAGATCAGCCATGTTGGTGAGGATGACATCCCGAAGCTGAGACAGCCCACTATTCCGTTCACCTGAGAATCAAAGAAAATGTTTACTTATAAAGGATACTGGCATTCTGGCTTATTGAAATAATCTTATTTCAGCACCTTCACTTAAAACAAGTTTCAGCAATTTGTTGAGTTCAGTCTCCCCCTGATACAAAGTATTTAGGCCTGAGCTGCAGAAAAAGAGAAACAGTAAACAAATGTTTTTTAAAGGATTTTTTTTTTCCAATAGAGGCCGAAGGAGTATATAATATTTAAAACACAATCACATTTACCTGATGGCCAAGCACACCTCTCTCTGAATCTCAGCCCCTATTTGATCCACCGGAGCCATTAGTAGCTGCCATAAGAGCAGGCCTGCCCTACGCACACTTTCTCTGTTCTGCTCTGATTGAGGGTTGAAGAACCTAAATACAACCTAGAGAAAACAAAGCATGTAGAAACGATAACTTTAAAACAAATTAAATGAAGAAAGTGGCTCAATACATCTTAGTGAAAGTCACAGAAAACTAACCTGAAACACGACCAAAACACAGCGGATGATGCTGGTATCTCCACTGACCATGGCCTTTTCCATTATGTCACAGATGCTGCTAAAGTGACTGGCCTCGATAGGATGTTGTTTGCCCAGCAGGGCACCCAGGGGCAGACTGTTACTGCTGGCTGCTAGCAGGTTAAGTTGGTGGACACACATGGCACCTACATGATGAAGTAGCTGATTGATCACTTCATTGGTAGCCATCATTTCTTCTGTGAAAAGAGGGAAAACATTTTTCAAATATACACTAATAATGCCTGGGTATATGAGATTTGTGGTTTACTAAATCATGCAACAGTGATATTGCAGATTCAACAGCTAAATTGCAACCTTTGGGTTCTCTTATGATATGGCTCACACCCAACCTATGGCACACATGATGAAAGGCCTGATTCCCCGGGTTACACCACTGATCTATGTAATCGCTAGAGCAAGTCCAGATCAAGTTGTTCAGTGCATCATAACATGCTCCTAAAAGGTCACACAACAAAATGGCAGTTAGTTTAATGTACACTGCAACACTCATTTGGGACAGTAGTAGTGCTCACCCAGTCCTGCCACCTGAGCTCCTCTGCCTAGGGAACTGCCAGGGGCATCGATGAGGTCAGCGCGGCTGCTGAACTGGCCATCAGCAAGGTTGAAGACTAAACTAGAGGCTAATACTGAAATAGCAGGAGGACGTTTTAGTGGAGCGCTTCAAACCTTTAATTGAGCTATAATCCCCAAAAATATTATTGACAATGACAGTGTCAATGTGCTCTTACTTTTCAGAGAGGACAAGCTACTACTGCCTCCAAACAGTGAGCGTGTAGCAGAGCTCCCAGATACACCAGGAGGCGGGACTAGCATCACTAAGTATGTTCCACACACATACATTGGGGTCTTCCTCAGAGTCTTCAGAGGGAGTCCACAGCTTGTGTTGACAGCTATGGAGATGAAAAACCGAGGAGAGCTATGACACAAGAAACTCTAAAGATATTGTTTAAGCATTGAAGTTGACTGGCTTTAGGATTGTTAAGCCGACGAATTTACCAGACTGCTCCTCTTTGACAGTGTTTGTGATGGTAGAGCCTGTGAGAGCAGCCAATGTGGCAGAATGTGAGGCCCGGAAGCGAGACATTCGACTCAAAAGAAGCTCATTCAAGCACTTGGAAGACTCGCCTTCTTTGCGAGTCAGAATAACTCTCTCCTGCAAGATGTCGGCAACACACAGTCCTGTCTGTGTCTGTATCATGAACATAGGCAGAGAACCCATCAAACACTGAACAAATATTATAAGCTTATTAAAAATCACTAAATGGTGCAGTGAAATGACTCACAGAAAGGTGAAAGACATCCATGAAGACTGAATGGCCCTTCTGGGTCTTCTCGTTGAGACTGGCCGGCGACCACACCCAATATAGGTAGGTTCCATCTGAGCAGAGATGCAGCGTAGTCAAGCTGCTACCCACTGGAAAGTGATGGGCTGGCATGGGGACAATCTGACAAACCTAAAAAACAACAGCATGAACATGAGATTATGTTAACAGGATTCATTTGTGTTGATGCGGGAGATGATATAACTATTAAATCATTCCTGTTTCCAGCTCTCATGCTGGCCGATTTGATGGAGCATTACCTGTAACGTGAAGGGGTCAATGACCTGGCACAGCTGCTGAGGCTTGGTGTCAAAGGCAGAAGGGCGGTGGAGAAGGCGACAACTGCTGTACACCACCCAACCAGGCTCCAACTCCTCGTTTCGACAGTAAACAAACCCCCTGCACAAACAGATGCAGAACTTTCATTTTAGCACTTTGTGCAATTGAATCACACACCTTTGTGCTTACAGCACATTTTCATCACTTGCCACAAACGCACTGCTAGAATTTTTTTTTTTTTTTTTTTTTTACAAAATATAATGATCACTTATACCGAGTGGCTGTGTTTAAAAATGAAAATTTTTTTTAGTCTCAAACACATCAGCGTCCATTACTGATGATTTGCATTTATCCTTTTGAACTTGAAGTGGAAAAAAAATTAAAAGGCGGAATCGCTTGCTTGCATCTCCTGTCTTGCAGACAGGCATGCAAACAAACATTTTCCATGGCCTGGAATTCCACTCAAGCCCAAGTCCAAGCCGTCCACTATAACCATTTAAAAGCCAGGAAATTGGAATGATCCCAAGCGCTGTGCGTGCGTGCGTGCATGCATGTTCGTGTCCGGCTGATCCTACAAGGTGACCCTCATGTATGCAGCACCCAGGAACCTTTTAAAAGCAATGGGATTAGGTAACCCAGCCTGGCCTGCTTTTAAAACTCCCTCGAGAGAAGAAGGGATAGAGAAAAGAGGAGAGTGGGATTGCACGAGGAAAGGAGGGGATCATCGCTCAATCTCATCTATCGATTACTTTGAGGAAAAGAATTTTGAACATGTCAAAAATGTAATGAAAACTGCTACTGTTGAAAACACGCGAGAGAAAAAGTCACTCTCACTTTGCTTACATGACAACAGCGTTTTGATGCCTGCGATGGCAAATATTTTCAAAACTTGTCTCAAACAGGCAGTCTTTGAAAACAACTGCCATTTTGCATTTGGAGATATATGCCTAAAATGGCCAACTGTGAAAATAGAAGACACATACGTTGGCTTCGTCGGTGACATTGGTAGTTGCCGATGGCGAATAACATTTGCTGACTGAATGTTTTCAGAGATGAAGTAGGAACACTGCAGTTGTTTGTTTCATGTCTTATAAAATCACATTTTCTTCATATACACGTATTTGTAGACGTGTTCATACTGTATTACATGTTCATGTTTATTTTTGCAATCTCCCATCGATTAGTCAGTTTCTAAGGTGCTTCAGATATCCACCGTTCTTTGTCGTGTCCGGATTTACTCACACATTGACTCAGTGTGAAACCGTCACAGGTTATACACTCGGTTAGTGAGTATTTAATTAGGATGTCAAGGCACCTTGGTTGGGAATCACCGCTCGACACTGTTTTATTCCCTGTGAGTGTGAAGAAGCAGAGTGCATTAATCGTGTAAGGTAAGTCTTTAAAATTTAGAAAACCACAACATTGAAAATAATGCTTGCCCAAAAGGATGGTATTGTTTCCCAAACTAGAAAGTCAATGGATAGCTAGAAACAAGATCATCACAACATTTCCAGTATCGATAATTTGTTAATTTAGTCCAGGGGTGGCCAACCAGTCAGTGACAAATTGCCATTTTTTTTTTTTTTTTTTTTACAAAATATATTTTTGAAAGGATGGAATGATGAAAACAGAAACCTGATAAGCCTGCAAAACCACAAAACACTGCATTTAACAAAATATTGGGAAAACGTGGCCATTACCCCAGGCCCAGGAAACTAAAAGAGGAGTAGAGTTCAGGAAAGACCTTTTTTTGATTTTGGATAATGTGTGTTGGCTTTCTTCACAAACGCACTGCTAGAATTTTTTTTTTTTTTTTTTTTTTTACAAAATATATTTTTGAAAGGATGGAATGATGAAAACAGAAACCTGATAAGCCTGCAAAACCACAAAACACTGCATTTAACAAAATATTGGGAAAACGTGGCCATTACCCCAGGCCCAGGAAACTAAAAGAGGAGTAGAGTTCAGGAAAGACCTTTTTTTGATTTTGGATAATGTGTGTTGGCTTTCTTCATCCAGATGGAAATGTGTGAAGTCATAGCGATTTCAACAAGAGGAGGGCCTGTTTTATAGCTGATCTAGGATGTGCTTGGGTTTCGGTCACTATTCTATAGAAGAATGTATGGTCTAAAGATGATGACTTAAGAGTTAGAAGGAACTAACACAGTCTAGTCCAAGCAGGAGCTAGCTCTTTAACTCACTGAGAGGTGTGTTTAACGTTGAATGAGCTCATTTCTGAATGCAGTGAAAATATCGATATAAATTGGATCCAACCACATCATGTATTAAATAATGCAGGGGTACAGAGTGCCTTGTTGTCCCATAAACTAATCAATCAAAGCCATTCAGGCAGGACATGACTCCGAGCTGCCTGATATCTATTTAGGAAATACAGGAAAGAATGCAGACATTATTGTGATGGATGAGATGAACACGATATATTTAGCATCTTACTCTTTTTTTTTTTTTTTGGTAGGATGCTGTAGAATAAAGGCATGTGTTGTGTTACCTTAGTGTTCCATGTAAGCCAGAGCCGAGCTTACTGACTCCTCTCCCAGAGGAGTTAGTGGTGTACAGGTAGAGCCCGTCTGTGGCCAGACAGCGCCCCAGGTCGGTGTCTGTGAGAAATGGGAACAAATAATTACAAGGTGGGAAAGGACATTTAGTTGCGATGAAAAGGAGAATCAATACAACGAGAGAATTAATAAGCTAGCTGCTAGCTGCCTTGTACTCATTTCACAACTATACTGCCAGCACACATGCGGGGAAAGAAGACTTGATCTTCTAGTGCTAGCTTTTAAAGTACCATAAATGCAAAATTGTTACTATGGATATACAGAACACCCGTGGTCAACTTCTATTGTTCTGAGAAACCTTCTTTTCCATTTCTTTGTGAGTCATCACTGTGTTGTCTGGATTTCACCTTTTAACACCCTGCTGAACATATATTTCCTCAGTTTCTCCATAACACGGAATGCCTCCCTTAGCCATGTTAAATTGTTGTGCATAAGGTAAAAACAGTTTACAGCACAAAACCACAGAATTTGTCAAAAACAAAAACAAAATGCCAGAATGTAATAATAATAATAATAATAATAAATGAATGTAATCAGGTCTTTACCTTTATTCTCAGCTCCTCCAGCAGAGTTATCAGGTGTAGGTAGCATATCCTCAAATCCCCATGACACACTGTGTTTCCCCCCGAGCAGGCATGATGAAGAGCCCGGCCCTCCTTCCAAGAGTAAAAGCCTAAAGCAAAAATGAAGGGTTACTTCCATGGAGGGGAAAGTCACTTATACAGTCGATTATTTGGTGATTCAACAACAAAGCATTACCTGAACAGGACATCTGACACTGGGAGCTGGCCCAGATCCGACTGTTTCTGCAGTAGGTGCACTGTGTGGATGAAGGTCTTTAAAGATCCCCTGGAAATAAATAGTGTCACTTTGCCATTACAATGAGACCAATTGTTTGATAACATTGACATATCACAAGTGTCATACTGCAGACTACAGGAAATGTGCATTTGGTGCAGTGGCATATCCGAGATGGAACCCTGTATTTCACGCAATAAAGCAATCTGTATTCACAGCAAATGATCTGTGCACTGAGATTTTCTGATCATAACACCGATTACAATGTTATTATGGCCAGTGTTATTACAAATACGTTGCATTCGTCCAACTTGACAACAACACGGTGACATCATGGCAGGCAAACAAGACTATCGAAGATCTTTTCTGTGTTGTTACTTAACCTTCCAAATGGTAAATTTACCAATAGGGCTGGATGCTTCCTGACAACAAAGAGCTGCCGGTCCAATAGAAGGCTGAACAAAATGTAGAGGGTTCTGGTTTTGACAAGTCAAGATCAGTTGTCACCAGCAGAAGCTGAAGCAGTTGTCCGACTGACATACACAAAAACACCTTGTACAAAACTGGTAAGTTTACTGTTCACACAACACAGGCCCACAAGGCCTCCTATCTCTTGACAAGTTACCGGCTTGATGACCTACAGCAAAAGATTTTCGGATTTTCTTTAAAAAGGAGTACTCTGACTACACAGGAAGGGAAGTCACTACATCAGAAGCTACTCCATCAAAACACTGTAGCAAACACCACTTTGTGTATCCTTGCATAACTGTTCCAAGGACAGGCAAATTGCATGCAATTCAGGCATAATTTGTTGGAAACAGCACTACTTCTTCAAATAGCTTTCAGTCGCGACACTATTCAAAAACTTGCCATTAATTCTAACTTAAGAATTATGCAGGCAGTCAAAATGTTGACACACGATGTAGTCAAGTTACCACGGTTCCTCTATCAGACAATTAAATCGGATGACATTTTTTACAAGTAGAGGAATCCAACAGATCTATTGGTACATGAAATACATGAAAAGTCTACACAGCTATGTTCAAACACCAGATTTTTTGCGGTAAAAATAAATGGGACCAAGAACAATCATTTCAAAACTCTTCCCACCATTAATGTGATGTATAATCTCTATCGAGTGGGGAGAAAAATAATGATTTTAGAGGGGGGACGTAAAACTGAACAAGTGCAATTATGCAATCGAACAAGTGTGCACATTCTCCTCGAATTGGGGACATGGCTGTGTTAAGATTAAACCAATCATATTCAAAGCCTTGTTAAATGGTAGTCAACACACACTTGTCACCATCTAAAGTGCCTCAGATTAACCCCAAATATAGTTCAGCTGTTCTAGTAGGCTTTTCCTGAGATCCATATGGGCACAAGGCCTGATCCTGCAAAGAGCATTCACAGCACCAGAAAGATCTCATTGTTCAAAGGTAACAGTCAGGAGAAGGGTACAAAATATTTTCAAGGCATTAAGTAATCACTGGAACACAGTGAAGCGGGTCATCACTAAGAGAAGAACAGATGGCACTGCAGTGACATTATAAAGAACTGGATGTCCATTCAAAATTATTGAAAAGGTGAAAACTGCTTGAAGAGGCTGCAAAGAGGCCGACAGTAACATTGAGGAAGCTTCAGGGCTTTTCTGGCAAGTACTGGCTGTTCACTACATGTGACAACAACCTCCCGTCTTCTTCATTTGCCTAGGCTATGAGGTAGGGTGGCAACACCTAAGAGCTCCTAAATTTATTGTGGGAAAATGTGTTATTGTGCAAATGAAAACCAAAGTTGAACTTTGTGGTCGTAATTCCAAAAGCTGTAACACAGCTCATCAACAACAACAACAGAAAAAAAACACCATCCCAAAATTGAAGAAGGGTGCTGGTAGCACCGGGCTTTGAGGTTATTCTGCAGATGGAAATGGGTCCTTAGTTAAGATGGAGGGAATTCTGAACAGCTACGGGTTCTGCTAGAAAGCTGAAGTGGGAATTCATCTTTCATCCACACACTGACGCAAACCACACATCCTATCCGACAAAATGCTTTAACAAATGAAGGTTTTAGAATGACCGAAGCAGACTCGAGACCTGCCTGAATATGATCCAATATCTGTGAGCTGATCTGAAAAGAGAGATGCCATTGCAATCTCACAGATTTGGAGCATTTTTGAAGAGAGCAAATGTTGCCACATTAAGATAACACACACTGATAAGACTCCGAGCGCAAAAAGATTAAGTGTTGTAATAAAAGCCAAAGATTCTGCAACAAAGTATTAGTTTGAAGTTTTGCACATTTATGCAACCAGAATAGTGCACCACCACCCCCCCCTCCCCAGAACATATTTTTAACTCAACTGAATTGCAGAGATTATAACTGTATATTAACGGTGAAAAATATTTTGTAATTTTTTTTTACATGACAAAAACAGAATTTGAAGAAGGTGCACAGACTTTTTAGGTCCACTGTATGTAAACAAGCCAGCCAACATGGACAGCGTCTTGTGCATGTTGCATGCTTTAATTCTGTTAGGTCGACGCACAACAATTATGTATAGAGTACATTTTATGAAGGCAAATACTGCTCTTGGACCACACACTCGACTCCAGCACAGTGGTTGATGACCGTCTCAACCCATTAATTAGGTCTGTTAGCTTAACTCTGAGAAATTCAGTCAGACTTGGGTGTCTTGTCTTGATTCAGTCGAATTACAGCCAGAATATTTTTTTTTATCTAGCACCATATAAACATAATAATAACTAGAACTTTTTGAGGGAGTGAGGCAAAATAAAAATCACACAACATATCTCTCTGTGCTCACCTGGCACAGGCAAGTGCAACCAGTGCAGCAGCAGCATTTTCCCGATCTCTGGGAGTGCGAAGAATCTGCATTTGAACGGCCTTTTGCGTTTGGATGGACTCCTGAGCACCATCTTCCAACCAGGAGCAGAGCAGCCCTTCCAGGCCATTCAGGCAGTCGGCAGGCTCTTTGCTGAGACTGAGTGGCTGGCAGTCCCGGAGACAGGACAGCAGCACCTCCGCGGTGACACCACAGAGCGCCGGGTCACTGCGGGTCTGTGACTGTAGAAGGGGGAAGACCAGCAGCAGGCCGACACGGGAGGTAAAGGGAGCCTGCTCAGGCTGCTGGAGCAGACCTTGTCTTTTGAGCAAGGCCAAGGTCTCCTCATCAGCACCCCCGGCCCCTTCTCGCTCCTGTTGTTCCTCCATGGCCAGCTGCCGCTGTGCCCCCCACAGGCCACGCAGAGCATTGAGTCGGTATTCCAGCAGGCGGGCATAAGCATTACTCTGATTTCCACAGACTGCACGTAGACGCTCGGCCAGCTCAACTGGGTTCTTCGTCTCAAATGTCAGAATCTGGAATGAAGGACAGTGGTGGGGGATGAGAAAAATGAAAAAGTTAATTATGTCACTCACTGACACTGACACTCACACACACACACACACACACACACACACACACACACACACACACACACACACACACAGAAAAAACATTTAAATAAATCTCATAAGGCCCAGTTTAAATGCAAAAGGGCCCCAAGGAGACAAAACCTTAGTTCAATTAAAATGTTCCCTAAAAAAAGGGCCATTTTGAATACAATCAAGGGAAAAGCACCATCATGTCTATAGTTCTTTTCTCTGGGAAATAATAGTCAAGACACAGTCCACTGAAACAATGTGCTTTATGTGCACTTAAGCAGCATTTCAGCCATCGATTAGAATGTGAGGCCTATGAACAAAGGACTAGGGAAAAAAACTATTATAGCATTTAGCAGGCACAATTTGTATTGATTACATTTCACGAATGCTACTAATGTTACGATAAAAGTCTTTAACTGGAGACCTAGCCCTCTACGCCTTGTTCTAAGAAATACTTCTGCTGCTGCTGGATGGAACATAGTCAGCATCACAACACAATCCAAAACAGTTATGAATTTTTAGAGTTTAGCACATACAGAGTTAGAAAGAGAAGGGGTGGGGGGGACAATGGCAAAAAAAACAAAGAAATTAGAGGACAACCTAGAGGAAGACATAGGTTGAGCAGGAATGTCAGGTTTTGTTGACACAAAGGATAGTCTTGCTGTAACTTAATTAAGAAAGAAATCTTCTGTTCTGCTCCATATCGGATAACTGCATCCTATATGGCGATATGCCAAATGATACGTTGGCTTCATTCTAATGTGAATATTAATGAAGATGATTACATAAAAATGTTGTACCCTGTTTGAAGATTATGATGCTTCCAAGGCTGAACCGCCACTTTACGCTAAAAACATACTTCAATTTGTGCATGCTGTCTAATTTAACAATCCTTTTCTCCATCAGCCTACCAATCTACATCTTTTGCCCAAATCAAACATCTGACAACTATATTCATTTTCACCCCTAAAATGATGTCAGGACCCCATTAAAGAGGTCAGCAGAAAACGGAACAGCTGTTCGACCATTAACATTTCATAGTCACTTTTTCCCCCAACACTTTAGATTGGTCAATAATTTGTAAAAAAAAAATTAATTAAATAACACCCGCACATGTAGGCTGTTATATATATATATATATATATATATATATATGCCAACCTGCTGTACTGCCCCTCCTCACCCTTCGTCCTGATGTTATTTCCTGCTGCGACCAATCGCTTAAGTACACTTTTTGTAAACATTGTGTAATAAAATGCCAGCAGTTAAGCCCTTGCAATTTTTTGCACTTCATGTTGGCGTTACTTTTTTCGTGTCCTCCTCATCCAATGTCTGTCTATTGTAATGCAACGAGTTTGCACAAGTCACGTCTCGTTGGACCCTATATGGACATGCCCGTGCATCAGTGGCGATTGCTCTCGGACTGCAAGGGAAGCTCGGCTTCCCCTAAAATGTCAAAGAACAAGTGATCAAATATATGAATGTAAATTTCATTGTGTGTACATGTCATTAACAAAATATGCGCTACAACGTGCTCAACTTTTGTTCCGAATCATCTTCTTCTTACTGGGTACGACACGTCTTAATGGTTACGACGCGACTCCCTTCTCATTCATTCCCGCAGCTTCGCTGTGCTTTAAACGGTGGACGGCGAGCGACCGCAGAGCGTCTATTACCCGGACGCCGGGCATCTCGAGAGTTCAGGGTACGTTGTCCCAATGCGTTGAACGGAGACGAGTCATTGGATACAAACTGGTTTTTGTCCCGCCCACGGACGCCCGGCGTCTCTGGGAGTCTATGGACAGTGGGCGTGTATCGGCCCCGCCGGACGCTGAGCTTTCTGCATGAGGATTGGATGATCTGTCTGAGGCGGAATCTCGTTATGATTGACAGCAAAATGAGCCAATCACCGATCTTTTGCTGTAGGCATCCGTGGGAGCATTTTTCAATTCTCATTCTGTTCTGAGTTGAATTGGAGACTTCTAGTAATCTCGAATGGCAACGCTCTCTTTGTTGAAAATGACTAGCGACAGATTAATCGTTTATTTCTGGTGTGTTTTATTGTAGTTGCTTGTGTTCGCAGACTGACTTATATCACCACAGTTAAGAACCTGGAAAAGACGCCTTGTTGGTATGCCAGGGTCACAGATCATTTTCTTGAAAAAGAACGGAGAGTAGAATTCACGTAGAAATAAACAGACACATTTTATGATGTAGCCCGAAATTCAGCTTCCCCTTCTTGACAGACCAGCATCCGCCACTGCCGTGCATTGAAAATGTTGCCATTAAAAGTCAAATATATTGTAGGGAATAGCGATGGTGAAGCCGCACACTTCCCAGCATGCTTGTAAATACTTAGATGCTCTTTATTAGTTTTGTTCTAAGTTCGTATGTGATGTCTTTGAGAGGGAAGAGCAAAGGAACAGAGATTCAGATGAAAACGTATGTGCGCCATTGGCTGAAGCAGGCAGTGAGTGTGTTGGATGACTAGGTGGGAGCTGTGGCCAATAGCAGCTCCTGAATGAATGTGCATTCTGTTTCAACTTGTGGGAATGAAGCAACTGAAGAGCAATGGCAACTGTGTCATACAGTGGTACCTTTACTTACGAACGTCTCTTCATACGAAATTTTCAAGTTACGAAATGCCTCAACAGGAAAATATTGCCTCTTGTTGTGAAAGAAATTTCAAGATACAAAAGGTAAAAATAAATACAGGTTGGGCTGCTACTCACAGCTCCGAATTTCCTGAACGCAACATACTTGTAGCCGCTCTGCCATTGGCTATTACCTAGCACCATACTGGCATTCCATTGATTGAGAGGGACCTCTACTGTATGCAGCGTCCTCGTCATTCGCCCCTCGGGCCATGAAGCGCTTCGATAGTTTAACGTAAATGTGAATCACTCAGGGAAATTGGTCACCAGTCGGGCGATTGCTCACGACACTGATGTTTTGCCTTGGACAATTTCGAAAGATTGTTAAAAGCAAACGTCCTTGGATCAGTTCTTTACAAAACGCCAGGCAAAAACCACTTCTGAGATAGAACATGAACTAAAGAGGGAAAACAATGATGAGGATGCAGTTAAAAGTTAAATAACCATTTTTATTCTTTACGCTATTCTTTGTTTTTTACATTATGCACAACTCTCATTTATTGTGCAGTAATCTAATAGTAACATGCATTTGTTACATATTTGATGCATTTTTATGCTTTACAAAACATATGTCTGAATTTTGGGGGGCTTTGGAACGGATTAGCGCATTTACATGGAAAACGCGTCTCTACTTTCAAAATTTTCTAATTAAGAAATGTCTTCCCGAACCAATTAATTTCGTAAGTAGAGGTACCACTGTACTTTAAATACAAACGAGGGTGTTGCAATATCAATACAGAAGTGTATTTTTCAGCTTTTATGCGTTTTCCCAAGCTAAATTACTATCAACCAAGGCACACGTGTAAAATTAATGAATCCTTCCTTCAAATGGTTACATTCAAAATATTTTTTTAAATGGCTGTTTCAAATACTTTTATTCCGAAAGAAACTACCGGAAACACATGCACAACAAGTAAACTGACAGTGTGTAGATAACAAGCAGGGCAGGGAAAGTTGCAAACGTTAGCGCGATATCGATATCATCAAGGGTGTGTTGCCGCAGACAGCAAAACACATTCTATATAGAAGCTGAACCAACGCCCGCCGCTGTCATCTTTGCGTGTTCCATTTATAAACACGTATGAAAGACAAAGCGTCATGGGCGTGTGACTCGACTCACCTCCTGCTCGGTGTCCCCCTGCTCCGACACTCCAATTTCACTCGGGAGTTCGGCCAGATCTGTGACCCGAATGAGGCCATCGTGGAGAAAAATGGTTTCCTCTTTCACCGAAAGCCACTGGGATGAGTCCACAGCCCCGGAGCCCATCGCTCTCTCCTCCGACAATTATGCCAAAAGGGTCGAACATTAAAAATTCAGTGCCAGAATGACAGAAAACGCCCTGGCTCCGGCTGCTGTACAATAACAATATAGTGTTGGCAAGTCCGTCCGGTTTGACGACGGTGTTTTGACAGAACGCGCCGTGCTAGGCTGCAAGCTAGCGGACCGCAGCCACACGGCGAAAAGAGAGCGATGACAGGTCCTGTTCACATCCCATGTCTGCGCCTTTTCCGTCCGTGACTGTCGCTGCTGCTGCTAGCTGTCTGCTTCGGCTAGCTGCAAGCGGAGCTAGCTACCCGTGCGGCGTCGACTCGTTAGCGTTACCCAGCAGAGTGGGCGTGACACTCGCACTAAATTCGTTCGAGCGCCACGCCTTTACAGCGACAGTCGGGTAGGGACAAATATTGCGTTTGTCATCGATATTTTTTGAAAGAAAAATGACCCCTTCGAGCAGCTCCGTGTATGGCTCAGCCACTGAGTGGCTGAAGACGATAATGTATGAGAATCCAAGCTGTCAGTGCGACGCCATGTTTCCAAGGCCAACAAGCTCCTCCCAACATGCACTGCGGGCCATAAGGTCAAGTTTGGAAGTCCACCAACACGATGCAGCTATTTAACTTAAGGTCAACGGTGCAATTATCACTTATATGGGTGACGTTCATCGTAATATTTGTTCCTCATAAGATTTTTGTACGGCTTGAAGGGGACCCCCTCCCTAAATGCGCTTCAAAAAGTATCACATTTTTTCAGTAGATGTATAGTCTACTTTAAAATCGTTTCCCGATCCATGTTTTTATTTCTTCCTTGCCTTCTACCTGGCAGCTCCATATTCAGCATCTTTCTGCCAATATACCCACTGTTCCTCCACTGAACATGTCCAAACCATGTCAGTCTCAGCTCTCTTAAAATTTCTCAATCTGCGCTGTCACTCTGATGAGCTCCTGTTTTATCCAGAAAATCTCATCATCTTCCACTCTGCTGAGTCTGTCTTCTGGTGATTGGGACCATCTTCAATATTATTTAGTTTAGATTTGTGATCTCGATTTATTTATAATTCATTTTCTCTACCGAATTTCTTAGGGTTCTCCTTTTTACACTGGTTCCAGCATGCGCATGTAGATGTTAGATATTTTTGTTTGTTTGTTTGTTTGTTTTGTTCAATAAAATTTGAGCCCATGTAAGTGCCACCAAATAAGTCTAATCTGCTCCAGGTCTTCGGAATCAGGAGAGCTGGCCAATGGAATTTACCTATTTAAAAATATGAATGTTTCTTTAACCAATTAGGTGTAAAATTCACCTCAAGGGCTTTTGTTGTATGCCTCAAAATAACATCTGAATTCTTCCTTCTTCTGACGTGTTGGTTAAAGCAAATCAAGTTTTGCACAATATCGTACCATACATTTAATAATCAACCTCTTTGGTGATTATGCTGTCTTCCATCCATCCATCTATCCATCCATCCGTACAGCCACGAACCCACCATCAGATATCTAGCAAGAGAATGCAACAGAAAAGCATGAAATGTAAATCCTATCAAATTCGTTGTTGTTATTGCAAGTTTAGTCTATAATTAGGTGTCTTTATGTCAGTTCTCTTTCCAGCCTTGGGCCTTGCACATAAAGCGAACAGGAATCCTTTTCCTTGACGTTGCCTGAATGCTGCACGCCAGCAGTGTCTTCTTTATCTTTGTAAGAGCTTTAAGTAGGTCAAAGTCTTTGCAACAGAACAGCTAGAAAAGAGAAATAATGTAACAAGCAAACAGAAGTCAACCTTATCTGCAAATTTAGGGAAGACTTGTTGCAACCAATGTCAGACTAACATTAAGACACATTTTTCTTCTGCCTTGTTTTCTCTCTTTTGATAGTGTAAAATTATATTGAGATTCACAATCCATCAGAGGGGAAAAGGAAATATCAGCTTGCTAGGAGCAATCAATCTGACCAAACAAGCTGTAAAATTGAAATACAGACAAGCAAGGCCCTTACTGCAAGGGTCATTCTAAATTGAGAAAATGAAACAATACTTTGTGACCTACTATGTAATAACTGACTCAGAGAACGAGAGAGAGCGAGAGAGAGAGAGAGAGAGAGAGAGAGAGAGAGAGAGAGAATGAGAGAGAGAGAGGAAAAAAAAGGCTATTACATTAATTGTCTTGCTGTTTTGCTCATGTAGCCTTAGTATGTGTGCCCCAAACAAAGAAATGTGGATTCTTACAAGGTGCTAGAAGTGAGTGATCAATGTTTGAGATACAGCATGTCAATATAAATGCTGGCTTATACTAACTACACTTTATAACCAGATCATATAAAGAACATGTCTGGCTATATGTCATCATTTGGTCATGTACCTGGCATCACCATTGCAAAATAGCGCTGCTGGGAATATGATTATATCCATTGGTGTATAGTAATGCAGAAATCTTCCAAGGTTACTTTGTACCATTTACTTTAGCTGAATTCAGATACTGCACATCCCCAGTGTGCACTGTTGTGCCACCACATTATCGCAGTTGTTTATTTTTTACTTTCCATCTCTAAAATATTTTAATTTTAACTGAGTTGAGTTATTATAGGTCATTAATGGTGGAAAATGTCACCCGATCCTTAGAATCCACCTGAGGAAGGACACCATACATAGACAGAACTCATGAGGTTGTAAAGGTGTACCTAATGGTACAGTGTTCCAGTGATGGGACAAGATGGTGGGGATTCAAAATGGATGAAATGACTTAAAATTAGTATGATTAAATTTTCCAGTCATTATAAATGTTTTTAAACTCATCTGATGGTCATGACTATTCATTCAGTTTAGTTCTCACTGACATCAACCACCCATGACCAGAGGCATCACACCCATGGAAAAAGTTGGTTTGAACACCACACATGAATTGATTTTATTTGACTTTATTGACCTGTGTTACTTCTGCAAAATTTTTGCATGCAACATTGTGTGCAAACATACAAGTTCCCAGTGCATGCGCTACTCTATTTACAGTACAACAGTGATCAAGGTTGGCAGAATGCTCTGAGAGATTCCAGTTTTAAAGCAAACAATCACTCAAACATGATTTGTGTTGATCTCATGTAATGACCACGGCGGCCAAAGCAGCACAAAATAGAATCATGTACAAGATGCTACTGGCAGGTGCTTTACACACTGCCACAGGGGGCAGAGATGTTGTGCAGACAACAAGACCGTGATGAAAGACATGACTCTCTTCAATCTACAACTGCTACCTTTTAAGAGCCATGTGATTATATGCTTATCAAATCAGCTTAGCAGTTTATTCAAATAGTCATGTCATGCAGAACATGGCCTCTTGTATATGAAGTATAAGGAAAGATGTAAACATTAATAGAATTACTACATGATTATTCTCACAATATATGTATAGGTGTGTGTGTGTTTTATATATATATATATATA
>NW_017805783.1:4416074-4439309 GCF_001891065.2 Hippocampus comes
CTCACTACTTTGCCGCCGTTATATTTGACAATACCAATATACGTTTCGATATATAGAATGCAACCGTGCTGAGGTGGGGCTTTGATTTTATATATATATATATATATATAAAACCTACATACAGATACTGTATACATATCTCTCTATATAGATTTGTATACTGTATAGACTTGTACCACAATAAACTTCATGCATAGAATTTCTTGTTTTTGTACTTGGAATAACTTGCAAACAGCTCTATAAGTTGGAGTCATTCCACTTTGTAAGGTGTGCTTTGCTTGATTTGCTGTGATTATTGAATACACGCCACAAAGCCATGAATTGGGAGGGAGTGGCAGAATAACCCTGCATTGTGCAAATGGTGTGTTGGGGTAAGAGTGGGCCACTACTGCCGCAGGCACATGAGAGTCACAAGCACAGTGCATGCAGGTAAGGCTGCACACACTTATGACAAAAACAGTTCCACTTTTTTTTTTCCTGACTACCGGTAATTTGTTAAGGAGTGAACGCTTACCATTTGCATTCAGTGTAAAACTTGACATAGAAAATCTGTCTGAGTGTTAATTACTACAAACTGAAATTTCACAGATTAAGTAACCACACATAAATACACCTATTATTTACCTTGGTGTGCTCTAATCAAATCACAAATTAACATCAATTGGTGGATCCAAATACTCATGAGTCACTTATGTCATATTTCTATCTAACCTGAGCAATGTATCGGTATGTAAACATTTCTTCATGGTTGTATACATTATCTTTAGTGTCTTCTTACACATCAGTGGTTTGGCATGCTTGTATAATTCAAGTGTTATCATCAGGTGTGACATTATCACACCAGATAAGCTTGCCATTGTGGTGAATGTTCAGGCGCAAGCTTTTTGCTTTTAGGATCCTCAGTAATGATTGTGACCTCCGTGTGCTACAACATATTGCTTTTTTTTTTTTTTCCAATGCCGACAAAGCAACCAGTGTCTCAGACTCGGCATACCGGTCGCTGTACAATTGTGCAACTCTTAGTCTACATGTTTCGGATACATAAATGAAACAGCTGGCTAAGTCCACGCAAACAAGTAGTTTCCAGAAACTATTATTTTATACTTTCATCCGTGTTGTACAGTATGTCACAGAAAACAGACTTTTCCAATAACAAAACTGAAAATTCGGCTCCACTTTCAGACCACATGTATGATTCCTGTTTTCATCAATTTTCCATGCTTTTGGGTAGGCTTTAGGACATATACATTAGTTTGGGGTTAGCATGCGCTTGACTCCAGCAAATGCATTTTGGATGAACAAAGGCCATACTTGTAGACCGAGACTTTCCTTGTTTCTTTTTACCCTGGTGTTTGTTTTTCATAAATAAATATCCTTTATGTCAACTTTGGCACACAATACAGAAAAGTATTTGGCTGCACAATCAATACACCGAAGTAAAAATGAAAGCAATTATAACTGGGTCCAACTTTGAAGTGACAACAGCTTCCACTCTTCTGGTATGATTGGAGTTGTCTGTGAGATTATTTATTTTTTTATTTTTTTTGTCCATTCCTCCAAAAGAACATTTGTGAGGTCAGACATCACTTAAGTTGGACCTGAGAGAGGGCCTGATGGCTCGTTATCTCTGTTCCCAAAAGTGTTTAATGAGATTGAAGTTGGTGTTCTGTGCAAGTTATTCAACACAAAACTCATCCAACCATGTTTTTATGGACCTTCCATTGTGCAATTATGCGCTGGGGCACACACAGCCATGCTGGGGCAGAAAATGGCCTTTCCTCAACTGTAACCACAAAGTTGTAAGTGTAGAATTGTCTAAAAGGTTTTTGTAGGATGAAAATCTGATTCGGGGTGATATAAGGAATCTAGCCCAACTCTTGATTGATTCGTGAATTAATAAGTGTGTCTGGTAACTTTTCTTGATATCGTGCATCTCTCAGATGGTGGATCAAGCCAGTACAGGGAGAACAGAAAACGACAGAGGAGGCACAAGAGCAGTGCCTATATTAGGTGGTGAAATACATAACAAAACAAGGCTATATAAAAAAGGTGCACAGAGAGGTAAATGCGGACCAAGAGGACGGGGGTTGTTCTAGCTCATGCTGTTTTTGTAACAGGTAGTTAATCACTTGCGGTGTGATTCTCATTCATCAATGTGTGCCAGCGCTCAATCCTCTTGTCTTTGTTCTTCAAACACTCATACCAGTGTTTTAGCCTTTCTCCTTTGGCAGTGATGCCCAGCTGACAGCCACCTGGAGGGATGGAATTAAAGGGTGAGGGCATGGCAGTAAAGTGACAGCTCAATTCTTTTTACTTTCCATTAGATTTTATCAATGCAATCGTGATCCAATATTTACCAATGTAGTCATTGGACTTCCCAATATCATAATCCCACACGGAGACATCTAAAGTCTTCTTAGCCAGTTCGCTGTGTTTAATATCAAAGCTGAATTCCTGAGACGGAATACAGACACACATTACCAAATACTGTGTTTGTCATATCCAAATAGTGGTCAATAATCATCTGCGAAGATCATTTTTTTTCACTCAACATATTTGTATTTTACCAACAATTCTCCAACCAACCTCATTGAACTCTGGGTTTAAAGTCCTTTTCTTGATCTGAGTTTTGCACTTGCCCTTCTTCCCCATGTCGGGTTTCAGAACTCTGTCAATGATAGAAGCAGTTTTCCAGTGTCAAATTTAAAAACTTTCAATAGCAACATAAAGCTTGTCCAAAACACTACAGCTGTGGCAAATTGCACATTTACACATAAAACTGCCCTTATGGTAGACTGCAGAACAAAAAATGGAGAGAAAATGGATGAAAAACATATCTGCGAGAGACTTTCCAACTGACTTTGGGGTACAACCCGAACTGGTCGCCAGCCAATCGCTAATGAACACAATTTGACCCATTTAAGCATCTCCTTATTTGCAGTGCAATACGTACATTTTGACATAGGGGTCAGAATATCCATTCGCATCCATGGCAGCCAAATGAACACAGCGCACCACACCCACGAGGAGGCGGTTCAGCTGGGTGTTGTACATGAGGGAGATAAGAATGCGACCACGTTCCTCTACCTCTCCACCATCTTTTGCAGACTAGAAAACACAGCAAGAGGGTACAGATATCATAGGTGTCGTAAAAAATAAACTTGGGGGGAATGTGTTGCATTTAGTTATTTTTGGGAAACAGAGGGACACCTCATCTTCATAGAGAGCAATGCCTCGAGCTCCACCTGCTGTCGCTGTTCTCTTTGTCTGTGACAAAGACATCACATCAGTGGTTCAGTTAGGGATTCAGAAAACCGATGCAAGACTGCAAATCATCATCACTCACTGGAACAACTCTCTCCAGACACACGTTGAAATTTCTCTTCTGGTTTATCTTCAGTTTCTTCAGTGCCACCCGTGTCTCTCCGATGAACTCGTTGTGCCCAAACTTGTCCTCATCACAGACAGACAGCCTGCGCAAAACCAGTGCCAGGACACCATACAATATTGAGGACGCCATTGAAAACAGACTGGCTATGCAATGTGAGTCTGGTTAATCTGAGTGTGACTACTCTCTGTATCCACCTGAGGGTCTTGCGCTGCATGTCATCGTCCGTCAGGCCATGATAGGTGAGTGTCTCATTCCACGCAGGGTTGCGAGTGTTCCTCAAGGTCTTCGTGCGCAGCTTTGTTGACTGTTAATTAAGAAGAAATCATAACAGGAGACATAATGAAGGCTGCAAGAGCTCATGTTGGCTGCTTTCATGTTTTAGCTCATTTTTCTATTAAGTGCCTGCATGGAGAAAACAGTAGACATTTTCATGACATGTTGCTTTCTGTGTACCACACCTTTTTTGGAATGAATGAATTTCTTTCTAACCACAAGGTGTCAGGCCTGAGCTTACAGAAGATTAGAAACCCCATAGTCATAATTCCCTCAATTTTTTTCCCTCATCTGGATAATAATAGGTGTGCTGTGCATACTTTATAATACGTATTTTGTTTTTTTTTTTCTTTAATTCAACCTTGCTAGCTCCTGGCAGCAGATGAAGCTTGACATAAGGATCTGCCAGTCCATTTGAATCCATAGGTTTCAAGCCCTGGGGATGAGAAGAAGAATTTATGCAAAGGGTGTTGATAAGGAGCTTTTCGGGGACATGTTGAGTTCAAATAACATATTAATAAAATAATAAATAAAAATATTACTACAACAGGATTCAAAATAACTTGAAAAGAAACATTCAGTAACTATGTACGACAACTCTCGAATGAACACATCAGACACCTGAGTCTGTTTTTCTGAGCTTCATTACTACATGAGAGGAGTTGCCAAACTACAAACATGCACTGATTTGCATTTTGCCACATAGAAAGGAGGTGTGCTTAATCAATTATGACCATAAGATAAGATAAGATAAGATATCCTTTATTTGTCCCACACTGGGGACAAATAACTGACCAAAATTCCAATTACTGACCATAACGACCTTACATTTGTGTAGAATTGTCCCTTGGTGCAAGAATTGAATGAGGAGAGCCGTACGTACCTTTGCCTTAAGGATGCTACAATGAAGGCTGTTGCTTTCCTGGTCATACATCAGACTGAACTCCAGAGAGCCCAGGGTGGCTGAAAGAGACCAATCAAGACAGGTCAGCACACTTCAGTGTTTTTTTTAATGCTTTTGGGTTCAGGTTTGAAGAGATTTATGTATGCTCAATGTTTTTGTGGCCTCCCATGCAGAAGCTATCACTTTATTGACTGATTGATATGAAAAGGGACTACAGAGACAGGGAAGGTGCTTTTAAAAAAATTAAAAAGTAACATTTTGCTTTGGAATGCAAGTTTGAGAGAAAGCTCAGTCCTGCCCTGACAGAAAACAATCACGTCATCAAACTTAAGCATAAGTGAATGATGGTGGAATCTCATCAATAACATAATTTAGGGCATAAGTGAATGATGGTGGAATCTCATCAATAACAATGGTGATGCATAAAATGTTTTGTTACACATGTATGATGATTGAGTTTAGCATTTTACAATCCACTTTGACCTAGTTGTTGAGTAGAGATTTTGCTTCTTGGATACCTTGTAGTGCTTATTTCAGCTGCTTCACATTTCCTTTTTTTGTAGAATAACTCATTTTAAACATTTCCCGCATACTGTAGTTTCAAAGGTAAATTCCAATTACTATGGGCTTAATGGGTTTTTTTAAACTCCAAAACAGCAAGCAATTTGAAAAAAATTACTAACTCATTTGAAATTTGTGACAAAAATTGTCTCCTTGGCGAACCAAAACCTGTCAGTCAGTGATTCCCCAAAGAAAAGAGGGTGCACGTGATGTACTCACTGGCTTCATCAGAATCATAGTCATTGACCTCCTCTTCCTCTGCGGCGGGGGGAGGTTGATGTCGGGCAGGAGGAGCACTGTAAGCGGCGGGCTGCCTTCTGTCCTCTCGTATAGCAGAAGGTGCTCTCTGCTCTAAAGAGACTGCACCAGAAGAGTAAGCACCTCCTTCACGCCCCACCTGACCTACAAACACACATGCAGGATATCAATTTTGCTTAAAATTGAGGCCCAATAATTAGGGCGTGTATAGGAGAATGGGGCCCAGCTGCCCCTCACCCTGTGGTGCCATAGACGGCGTCACAACGGGCTGCGGTCTGGAGCTCTGAACGGGCACCATCCTCTTCATCACCACGGGACTTCCATGCTCTGCGTCTTCGGGGCCAGCACTGCCTGTGGCCATGCGTACAACTGATGGCTTCGGGGCCACAGGTGGATAACCAGCACGACCCTTGAGTTCTAAAAATGAGCATAATACAGTAAACACGCAAACACACACTATTCATGAGGGAGACGGTATATTCGCACTTCTGGCTCTCACTGCAGCAGAATATATAATAACTCTCCAGTCTCTCTGGATGCTTTGGATGTTGCAGCTTTTTGTTCAAAGGCATTGACCTACATTCGGTACAACAAGCTGCAGCAGTCAACTACAGTGCATACATGGAACAACTGTATAGTTCAGGGTCTTTCTATTATCAGGAAGTCATGTGACAAACTGTCCCATGTACTGCACTGAGCAGTACTCCTGGTGAAAATGCATTGAGGTAGGTGGAGGTAAGAGCGTGTTAAAATTGTTAAAGCTGACAAGTAGGAAAAAGTAACTTGATAGGCACTCTTTAAAAGTGAGGTGACTGTATTCAGAAGACTTTGTATGTAGAATAACATGGAGAAGAAGCTCTCACAGAAAAGTCCACTTATTGTAGGTCCGCAACAAGAAACTGCAGCTACGAATTGATCATATTCACCAGAATTGGATGACAGAAAAAACATTGGCGGGCTAAAAGATTTCTACAAACACTGTTGGATCGTAGGGTCAGCATTTGCCCGTGAAAAAATGTAAAGCATGAGTCTTTCCTGCCTAAAAAAATGAAAAGGGCAAATTCTATGGCAAGATATATGTGAAATAGATACGTAATTTGCTTTAGTGTACCTCTCAGGCCTTCTCTACACCAAACCGGTGTAGAGAAGTTTTTTCCCAACCAGGAGTACGCGAGCACATTGCAGCGGGTACGGAGAAAATTTTATATTCAAGAGACACAGGAAAAAAAACATGCCAACTCCACTCTAGATCCGTATTCAATAGATTATCTTTAAAATGTGATGGAAAGTGACATTCACATCATGTGAGATGCTATCATGTCAACACTGACTAACCTCTCAGAGCAATTGTTCCAGCACTTTACTCAATTTGTCATCAATATTTAAGGCAGATTTGAAGGCCAGAGGCATTTCAAATTTACGACGGTTCATGTCAAGCAGGACTATTTTGGACAATTAGCATAAAAAGATCAATTGTCAAGTCTTTTCCCAACCAGGATCAAAACAGAGAATACTGAGTAAGTGGCGCGGCATCATGAATTTTAAGGTTAAACAAAATGTAGAGCGAAATCTAACAAATTGCTCATTGAAAAACATTGTGTCTTCAGATTTGTTGAATTTTATAAATAGATACTGTCAAATTCAAATAGTAGTGGGGGAAAATGACATTTCATAAAATGTAGTCAACACCCACTGAAGTATTAAAAACACTTGGGTGCCACAAATCCACTGAAAATTTAAATGTAGTGGGAAAAACTTCTAGGCACGTGATCTGTGTATGATAACTTGCCTGAAACCTGGTTACCAGTTGCAGGAGGCTGACTCTGACCTGAGAGAAAGAAAACGTACAATTGAAAATGTGTGTTGCGGGATGTACGAGTAGGCCTACCCCAAGCTAAAAGATGAATAATGACCAAAACGGACTAAAAGCACCGGGCTACTGAACGCACCAGGTTGTTGATGTTGACTTGCCTCCTCCCTCGGTTTGGAGGCTGCTTCCTGGGCACGTTGATCTTTCGTCTTAGATAATGGCATGGGTGCAGGAAGGAATTGTTTGGGAAATCCTTTAAAGAACCAGGCACCAGACCTCTTCCAAACCTGAAAAAAAACTGTGTTACGGGTTTCTTAAGGGTAAGTTCTTCATTTCCTAGCAGGAAACACTCACCTCTCGCTGTTCTCTGCAGATTTTGCACAGCCACACAGCACGGGGCCTACTGCTGCACTGGGTCCCACACTTTGTACACATGTTCTACGCAACAAGAAAATTGATAGAGCCCATTGCTTGCCATTTATAGTATTATTACAATTAAAACATTAATTATAAGATGGTGGAATGTTGATTTAAATCAAACAGCTGTATAATTTTGTTCCTACGATTTGGAGTCACTAATTCCCATTCGTGTGGCAACATTGAGAGACAAGCACTGTACAGTTTCATTGCTTCAATGCGAGTGCATTGGAACACTTAGTGAACGACCAGTGAGGTCGCTATGGTGACGTCCCGTTGCGACTGTCACCCTAAGAGGGCACAGCGTACAGTATCCGGAGATTTCTATCATGCGTTATGCACTGAATTGAGTAATACTATCTAGTTTTGTAGTAGAATTAGTATCTCTCAGTATTCACATCACACCAATTCCTAAGGAAACTGCCACTTGTGGTTATTTCAGCTCTTACCTTTTTGCAGTCCTCACACACTACGGAGCTGACCCCAGGTGTGCCCAGCTGCTCCCCACACAGCACACAGCGAGACAGTCCATCCCCACACACAGTCTTCTTCATGTCATCCAGGCGGTTTATTAAGCGCCTACAGAGGCACACCTGACTTAATTGACAATTGTCTTAAAATGACTTAAAGTGTAATTATCACTGTGCAATGAACACATTTCCATGCACTGGAGAGTTTCAGTGTCTCACCCAATCCTCTCTTGCTCCATGGCCTCCATTTTCTCAGCTCGTGCTATAACACCATTTATAATTTCTTTTTCTTCATCTGTCAACTCTGGAGCAGGACCAGGACCAGGGCCAGGCTGCATGGTCCAATTACCCCTGGCATTCGAAAAGTGGGCGGATGGACAGACAGAGACAGACAGACAGATTTTTTTTAAATGCCGTAACACACACGTCACACTTAATGTTTGTAACAACTAAACTGAGCACACCTGCCTTGACTAAACTAATGCAACATGCGCAATGTAAACATACTTCTCATATTAGTGTACAAACTACAAAACCTTTCCTTCTTTACACTTCGAGGGCACAAAAATACAGTGAAAGGGAAGATGAGACAGATAATTGAGGTGTTCTGTACTTACTGCTCTTTATCACTGTGTCACAGATCACACAACGGCAGGATGTGGGAGGAAACAAAGCATTAGTTTTTGGTGATCGTACAGCCAAATGACAACAGCATGTGCTGATAATCGTGCTCACCTCGCGTGCATGGCTCTCTGCCTGTCGTTGGGCACCCAGCGATCTGAGCTGCTGCTTATCACTGTCAGTCATAGCAGCACTAACACATTCTACAAGACAGATGAACGCAACATGAAAGTCTAATAAGACTGAAATTCTAGCATGAATAGGTTGGATTCTGTTGTGCTTAGTTAGTAGAAAATTAATAGTGTGTGAGGGAGTCGGTATAGAGGCTTAATAAGTATAGTTGAGTCATTAATAGAATGATTAGTTCTGATTTAAAACCTCTAGTTCGCACATTTAGCCATTTCATTGTTTTTAGCGAGTGCTTACGCTGCACTGACTTAACTGCAATTACAGGTTGCTCTGTCATCAGAGAGGACATTTGGTCTAAATGGGACAGAACAGTGCAGCGCTGTAATTGGCAATCCACCAGATACATTTCATTGCTACAGATTGATGAAATGAATGAGTCAAAACTGAATACTGCGGACATCATATTTATGACCACCACAATGGACATAAATCAATTCAACTTCTAAACACTTAGTTGTTATTTTTGTAATTACTTTTACATTAATCTGAATACTTCAAATGAGTCCACGGGTACCAATTGCAAGATACGCACATTTGCAGGGTTCATATTTACAGTCCAGTCAATGGCTTTCTTTCCCCCTATTTAATCAGTTGCATTAGGGCAAGGGTGCCCAAACTTTTTTGACCGAAGATCTACTTTTTGATTAACCAACCTCCCGGGATTGACCCGTTACCGCGCACGCGCGCATACGCACGCACGCACGTACGTACACATGCATGCCATGATGAGCAACAGGCTGACGCTGAGGCATGCGATGCTCTTTTGCAGCCTGTTAACGATCGTAGCTCACGCGTACCGTTTTAAATTGCCCAATTCAACAAGATGGTCAAAAACTAGTAAAGAATGGAAAGAAGCAAGTAAAGAGGTCGCCCAGTCTGACATTTAAAGTGATCACATTTGATGTCAATAGCTTTGGACGGGAAGCATGTAATACATTTCTGTCTTCGAGGAGGAGAAGAAACACCAAGTATACCACAAGCTTTTTAACCACTTGAGGCAAATTACAATAGACTGTCTCCACCTTAATGTCACACTAAGTCTTGCTAATCTACAGTCATGGCATCATAAGGGCCAAGGTTATAAATGCAATGAATCTGCCTCATCTCCATGTTAAAAAGCAGTGCGACATAGGGCCAGAAACACTGTTAAAATTTACACAATATGATGATATGGCGGCGGCCCGGTAGTCGAGTGGTTAGCACGTCGACTTCACAGTGCAGAGGTACTGGGTACAATTCCAGCTCCGGCCTTCGTGTGTGGAGTTTGCATGTTCTCCCCGTGCTTGCGTGGGTTTTCTCCGGGTTCTCCGGTTTCCTCCCACATTCCAAAAACATGCATGGCAGGCTGGTTTAACACTCCAAATTGTCTATAGGTGTGAGTGTGAGCGCGAATGATTGTTCATTTCTGTGTGCCCTGCGATTGGCTGGCAACCGGTTCAGGGTGTCCTCCGCCTACTGCCCGAAGACAGCTAGGATAGGCTCCAGCACCCCCCGCAACCCTTGTTGAGGATTAAGCGGATCAGAAAATAGATGGATGGATGTTATGAAAATTGAACTCTAAAACATTAATCTCCCATGTAGCCAGTGACTCTTGCATTTTATGGTATTTGACTATATTAAGATAGTGGAAGTTTGGCCGAGCGGCAATGTCCCAAGCCCTATGTTTTTTTTCTTCCTTTTTTTTTTTTTGCCTTTATATCTTGCTTTTTATTGCACATTACAGCAACAATGGCACAGTGTCAGATTACTGCCCGAAGAAAGCTGGGATAGGCTCCAGCACCCTCCGCGACCCTAGTGAGGATAAAGCGGTTTGGAAGATGAATGAATGATGATAAGGCAGAAAATATCGGGGAGGGTACAGTACCATGATAGTACAGTATTTAAAGTAACCTCAGAACCATCCTTATTCTAAGTACATGCCCAAATATACTGTAGTGCTTGTCGATGGTGACATCTAGCACTAAAGCACAACATACAAATGCAATAGATAACAAAATGTACATTTAGCATGTACACTCAAGTGCAAAACAATAAACATGAAGTCATCCATGCACCAATTTCCTGTACAGAATTTCATATGGGGGAAGAAGAGAGGAATTTAGCAAGGCATTTATGGGCCGAAGAGGATAGTCAATTGATATCTACATCTGTACTCCCCGAGCACATTTTACGCACAAAGCATCTGTCAGGCATTTTTAGAAACATGGTCATGCCCTCATCTTAGTTTCTTGAAGTGAATGCAAGAGTTACCGGCACGAATTGATGCGACTTTGAAAAGCAGGTGTATGACTCATTACTGCAGGCTCACTGAAAGCACAGAGTTCAGTCAGCATTTTCTTTACAAGATGTTATTGTTCACATGTGGTATGAAAATAGGCAGGGTGACAACAATGCATGCAGGACAATGATGGATTGATCCAATATGGATCGTTATGGATCTTACAGCTGCATACCACACAGGGATGAAAAGACATTAGGCCCAGACTATTCAGAACAGAAATAGTGTTGACGGCTTTTGGCAGGAAAATCATTTTAAGTGTGAGCAGGGGAGTAACCAGAAATTATTTCTGGTTGGCCAGGTTGACAAATCGCCTCACTGAGTGGTGGCATAGCCAACCACATGCACGCGCACATCATGCTCACATTTCCAGAACAGTGCCCGTCACACTCATAATCAAGCAGGAACAAGTCTAAGTAAAAATCTACATTCAATACAATCATACAATCATGCTGAGCTTCATTAACTTGATGATGGTATTTTCTTTGCTTATGAGTACTATCTCATTGTCTACTTCTATCTCTTGTACTGATTTGACACAGACGGCCGACAAGATTTTGCACACTGTGATCAACGGCTCAGTTATTCAAATCACATCAAAAAAGGACATTGAAACAAAAATCTCTTAATTATTCACAATTCTAAATGTAAATAAGAGCAATAAAAAAATAAATGAAATACAGGCTTTTCCTGCTGTGCATGTGTTGGTCTCTCACACTTGCTGTGTAAGTACCATGGTGCATTCAGGGTACTTTTACAAGTTTGGGAACTTGTGCACGAACGCACTTGCTCGACACGAATCGTTTTTCTTCGACAAAGTATCATGTTTTCAAGATGGAGAGGAGCCAAAATCGTAATCACGATTACATTTCAATTAATTACCCAGCCCTACCTAGTCACAGGTATCAAAATCTTCTCCTATGTCAAGTTGACCAGAGAGTGACAAGGAGTGACCGTGGTCACGCCTGACCACTAGCTTCACCTCTGAGTGTGAGGGGGATTTTATTCACTGTTGGCACACAAACAACAAACTATTAATCTGATACTTTATAAAACTTGCTGGAAGGAAGTTGCATATACAGTACTGTGAGTGGGGGAGGGGGGAGCAAATCTATTAAAGAGAGCAAAAACTTTGTTCTCTTTGATTTTCCCATAAAATGTCAACTTTTCCAAACAGACCACTGTACTGTTCAAGGTGTACCATTCAGCTCATATTGAATGTTTCCTAAAGAAATAGTACACACACACACACACACACACACACACACACACACACACACACACACACACACACACACACACACACACAACACCGCGTTCAAAGTAAAAAGATACATTTATTTGCAGATCAGCGACTGACAACTCAAAATGACAAGGCCTGAGTTCAGTCTCTTGCCCTGTTTGATAGCAAGGTCTTTGTGATATGTCTACACAATGAATGGAAGTTGGGCTGGCTCCAGCCAGTGTCTCCATTCCTCTAAGGCAACCTTAACAACCAGCAGCTCCCGGATGTCCATGTCATAGTTTCTCTCTGTGTGACTCAGACGGCAAGACAGGAAAGCGCAGGGATGCATCTAGCCATCCATCTCAGACCGAATCGCATCAATTCCCTCATTCGATGCCTCCACCTCCACCACAAATTTCCGCTGTGAATATGGCAGGGTGAGAATGGGTGCTGATGTGAAGCGATGCTTGAGGGTTTAGAACGCCCTCTGCCGCTTCTGGAGACCAGTGGAAATGAACCTGAGGAGAGGTTAGAGCATGGAGAGGAGCAGCAATTTGGCTAAAATTCCTAATGAAGCGCCCGTAAAAGTGGCAAATCCCAGAAACTGTTGCAGCTTCTTACGGCTGTCAGGTGTAGGCCATTCGGTTACAGAGCTCACTTTGGCTGGATCCATCTGCACCCTCCCAGAGGACACAATGAACCCCAGGAAGGAAACCGTGTCAGCATGGAACATGCTTTTCTCGGCCTTGACATATAGGTGGAGACGGTGGAGGACCTGGCTCACATGATGCTGATTGTCTCGATCTGTGAAATATATTAATATGTCATCAAGATAAACAGAGGCAAACTGGTCCAGGAAGTCTCTGTGCACATCATTGATCATGGCCTGGAAGAACGTTCGGCCAAAGGGCATGACTAGGTATTTCTAATGACCTGAGGGAGTATTATATCCGTTCTTCCGCTCATCACCTTCTCTAATTCGGATGAGATGATATGCATTTCGTAAATCCAGTGTAGTGAAAACAGTGGTCTGCTGAAGCTTCGCAAAGACAGATGACAGAGGGAGTGGATAGCAATTCTTGATAGTGATTTCATTGAGAGGACTGTAGTCAATGCATGGTCTTAAGGACCCATCCTTCTTGCTTACAAAGAAGAATCCAGCTCCTGCAGGAGACGAAGATGGTCGGCTGACCCGCCTTCAGAGAAGACTCAATGTAGTCCTTCATGGCCTGTCATTTGGGGACTGACACAGAATACAGTTGCCCCTTGGGAATGGTGGATCCTGGAATTAGATCTATTGTCATATGGTCTATGACAAAGCTGGGTTTTTGTAACCAGATGAGATGAGACAGCACTTATAATGGTGGTAGCCCTCACCTGAGTCTTGTCTTGCAGACACTTGCTCCCACAGTCCCTTCCCCACCCCAGAATCTTGCCGGTAGGCCAGTCTGCGTTAGCTCTTATCACCCCTGGAGTCAATTAAAGCCTTCAATTCTGTGATGGTAGCTTGGTGTCTTACCTTGACAGGGGGCGAACTGCGTGTAGGCAAACCAGAGGAAGTGAATTGACTGGCCAAACGCTTTGCTTTGGCTGGGCAGATGGCCACAGGATGATCGCTGAGTAAAAACACGTCTTCTCCTTGAGAGGACGCTGGCATTCGGCCTGAGTGAGCTGCATGGTTCCTCCTCTTCCACATGCAGAAACTGGCGTTGTTCTGCTGGTGGATGACTGGTAGGCAAACCGTGGACTGGAACTTGCTATGGGCGTCCTCCTTGGAGGGCCCGGAACTCCTGAAGCCAGTTGTCTGTTTGAATGGCTAGGCTAGGGCAATGAGAGATCCAGATCTTCAGGCAAGTCTAACGGCAATAGCCGTTCTTGAATGAGGTCGGACAGGTCTTTCAGAAAGATGCTGTGGCATTCCACCTACTCTCAGCAGCCAGAGTCCTGAAGTGAATGGCATAGTCACAGACAGATGCCTTCCCTTGCCTCAGTCCACTCAGATTGCTTGGTTTCTCCCTTTCAGACCAAACGGGGTTAAATCTGTGAATTCTGCAGTGGAGTTGCAAATCATTCGGCCATGGCCCACGCTCTTGCCCTCCCCGCCAGGTGAGGATTCATGAAGGCAACTTTGTCTCAATATGCACTTGACATTCTATGAAAAATGACTGGCACAGTCCTGGGTTTCCTGAAAAATACTCAGGAGAAGCTAGACGGGTTCCATCTAGCACTCTCTCTTTCTCTCTCGCTCTCTAGATACACACACACACACACACACACACACACACACACACACACACACACACACACACACACTTTTGAGACAAGCATATGCTACTAGCAGGATCAACCAGGTATAAAGAACAAACAATCCCATAAAGGGCCATGATAAACTATTGTAACACTTTAACATTCTTTCAAGTTTCAAAATGAGAACAGCAACTATGTCAGTCATAAAAAATTCTATGACACCCTGCATGTGTCCCCTCTTTAACATATTGACTATAATGACACTGAAACACGATTTATAATCCAGGACAAGAATTCCCAAGTGATACTTGAAGGACATTTCAAAAACGGGTTAATGAGAATTAGAGACCAATGTTGTAATTCACAGCATTGGTGTTGTTTATCTAAATGCATCTTTCATCAGGCTGCTAGTCTTATTGTTAACCCTTAAGTTACGCTAAAAAAACAAATAAACAAACAACCATATTTTACCTCTTACACCACCACCTCCAGCTATCAGCCAAGAGGATCCATTGGCACTTTTTGTGAAATCATTTTCCAGGAGGTTCATGCTAACCAGCTGCCTTATGGTCATGTCAATACAGAATGTGCATACAGCTCATCGGGTAATAATGTGAATACATGTTTTACAAGTAGCGAGATAGTCTTATTGTTTCAGTACATCATACTATTTCAAACTGAATAACTATTTTACCAAGTGCATTCTTCAAAATGTTAAAAGAAATTAGCTGAGGTCCAACATTTGTCAAGAATTTGTGAGCTATTGTCATGGGTATAGTCATATATCTAAATATGTAAAATACTCTCACAATATTTATTAAAAGGGGAAGTCAACACAAAAATTTTCTTGACAATATGTTCTATGCCAGTATGCAGCCCCACTAGTCTAAACACGGCATTCTGAATAGTAGCGTGTTTGTGGAATATGCAGTAAAATCCACCCGTGTTTATCCATCTCTTGGGTCAAAATGGCCGCCCGCTGAGATGGTTAAAAATGGATGGATTTTGCTGCTGAACTCATATTCCATAGACAATGTTAATCATAATGTCATGTTGACACTAGTAGAGACGCATAGAACATATTATTGAAAAGGAAATTTGGGGGTTGACTTGCCCTTGAAGCATGTTTGGCACAAAAGAACAGCACATTATTTTCTACTCATGCATTGATTCACAGCCAGGGTTCCTGGTCAATTCTTTGAATGCATGAAATGATTTCCTGTGTTGTGGTGAGTTACTTTTTATTATTAATGATCTCCAAAACGCCTCACAGCTTTGATATTATGGAATAGAGAATAAGGTACCAGTATTGTAGCACATAATGTGAAGACTTTAAGTGTTGGTTGACATACATACTGTTTGGGAAGTAACAATGTACAGGTACTTTAAATTCACATGAAAACGGTGCAAACTGAAATGCAGGGAAAAAAATTAAATGATGACCAATAAGTCTTTGATAAGTCCTTTGCTTATAACTATTGCCAAGTTAAGATTCATTGTCAGACTGTCACAGTGTTCTAAAAATTAACTATTGTTTATTTCTTGGGTGGCCCGGTGGTCTTGTGGTTAGCGCGGCAACCTCACAGTGCAGAGGTAGCTGGTTCAATGCCAGCTCCGGCCTCCCTGTGTGGAGTTTGCATGTTCTGCCCAGGCCTGCCTGGGTTTTCTCCGCATACTCCGGTTTCCTCCGACATTCCAAAAACATGCATGGCAAGCTGATTGAACACTCTAAATTGTCCCTAGGTGTGAGTGTGAGCGCGGATGGTTGTTCGTCTGTGTGTGCCCTGCGATTGGCTGGCAACCGGTTCAGGGTGTCCCCTGCCTACTGCCCGAAGACAGCTGGGATGGGCTCCAGCACCCCCACGACCATTGTAAGGATAAAGCGGATCGGAAAATGGATGGATGGATGGATGGATTTTTATTTCTTGTGTCATAATAGATTCCAAATTTCCAAACCTGTGCACCCAGTAAAGTATCCATTCTTGTATCTATAATTGTTGCATAAACAACAACCAAATCACATTCCCAGGCCAGAGCTTCTCATGCAGATAAAAGCTGTTGGAGATTAAATTTAATTAGCTTGATTCAATCAAAGCAAAACAGTAAATCAAAAGTCACAAAACGTAAAAGGAAAAAGAAATTTGAATCATAGCTTCACAGTGGCACCGTTGGACAGTTTTGCTGAAAGACACAAATTTCAGTAGACTTTGTGCTGGCAAGTTGAATAGGATGGTGTTAATTGTTTAATTTGTTTGAAGTATATATTTTAATATCACTTTGGATAAAGAGTTATTTTTAGATGGTGCACATGTCATATAATACAGTATAGTGACCACATATACTCCATAGAGATGCTGTCGAAAAGACCAAAAACGGTCACCCATTTATTCTACCAACGTCATCCATCCCAATAGCGAATAGTGATCTTCGACTAGAGTGCCCTGCACCATGTGGCCTTTCGCTACTGGAGGAAAACATCACTCAGCATTTCTTAATTATTTACAAGTTCAACCCCCAGTGCTGTTCACTTTGTGTACGTCCCCTCTCTCAAGGCATTTCTGAAAGCTTTCTGATTCTCAGATCTTAATCAAACATCTACAGCGGGTATGAAATGAGATCAACTCTCTGCATGGGAAATGGTAACGATGTCTGTCTTTTAGGGGTGCTGCATCAGCAAAATAAAGTATGTTTAGCTCAGACAGGAGTGCTGGTGGACACCATCTGTTAAAAACCATCTGTGAGGGCACCTCCCCTGTCAAATGGACAAGTGTTGCACGGTTGCAGCCCAACAGTCTGTGCAGGCAAGGCCCCAAGTCCCGCATCGTTGGAGCAGAAACAAGAAAGACCATCCAGTTTCCAACAAGCTAAGCTGCTGCTAGTTCTGCTGTGCCCTTTGCACTGTCCAAGAGACATGCAGAGTCATTCGTGCTAGCTTATTTTCATTCTTAAATCAGCACAACATAAACTAAATTACAATGGCACTAGAGCAAAGACCTGTGCCAAGGCCAAGCAACACTAAATCTGCATCAGCACCATATTATAGACTCATCAAAAGCCATTCCTGCAATCAATACTATGAGAATTTTCTGCAAAATTAAGGAATACACTGCTTACTTCAAACAAATACTTGTAATTAAATATCTTTTATGATAATCCACTCCAGAATCGTTCAACAGCAAATACACATGTTTTAAGATATGTTCGACAGCGTCAAGTCCTTAATTTACAACTGTGGCAGTAAATATGGACCCTGTAAATAAGGACCCAGAGGATTTGTTACAGATTTGGTGGCAAAGAAAGTCTTGTTCAAGACTGGAAACAGTGTTGCATCACAGAGACTATATAGCAGGAATCACCAGCCTTTTTGAAACTGAGACCTCTTTCTTGGGTAACGGTTCATGCCGAGGGCTGCGAGTTTGAAACACAGTTCTGAAATCACATATTTGCTCAAATTATTTGGGAGTACATCACCTCATTGTCATTGCGCCCGCCAGTTTGAGTCCACAAATACTGTGGTTTGCTCATGCACTGCAATACTGACCTTTCAACTTCTACGTGTTTTTTAAAAATATTGACATTTCCAAATTTGAACAATTGCAATTGTTATATAAAGAAAAAATAGCTACGAAATAAGTTTGATGCGGATGATTGGTTAGTCGTGCAAGTTTTTGTGAGAATAACAACCAAAAAATTGTGATATACAATATCTCCCTGGTGAGCTATTTCCAGAACAGGCCCTTGAGCTGTTCATGTGTTCCTTGCGGACAGCACGGTGACCCTTGATCTGTAGGGTACCTATATGGGCTTAAGAAAGTCATATGTATACAGTATATATTTCTTATTTTAACTAACCACTTAAATTGAATTCATATTTGAATTGATTAGAGGTATTTTAACTCATTTGCTTTAAATTAAATACTTTCTACATTCAAATACATTTTGGTAGAAGAATTCAGATACAGTGATGCCTCGAGATATAAATTTAAATCATTCCTTGACCACGCTCTTAATGCAAAACACTCATATCTAATGACCACTGCCTATTGCAAAGAAGGAAAATTCCATTAACGATTGCTAATGTTCACTGAAAGCACTATAGCTGCAGACTGACTAGTTCCTATGTGTACGGGTTGTCATTTATGTTTATTTACGTTGTCAAGTTATGTGCTTGATTGTTCTAAGAAGGTTAATTGTCATAATGATTTAAATAACTATACAGTTATTTAAATCATTGCCTGTCGGGTGAGTTATGGTGGTTATGATGGCAACAAAACAGATGATCTCTCTTTCCAAAACCCAAACAAATATGAGGTCAGTTGAAATGGTCTGTGTTGGACCTTGAAGGCTCGAAACGTCCAGGGATGATAAAAGTGAGTTTTGGCCTCTTTTATACTCAGGGATCTCATCAGTTAACGTGATCAATAGGCCTCATTAATGACTTCAGATTCTTCAGTAATGCCCGAGCGTTCCAGGAGATCTAATCGCCATTTTCAGAAAGGCATTGATCCTCACCCACTGCACTGATGAGAGTTTCAAGATGAAGACACTCCCCTGTGCAGACTGACTGCAAATGGCAAAATAAGATTGCTTGGGAAACTAAAAGGAAACCTTAGTACAAAACTGACAGCTCCCATATTATGTTCTAAAGTGTAAAAATACAAGAGATTTTGAGGAGCACACATGCACCTTTCACCAACCGTGACCATGGTAACAGCAGGGTGGGACGGAAGCAAAATGATTTAACACAGTTTGAGTGCATGTGCATCAGTATGTATGATCATGGCAGTACCTGTGCAATGCTAAATTAAGAAACTGTGTCAGTGGATCAGATAGGATGCATCAACCTCAGATATGTCATAGTCATCATCAGGGATGAAGATAAGCCAATGACATTAGAATCTGATAACGGCCGCCTTGATTCTCATCATTCTAAATAATGCAGTTAGCACGCAGAGCACTTACTACACTCCTCCATCTTTTCCATTTTTTCCCTCAACACACAGCTCTATACGTTAACATGATATTCTTTCTTGCATTTGACTTGACTTGCACCATTTTGTCAGTGCTGACAAGCCTGTAAAAATAAAAGAGGTATAAGCATACACATCATTGTCCAAACGTATAATGTACGAGGTTTTTATGTGAGAGGAGGCAGCCGCAGATATTTCTCACACAGAATATTGAGTTTTTTTTCTCCCCTCCCCCATTTAATCCCTGGGTTTCAGGTCTGTAGAAAGAAATGGAGATGATAGAGCCAGCTCCTTCTGCCACCCTCCAGCATCAGTTGAAAAAGGTAGTAACTTGTGGGTGCAAAGTGAGACAACAACACAACAACAAGGTGACTGAAGCACCTGTTCATGGCCCCACTGGAGTCCACATGTGCCCTGTCCACATCATAATTGGAAGGGATTCATTGAGGTTTTCCATCCAGCTACAAAAAAAATCCTGCAGCAACGCCCAAGGAGCGCAACCACTCAATGTCCTACATGGTTTACCATGTCTGTGGTTTTATTCCAGATCTGACTGCAACTGGGAAGCACGGACTGCATGAGGGCGGCCAGCTCGTCATATTCACAATGCATTTTAGAAGGTGTAAAAACAGAACACAGCACATAGTCTAATGTATCTTCAAGACAAATTGACACTCAGCACCGATCTATGCTGCCATGAATGGTAATTTGCTCTTTTAAAAACCTTATGGTTTCCAGAATAATGCAAGACAGTTGTTTCCCCAAACCAAAGAAATCAATCAAAGGATGCACATAATTGCTGCTTCTGTCAGGTTAATTAACAGGAGCGTCATGCATGAACAATGATCTGCACAAATTGCCATTTTTCATGCAGGTGACTCAGTGAGTAAGTGGAGATGGGGCACATCGAATTAATAAGGGGACAATGAAAAACGCTCCAGGTAAAAGATCATTATCGGTCCTCCTCTCTTGTGAATGAAAGGTTGCATCCATTCAAGTCAGTGGCCGGACGCGCGACCCTCGCGGATGTTTCAGTTTGAGAATGCGTAATTTCAATATTTTGTCATGCTTCCGGCGATGCAAAGACATACCTGAGAATCCAGAGCATCCTCTCTTTCTCAGTCAGTTGTCGGAGAATGGATATAGGGATGACTATTATGGCGAAGGAGTCAATCAATACGCATGCTTCTTGTCACACCGGAGCCTGGATTTTAATATTCAGCCCGGAGGAGTAGTCCGTGGCTCGAGGCACAGATCTCTACGGTGTGCGTGGGAACTCGCCTTCTATTCTGCGTGGGGAATGAAAGCCCTTGATTCACGGGGAAGGAAACCCCTGGACGTGAAGTGATAACACTAATGCATAAGTGAACAGTCGCCACCTGATCAAAATTTGTCTGGCAAGACGCACTGGGGCACAATTCTGAGATTTCTCATTTTTCATGAAATATACGCACCGACAAAGTATTTGTCTTAACTCTACGCTTCATTGTATTTGAATATTGTGATATATACAATAAAATTGTTTTTGACGCATCATTTATTAAAAAAATATGTATTCTGAAATAATTGTGTTAAATCTGTTCGACAATGTTCTGTTACGAGTTATATGCAGCACACATTTCTAGGCAGCGATTCGAAAATTCCTCGCTTTTCCTTCAAAACTGAATCGAGGGACTCTACAATGGGGCAATTGCGCCATCTAAAAGACAACTTGTTTATTGCGCTAAAGTGTCAAATACGGCCGTTTTGTTTCTTTACGTGATGAACTGTCGCTAAAAGATGAGTAGAGCAGGCACGTAAAACTTCAACATACTCACTTTGTGACAAATAAACACAATAACTGTGAGGTGTATTTTTAGAGGCATTGTTTTTGTTGCTCATTCTGGATGTACAATGCATGCCACGCCTTCAATTTAAAAAAAATTACACCTCCGAATAAGTGTCACTGCGGAACACTCGCATATAGGCAGTGTTCGATGTACTGTATATGTTTATAAACATCCCAAAGGTGCTACTCAAACAATATTTTCCCGACATTTGGTATAACAAATAGACAGCAATGAGCTCTCTCGTGAACATAGTTCACTCAGTACACATGCGCAGAGTTGAGTTAGTTTGCCCCACAAATAAATTGTTTTCCCCGAGATGTCATGTAAGTTAGACTGACTGAATTAGTGATATTTACTTAGAGTAATTTGACAGGCTGTTATTTCACAAAAAAATGTCTTTCGTGTCTTCAGAGAGTTGTTTTTATGTCGGATTGTGTGTCGCTGGTCACGTGAGGTCCTACGAGTCACGTGATTTCTGAACACTCAAAATGGCTGCCCACTTATCATACGGGAGAGTTAATTTAAACATTTTGAGAGAAGCAGCACGAAAGGAGCTCAGGGAGTTCTTGGACAAGTGTGCTGGAAGCAAGGTAATATTTAACATGTAGGCAAGAACAACAGGAAACTCATCTCTGTCGTAGACAGAGGGACGGAGTCAGGCTCTGACATCGCTGTGTAGCCATCAACAGAGCCTGCTAAACAGTGTTTGGAGCTTTGACTGACATATGAGTTGACGTGACATAGATCGAAAATATTTAAAATTGGCAAACTTTGAAATACAGGTGGTGTTTTTTACACATTGCAGGTCTTGGTACTAATGTGCTTTGTATTTGCTTTTGTTCTGTAGGCCATAGTTTGGGATGAATATCTGACTGGACCTTTTGGACTAATAGCGCAATATTCCCTACTTAAGGTAACTGCACTCTTCATGTGTATTCATATTGCTGACTTAGTAAGGCGTTTTTGTTCACGCTACCAGAGTTGAATGCAAAAATCTGCCTCTTCTGCCTCATATCACAAGTGCATGTTGTTCTTTGGTTCAGGAACATGAGGTGGAAAAAATGTTTACCCTCAAGACCGGCCGGCTCCCCTCGGCCGATGTCAAAAACATCATCTTCTTTGTCCGTCCAAGACTAGAGCTCATGGATATTATTGCTGAGAATGTATTCAAGTAAGTTTTATGTGTCTCGCTTTCAAAACATATCCCAAAACATGCTCCTTTAAAGACAGTCCAGTATTTTAAATCCCTGAAAGTCACCCTCATGCACGACTAACTGCCCATGCCTTGTATTTTGTGTTGTCAGTGAAGATAAGCTGCATTCGACCCGTGACTTTCACATCCTTTTTGTACCCCGGCGGAGCATGTTGTGTGAACAAAGGCTGAAGGAGCAGGGTGTGCTTGGCTCCTTCATCAACATTGATGAGTATATCCTGGACCTGATTCCCTATGATGGTGACCTGCTGTCCATGGAATATGAAAGTGCCTTCAGGGTGTGTTTAATCTTTGCATTTAAAAGAAAAATCAAGCATCCCACTACTCTTTAAATGAAGTGCCTTCTCTCAAGGCAGCTTTATTTATAGCACATTTCATCGTATACAAGGTAACTCGGTGGGCTTCACATGATTACAAGTACAACATTTAAAAACAAAAGAACTAAAGACAAAGTAAAGAAATAAAAGATATCTTACTAAAATTCATCATTTACTAAAAGAAATGCAGTGCAAGAAGAAAAATGTGTACTGCTTTAAAAGACCACAATCATCGGCGGGGGGGGGGGGGGGGGGTTTTTTA
>NW_017805783.1:4439498-4454951 GCF_001891065.2 Hippocampus comes
TGTGTGCGCCTGTAAAAAACAAGAACGGGGGGGGGGGGGGGGGGGGGGCATTTTTAATAGAAAAATTATCACTGATTCAGCTAATTACGTCCAATGCATGTTGGGTTGTACGACATCCAGTGGTCAAGATAGAGATTACAATCAATTGGATCACCCTTTATTAGCAGCAGTCAGTGTCCATCACATGATCAGTTGGCAGACAATTGTGGGGAAAAAAAATTTTGTAACATAAAAGAATTATAAAAAGCAATCATGGTTTTGTCCTGAGTGTGATATAATTTTATTTTGCATTGTCTTACAGGAGTGCTACTTGGAAAATGACCAAACAAGCCTTTACCACACAGCCAAGGGTCTTATGACATTACAGGCATTGTATGGCACCATTCCACAGATTTATGGGAAAGGAGAATGTGCGCGGGTGAGCAAAGCAGAAAGAATTGAACAACAAAGCATTTTATTGCGTGTCGACTGATATTTACTGTCAATCTTTTTCTCTTTGCTATTAGCATGTTGCCAACATGATGCTGAGGATGAAAAGGGAGTTTGCAGGTATTCAGAATCAGATCCTGCCCGTGTTTGACACCCTGCTTCTCTTAGACCGGAATGTAGACCTGCTAACTCCTCTGGCTACACAACTCACATATGAAGGTCTCATTGATGAGATATATGGAATCACTAATGGTAAGGATATACAGTATATATATATATTCATCAAATATGTCTTACTCCTTTGTTTAGTGACCGGGTTCTATTTAAATTTAATTTGCAGGTTATGTCAAGTTGCCACCTGAGAAGTTTGCCCAGAAAAAACAAGGTGAAGCAAGTAAAGATTTGCCCACAGAGCCCAAGAAGCTGCAACTCAACTCAGCAGAGGAGCTTTATGCTGAAATCCGTGACAAAAACTTCAATGCTGTTGGCGCAGCACTCAGTAAAAAGGCCAAAATTATTTCTGCTGCCTTTGAGGTTGGTCCTGCTTCAACTTTCAACCACCCCGACATGTTTATCCACTCTTAAACCTGCAAAGATGTGTGCTATATTTACAAAGGCTACTCAAACGCTATGTTGTCATCTCTTTCTGAGAGCCTAACTGAATTACAATCAGATAAAATTGTAATCTGATATGTTGTCACAAAGGTTTTGAGGGAAAATCCATTTGATTAGGGAGTTGATGGTAAGTGTAAAGAGATAAGATAAAGTACTTTTTCCATCAGGAAGCGTCACAATATCCCCAGTGCTTTCTTATTAGCTTAGTATGGCAGATTAACTATCGATATGTCATATTTGTTGTCTTATTTTACAGGAACGACACAATGCGAAAACAGTGGGCGAAATTAAGCAGTTTGTTTCACAATTGCCTCATATGCAAGCAGCACGGAGCTCTCTGGCTAACCACACATCCATTGCAGAACTCATTAAGGACATCACAAGTCTGTAAACAATCAGTTGCTGTACTTCCTTTTACACATCTTATGAAGAACAAAAGTTTGTTTAACTACCAAAGTTTGTTTCACTGGGTTGTGTCTGTTTCAGCATCTGAGGCATTCTTTGATAACCTAACAGTGGAGCAGGAGTTCATGACTGGAGTTGACACAGACAAGGTACGTACCTGTAGTCTTTGAACCCATCTTTCATTCAAACTATTGTAATTATATATTTTTAGTGCAGGTTTGCTGTCAAAAATAGATTTGAGAGAGTTTTGAGAAATTATGTATTGGGTATATCTTTAATATCTTGGATGTTTTATAACCCAGGTGAACACGTACATTGAAGACCGCATTGCCCAAAAGGATCCCCTCATCAAGATTCTGCGGCTCGTGTGCATGCAGTCCGTCTGTAACAACGGCCTGAAACAGAAGGTCCTCGACCACTACAAGCGGGAGATTCTCCAGGTAGAGTGAAAAATAAAATTAAATTAAAAAAATGTCCAATAAATCTGTTGTAATCTATGACAGATACATTTTATTGTATGGACAAACATTTCGGAACATCTGGTGGTTCCTCTTGCAGGAAGTTCAAGAAAATGGAAATGTGGAGGTGCCCTGGTATTAAACGTGCAATTGTCCAAAATGTTTTGGTAAAATGAAAAATTCAAGTTTCGGTGGAAGTGATAGGTCTGACGCAATATGTAATTATGTTATTGTGTATGGCTGTGCTTTTTCTCGAAAGTGTATCATGATACAATGTGGTTTGTTCCTTTACTCTCTTTTTTTGTCAATAATGATATCTTTGGTGACATCCATTAATTTGTATCTACATGTCTGCTTTTCTTTTATATAAGACCTATGGCTATGAGTACATCCTGACACTGAACAACCTAGAGAAAGGGGGTCTTCTGAAACCACAGACCAGCTCAAGGAATAATAACCCTACTATTAGGAAAACCCTTAAATTGTGGATGGAGGATGCAAATGAGCAAGTATGAATAGCAGGGAATTACATGTTTTAACTTTTAACTGTGACAAGGACATGGTTATATTTAGTGAGTTGATGTTGTCTTTCTCTCAGAACCCCAATGACATCTCCTACGTGTACAGTGGCTACGCACCATTAAGCATCCGACTCACCCAATTGTTGGCCAGGCCAGGGTGGCGAAGCATCGAGGAGGTGCTGAAGATGCTCCCGGGTCCACACTTTGAGGAGCGCCAGCAGCTGCCTGCTGGACTCCACAAAAAACGTAAGGGCCAACACAAACAGCCTTCTTTCTGCCTGCAAGACATAGATAAGAGTAAGGCTTTGTTTGTGTGAGGGCAAAAGCTGAATGAGTAGATGGATTGGACTCGGCTGACATTGTTACCCTACCTCTGTCAGTTTGCACTTGTTTTTGTATGTGTACATGTGGTTGAAGAGAGGGATAGATAAGAACACAGCATTTATCAAGTCACCACCACCACTGCCATATTGGCAGTTGGAGGTGTCAACACTGATGGGAATGACACTCACTTTGAAATATGTTAATTAGAACTCTGAAATTAGATTCAGTGGCTTGCTTCTGCTTGCCCATGTTAGAACAGATTTTCAAAGGTGATAATAGAAGAGTCTCAGCAAAACTGATGAATAATTGGATGCTTTTAATGTTTGTTTGTTTTTTTTGTTCTAGTCATGGCTTTATGCACCCATAGTTGTATACCACTGTATATCTCAAAGTTGTGGATCAAAAAATAACAGCTACAATCAGGTTTGTATATTACTGGATGTGTGTGAGATGACATCTGTGACTAACTTGCAGGCCAGCAGGGGGAGAACAGGACAACACTGGTGTTTTTCCTGGGAGGAGTGACATATGCCGAAATAGCAGCTCTCCGTTTCCTTTCCCAAATGGAGGACAGCGGGATGGAATACGTTATAGCGACAACCAAACTCATCAATGGTGCATCTTGGATCAAATCTCTCATGGACACACCCGAAGCTCAGATGCATTGAGTCAACTGTGACACACCTGCACACATCAAACAACCCTTTGATTGACATCTCTTCATGTTAGTATCAGCATGCTGCAGGTGTCTCATTGATGTCCATGTTCGGGAAACGGATTGCGCTCTTTCTGTTCCTGGATTGTACTGAGGTAATGAAAAACTGTCTTATTGTTACTGTACACTGTGAGAAAGTCACTTCTCTATTAAGAAGCTATTGTATGTATTAATAAAGCGTTTGTCAAAATGTAATTTGTGAGGAAAAATGTATTTATTAATTTTTTTACAATTATTGTTGATCGTTCCTCTTCTTTGTGTGTATGCTTCTTCCCTTCCAGATAAAATATATTAACTAAATCAAGAAGTTAAACTGGTCCCTCTATTATTCAATATTGTCTGCAACACTAGTGATGTGAATGCATCTTTTTTTTTTTTAACAGAGGATTTTGATGAGGGAGGTGGGAGTAGGGCTGTCATCACTGGCCCAGCCCTCGGAAGGAGCAATTAGTGCAGTAACAGGCCTCCCGATCAGCCGATAATGCTCCTGCGCCGTCTGGAGAGCTCAGGCCTCAGCATCCTATCATTTGACAGCACAGGACACTGATTGAATTAGGAAGCCATTTGCTCAATGTTCCGGCAGAGAATAACTGTGCGGCAGCAAGGCTTTAGGTCTTCAGTCAATATCATCTCCTTGTCTTTACTGTATAAACAAGTCTCCCTGCTGACAGGACATACTCGGTGTACTCTTCAAGGATAAATCCATGTTTTTTTCTAATTAGATTTATGAGTAAGGTTTGCTTGATGGGTTTTATATTATACTAGTGTGGGTCTGAGGAGCAGGTGCACAGGAGGCATAACTACCATTAGGATCAATCCCAGGGGAATAAAATCCTTGTGATCGGTTCTTGTCTTTGGCTCCTCCTCAGTTGGGAGTTGAAAGGCTGCAGGTTGCACCAGGCAACTTCGCGGCGAGGAGAGTAACAGCCCGCCCTGTGAACACCGCCGGTCCTCCTTCAATAACATCAAGGTATGAGTTTTAATTTAAAGCTACGATAATGACGACTGTTGCTTGTGAATGTTTGAATGCTTTCATTTTGATTAATATTTGTTTACCATTTACCGGAATACAATTTAACAGCATATAGCTTTATGATGCTTCATAAACAGCACATTATTTTATAAGTCTCTCTGAATTTCGGAAGTAGTACTGACAACATTTTTCAAATTAAAGTCTTGAAAGGCTTCCTCTTGGACAATTGATGGTTTGACTGCAACTTCTATCATAGTTTTACATTTCACTGGTCCTTTTTTTTATGTAAATTTAATGTTTTCATATTATTGTGCTTATTTTTAGTTATGGCCTTTTCTGAGTGTGAATTTTGAAGAGCATAGATTTATGAGAGCTAAAGTAATGACTGAAGAGGCGTTGTTTGTGAAATTAAGATCAATACTGAAACCTTTTAGTGCAATCTGCAGATTAATTATTAAACAGTAGTCAACATGAGAGTGTGTCCTCTAATACAATTGCTTGAATTTAAATGCTATACATGATTTATTTGCTTCATTATTTCGTGTCGTGACAAGTGTGTGTTTGCAGAATGGGACGAGGTGGGAACCTGGGACACCTGACTCTTGCTGCTCCCAGGCACAAGACACAGGAGGTGCATCTGGATTCCGAGCCTTTGTTTATCCGCTTCCTGCGGACATTCAGGGAAATCCTCAAATTTGTCCTCTTCAGCTACACTGTGCTTTTCGGTTCCTTGCTTCTCGCCCGTTGGACCACTTACTACATGGTGGGAAAGTAAAACGACCAAAAAAAAAAAAAAAATCAATCTGCACTTGGACGTGGAGCTCTCTACTCAAATTGAAGATGTTTAATTTTGGACTCGAAATCCACACCTCAGTAACACTTTAAATGTAAACGTTTTTTCCTGCTTCACTAGTCTATACCTATCACAAAAAAATGTCATAATTTTGTAAGGATGCACATAACCAAACTTTCTGTTGCAGGTAAAAGAAAAACAATTACAATCAACGATTTGAATTGCATCAAACTTTGCTTCAAATTCATTGGTGTGTGCATTCTGGAACTGTTAGTTTTGATGCAATGCAAAATTGATCACAGCAAATGATGTCACAGTACGAAATGTGCCGTCCAAAACATACAAATAAATAAAACGCGTTTACATCTGGAATACACTATTACTAACTGATTCCAAGCGATTAAATAGACATTTTGCGGAGGTTAAAATATGATACAGTACTGTATTTAGCAAGCGGGACAGACAAAATGTAAGGATGCGTATATGTCTGAATTCGGACTGTATTTGCTCGCTGTTTTTACTGCTTGGATACTCATCTCAAGACACTAACCAGGCCAAGAAATTATATGGCAGATATGTGTCCAGGGCCTCCTTTACACCTACAATGAAAGGACCCTGATGCCTAATGTCCATATACCTGTAACATGCCTTGTTTTTCAATTTGTTGATAGAGGATGGGGTGTTCATTGATCGAAGGCTTAAATGTAATGGGATAACAGAAAATGCATATAAGAGAACTGTTGTATGATATGAACGGTCCTGTTTTAAAGTGAAAATGTAAGGTAAACTGTATTAAAAGCTCTCATGTAAAACTGTTTTTGTTTTCTTGACAAAACTCTGTGCGTTGTTGCGTTTGATTTTGTTCGTAATACCACTACATACGGGCGGGGTTTGGTGTTTCCGGTTATTTCCAACGCAAAGTCATCGCCACTTTTGAGTAAAACAAAAATTATCCTACAATTCAATCAACATTTCTGGTGGTGTATTAAGCTAATTGGCACAGATAAACGATTCAGAACTAAAATATGTATCATTTTCTTGGCTCACCCTCGCCGCTCTCCCGGCATGAGACTGGCACAATTTCTCAACGCCACCTGCGTTGGCCATTTTGAAAGTGTGATGCGGGGAGAGGCAGGGACGAGGGAATTCTTAAAAGTAGAGTGCAAAGTCTTTACCCCTGTGCCTAGCAATACTGTACGTTGTTAGCATTCCTTATCAGATGATATTTTTCCTTTTTGTAACAGTTGAGCCAAGATTGTGTATGCTTGTCTTAAAAACATTGGCAGCGCTCGAACCTTCATTCCTCCACATCTCATCGGCAGTCAGAAGCAGCAGGGTCAGCAACAACAGTGCTCACAGTCCAGGGCCTGATCCCGCTTCAAAGACCCCCCTGCCCCTTTCCCTGGACCACCATCATGGCAGGTAAAACTTGAACGACACGGCGATGCTGCCGTCATTGGCCAGTGAGTCACGAATAAAACGCAAATTTATCTCGTCCGATGGTGTTGAACAAGTAGGAGTTAGCTAGCATGCTAGGCAGATGCTAATATGCATAGTGTGGGTTCCTCACTTGTTACACTGAACAAAGTTGCTCTTGATTTGATATGGTTTCTGCAAAATGGATGTATGACTCCTGCAGGGGTCGGTGATGAGATCGACGAGGTGCAATGGTGCTTTTCCCAAGTCAAAGGAGCAATAGATGACGATGTCGCGGATGGTAAGTCAATTTGATTATGTTTTCATTGACACTCGGTGCCTTGTATAGAAAGCCGTTTAAGCATTTATTCGATAGCTATGATATCCAGTTCAAGCTTGATGCACCAGTACTCCATTTGTCCTTACTACTAAGACAATAAAGCACACTGGTAGAACAGTTGTCAAGTTAGTAACGTGAAATGACGTTTCTGCACACCAGTAGCACAGCTACATGTTACAAATAGGGTACAAAATGCTGCAAGTTCGTGAGACATACCTTACTTTTTTAGTCTAGTAGTATCATTAGTGCAGTAAAATAGTTTATTAACTAATAGTATCACTAGTTCATTAAAATAGTTTACTCAGAAGGTTTAATTGCGTACCAATGCTACTAGTAGTAGTAAAATATTGCCTGAAGATACATGCATTCCGCTAGTGTGCCCTACCAGTATGCCAAATCGTCCTACAAGTGAGGACAAAGGACTGAAGGATATCAAATAAATGTTAAGATGGCTTTCCATAACTTTGTTCTTACTGGCACTTGGTGCGTCCAACTTGGATGATGTGCCGAATCCAAGTAATAGATGTAAACGTACAGTATACTGTTTTGGCGGTATTCATGGCATGCAGAAGCTAGCTTTAATCGGGTAGGCTGCATTCATGTATGACCGTCCTGTTGAATGTGGAGGTTTCACCCGACATGCCCATCAAGTCTAACTGCAATTTGATGAGTGTTTTTTTTTTTTTTTTTTTTTAAGGCAAATGCTTTCTTCCATTTTCTTTGTCAGTTATTCTCACTGAATACACAAATCTGTTGAAATAACAAGATTAACTCACTTCAGACTGTGAGGCGTTGAGCATTATCTGCTATTACAATCACAAAGCATGATGATTCACATTCACTTCGGCCTTATTTCACAAACTGTCATACATTGCTGTGAGGCACTTATTGTTGAAGTAAGTCTACAGTGTTTACAGTAAGTCAGTTTGATAAATTTAATCTACAGTAGGTGCAAATGCATACCTAAAACATGTATTGCAGTGTTGTCCACATCTCTTGCGGAATCTTGATCTGTCAACCTGCAGCTAAAAATACTTTTGATATCTACTGGACGCCATCATGCTGTGAAATGTGTGTGCGTTGCCTGACAGCTGTTGACTCCCAGAGCTATTTCTTGTGATTCTCTTGTGACTTTGGGATGTTGTCTTCCATTTTTTCCTCCCATAATAGACTACTTCAGCTGTGTGAATTATTGGGAAAAGAGTACAGCGCTGCATCCTGTCCTGAACTGAACTTGCATTCAGTATCCCATGTGTAGTTTGCGCTATGCTTTCCCCACTCACTTTGTTTTTCTGCACTCGGCGTTTCTGTATAAAAAGGCTATAATGCCTTGCTTAAACAGTGGACTTTCACTTCTTGCCACCCGAGCGGAAATACACAACAAATACAGATCAGTGAATTAATGTAAAACTTGGCTTGACAGAACATTGATTTGGAATTGCTTATTACATCAGAATTCAAGATCATAAAAAATGTTTGCTCTAGAAATCAGTTTGCTAAATTTTTAAAGGCTTTGGCTATGCAATGTTCACAAGATTTCCTGTGAACTGTGTATATTTAGTTTAAACCGTAAATACACAAAAAAAATGTGATCCCAAAAAGTTTAGCATTTCAAACAAATTTTACATTCCCCTTGAAAAGAGCGTATAGATAAGGAGTCACCAATGTGGTGCCCGCGGGTAACAGTTAGCCGCCAAGGGCCACATGAGAAGCCTGCCAGTCTGTTCTGAAAATGGCCATAAAGGCAGGGGTCGACTGTACAGTAAATAAACAAGTTGCTTTTATAGACCGGATAGATTACTCCATGTTCTGATCGAATTGGTGATCTGAATAAATTTTTTTTTAACTTGCTAATCGGTGAATGGCTCTAAAATCCAGATCACGTAAAGCTTAATCCACAGCAAATACTTCATTGTGAGACAAATAAAGGTTCAAGTTCAAGTCAACTTTATTGTCAAATGTGCCCTATGTGCAACATACAGCACAGATGAAATTTCTTTCCTCTCAACCACAGGAGAGAGAGGAGCCGCTGTGGGTGCCCGCGCCGCCATCAACAGAACAGTTAACATAAAATGACAAAATAATACAACACAACACATAAGATACAGACAGTCATGCAATCTTAACCACTTTTCTGCATACACTTTGTTGTTTGAAGCAGTTATAGATGAAAGAGGAGAGAATCAAATTGTCCTTTCACCAGCGGATCAGAGATGTCATGCTGAAAATATGCACACGTCTGCTACAAGCTAAGTTTGAAAGCAAACAAGAAGCTATAGCGTCCATTGACGAAAAGAGATTATGTAAATCCGCTTCAATTCCAAGTAGTTTTCTTATCTTATAACACCCCATTCCCCCCATCAACAAAAACATTTTAAGTGTCATCCAAACGACTCACTTGTTCATCACCCATCTAAATTTTCCAGCAACAGAATAATGTGGAACCTGACTGAACCACAAAAACAATTGCTTTCTATTCCTTCAGCGTTGTTAGTGTTTTTATGAGCTTGTACAGAGAAGAGCTGTATCAGGCACTTTGTTTGGGCCACAGTGTTTAAGAGCTTGTGTTAAGAATAGTGTTCACAATAGTGCCAGGCAGTAAACAGGGATTGGTTGTTGTACTCTTTGGTGTGATTAGATGTAAATGCTCTTCTAGTTGCCAATTGTGAGCTCTTCCAGCTCTGCTTAATGTTACTGGATGGATGAATGATGGAGAGATACAGTAGATCAATCGCATAAATACAAGACTTCAGCCCCAGGGATTGTGTACTGTTTGTGTATACGTGCATATGTACAGGCTCGTGTCACTGGTCTTTTGTGTTTTTACCCTGACTGACATTTTCCTTGCTGCTCATTAGGGACAAAATAAGTCAACTTCATGTGGTCAGGGCCAGTGAAGTTTTCACATGATGGTTGCATGTTACCATGTATAGAGATGCAATGTTCTAAGAACATTATTTTGACATTCCTATGTTGACAGCCGATATCATATCCACTGTTGAGTTCAACCACTCTGGGGAGTTGCTTGCCACTGGTGATAAAGGAGGCCGTGTCGTCATCTTTCAACAGGAGCCAGAGGTATTTCGTATGTAGGCACGTCAATGTTTGTTTGAATCTACATGTCCCACATTTGCAGTTTTGCATTGTCGTACCTGACATGACCTTTGCTTTGTTGTTTTTTTTTAAGAGTAAGAATCAACCTCAGTGCCGTGGAGATTACAATGTTTACAGCACTTTTCAGAGCCATGAACCTGAGTTTGACTACCTGAAGAGCCTTGAAATTGAGGAGAAGATCAACAAGATCCGATGGCTGCCCCAGAAGAATGCTGCTCACTTCCTTTTATCCACAAATGGCAAGTTGATTTGTCTACTCCCGAGAGAATGCTATGCAGCTTCTTTTCCAGAATTTTGGCCAAATAGGGCATAATTTTTTAAATTTCTAAACATATACATGCAGTACACAAAAGCAGAAATAAATGTCTCGAAAAAAGAGAGAGGAAAAAACACTTGCTGGCTCTGACTGTAGTAGTTGACTTGCTTTGACAAAACATTTCAGGTAACACATCGGTAAAAAGTTTTGTACCGATGCTTAGCGCTGTAAATGACAAGTCTAGGGTTTTTAACTTGAGAGTTGTATTTGTCTAGGCACCCATCTGATGTCGTCATCAGCCACAGATTTGTAATAATTATTGATTTTGAACAATCTGTTGTCCCTTTTTTTTTTTTTTTTTTTTTTAGATAAAACCATAAAACTGTGGAAAATTAGTGAGCGAGACAAGCGTCCGGAAGGTTACAATTTGAAAGAAGATGACGGTCGATACAGAGATCCAAATACAGTCACAACACTACGGGTGGGTATCGTGGGTGTTTTCTTTTTTTGTTTATAAGCAATTTAACATTTTATCATCTAGTCTGAAAAAAAAAAGACTGTGGTGAACTCACTGCATGGTCTTGTCCCCTAGGTACCCATATTCAGGCCCATGGACCTGATGGTGGAGGCCAGCCCCCGTCGAGTCTATGCAAACGCTCACACCTACCACATCAATTCCATCTCAGTCAACAGTGATTGTGAAACGTACCTGTCCTCAGATGATCTTCGCATCAATCTGTGGCACTTGGAGATCACTGATCGCAGCTTTAGTATCCTTTCTCTTTTAGCTCCTCACAGACATCATCGGTATTGGAAACTGTTTATCTTTTCCAGGCTGGTAATTGAGCACATCCTTTCCACTGTGGGAAAGCGCAGTTGTTAGAGAGACTGTAAAGGGCAGATGTAGTCTAGCATGGCTCTGTTAATGTCTGTCTTTGGGTTACAAGATGTATTGCAGAATGTATGCATTCTGCTTATGAGAGGCAAAGAGCAAAGCACAGACTGCAATTTAGTCCTCACGAGTGGGTTGTTGAACAAAAATCCCATGTTCTCAGTCAAATCAATAATGCAATTGTAATGTGAAAAAAATACACTCTCTCAACTGGTTGTCTCGATTAACCGACAATCGCTTTTCAAATTAAGTCATCATTTTTGGTAATCAATGAATTGTTGGGATAACTGTTTTAAATTTAAAATGGTCAGAAATGCTCACAATTTCAGCTTCTCAACGGTTAATTTTATCCATTTTCTGTCATCCTCCATGTAAGCGGACGGATTATCTTGGTGTTGAATCAAAATTTTTATTGCTTTGAACATGTTACAGACCAAACAAGTACCTGAATCATAATGAATCAGTTTGAGAATTGTCATGTTTTTGAATAAAGGAAAGGAAATGAAATCACGTTTTTTTTAAAAATTCCGATTCATCAATTAATCAACAAAATAATTGAAAGAATAATCAATGATCAAAATGATCATTAGTTTCAGCCCTGCGTTCATTATTTTTCTGATGCTCAGTGATTTTTCTCAGTGTAATTTAAAGTTGGTAAGTTTCCTCTTCCTGTTGGACCTGAACTTTTCCCCCCTCAGATATTGTTGACATTAAGCCAGCGAACATGGAGGAATTGACCGAGGTGATCACAGCATCAGCGTTCCATCCTAATCAATGCAATACGTTTGTGTACAGTAGCAGTAAAGGAGCCATCCGCCTGTGCGACATGAGAATGTCGGCACTGTGTGACAACCATGCCAAATGTGAGCAGAAGTCGCCCCTACTGGGACTCAACCCAACTAAGAATAAGAATTCCGTTTCCAGTCTTCTCCACATGGTGCCTGTCAATCTTACAGTACACAGGATGTTGTTTTGTTCACAGTTTTTGAAGAGCCAGAGGATCCAAACAATCGTTCCTTCTTCTCAGAAATAACGTCATCCATCTCTGATGTGAACTTCAGCCACAGTGGACGTTACATGATGACACGTGATTACCTGTCCATCAAAATCTGGGACCTCAACATGGAGACTCGTCCAGTGGAGACTTACCAGGTACGTTATGCTGGCCAAGCCAAATCATTCATATACAGTGCGTCGCTTGGTCGGTTTGTAGATCCTCAAAACTGGTTGTCCTTTATCAGGTGCATGAGTATCTCAGGAGCAAGTTGTGTTCACTCTACGAGAACGATTGCATCTTTGACAAATTTGAATGCTGTTGGAATGGGAACGACAGGTTAGAACCTACATTCTCTCTATTGATTTTCATTCTGGCTTCTTTATTCTGTTTCCCAGATGTTAAAATCCACAAAAGTTGCTCATGTTTTCTTTGTTTTTGTAAGTGGCAAGAAGGAACATTCTCTTCCACCTTAACATTTATTTTAGTGTCAATTTGTTGGTTTTGTTGACTATGCAGCTCACTCTGTCTCATTATCACACTCTGCCCTGTCTGCAGTGTGGTCATGACAGGTTCCTACAATAACTTCTTCAGGATGTTTGACCGAGGCTACAGGCGGGATGTGACCCTAGAGGCATCAAGGGAGAACAGCAAACCACAGTCTGTCCTGAAACCCCGCAAAGTAAGCTCGGGTGGGAAGCGCAAGAAGGATGAGATCAGTGTCGACAGTTTGGACTTTAACAAGAAGATCCTCCACACTGCCTGGCATCCCCTGGACAACGTTATTGCTGTGGCCACCACCAATAATCTCTATATATTCCAGGACAAACTTAACTAGGATTTGGTGGGCCATTTCTGCTCCATTTCGCAGACACGTCTGTCTAAATGTTCAAGTCTGCCTCAGACCTTGGGTATGACCGATCATCACAAGAACACGTTTTATGTGTAATGAACATACAGGCGTTGTTGAGCTAATTACTGTACAGACTTTGGGATTCTGGGGTTTATGTACTTTCCCTCCAGTAGAGGCACCTGTTCGTCCACCTGCTGGTTGCGACTCCACCACATCCCAGACCAAAGGGAAGATATGTGAACAAACAAACCTATTTTTCATTTGTGCATTAGTGCTATGACTAATTGTCAATGCGTTCTTGGTTCCTACATTTTATTCATTTTAGCAGGAAAATGTCTAATTGTAGACTAATTTGCACTGATATGAAATACTGCTGAGCTAAGTGATTGACACTCCTTATTTGCAAGCAACATGTTAGTCAACTCGCCAAATTCACAAACAACTCCTTCATGATTAATTGTGTACATTGTTAAAGGGCCAGTCTAGGATTTCTCCTAAGTTTATTCTTCAAAGCAGTTCCACAAATGTTACTGCCACTTTTTTTTTCTGCTGCATACCAGTTTATACCATCTTAAATGTTTACCCTGAGATTGCCCATCGTTTACATTGATTTTCTTAACAATAAGGATGTCAAGTTTCACTTGTGTGGCACAGTGGTCATCTGAAACACATACTTTTGTGCAGTTTTTGTGTAGCAGGGGGCATACTATACATGATTATATTTTGTAAATACATTGCTTACACAAAGCGCTATGTAAGAGGGCCTGACTGATAACACATGGTCGAATTTGGACAGACACAGGAATAGTATTCACATACAGGCAGGTGATGGAAAGGAATCATGCCAAAGTAAGATGTACTTTATACCTCTAAATCATAATCCTTTCGTAAAAGCCCTGCTCAGTCCTTGGCAGTGAGAATGGACCACCAATAACAGGCTTGGAGGCTGGTATCCTGGACGTAAGGTAGCCCAAGTGTTTTGTGATGTCAAAGTTTGATGCTGCTGCCAACTTCCACAAATCTGTTTTGTTGCAGATGACTTTACCCCTTGAATTAAGTTTCATTTTTTATAATGTTTTATACTGTACCTCTAAAGAGAAAATAGTCACTATAGCTGATTTATTTTTGTATAAATTAAGGCAATAGTTAGAGTCCGATCACTGACGTTTAAAATTTAGCCGTCTGTCTGATGGCTGGTTTGATTGTAGACGGAAGGCCGCATGACAGAGTGCAGTCATCTGGGTAGATAATTGTTTGTAAGTTCTGTGATTTTTGAGGAGGAGCATGCTCCTTCCAATGTGGAAAAAATATTTTTGGCGGTTAGCTGGCTGTGACTTGTTTTTCAAAAATCATTCTTCCATCGGCGAATGCATTGGCAGTACTGTATCTGGCCCGAAAGGGGTAATGGCCTTTTTTTTCTCCCCAATTTACTCTTTTGAATGCCAGTCAAGTGACTTCTGCCTTCATTTCTTGAAAGGTTATCTGTTCTGTATGCTTTTTTTTAATGTACCTGTATTATTATTTAAGGGGGGAGTTTGTGAAGCACTTGGTTTGCAGATGCTTGTTTTATATAAACGAAGAAATTACCTAAAACGTTAAAAGGCTGCATCTCCTTTGCTATGCCTCTGTCACAAGTTGCCAGTCCTATGGAACAAACGGGTTGAGGTTTGTTTTTTTTGTTTTTTTTTCTGTCAGAAACTCTTTTCTTATAAACTCATCTCTTCAACCTACAAGCAATTTTTACAATGATTTTGATGCCAACAAAATGAAGTGATGTCACTTCCTCAGTGCTGTGCATAATATTATTCAGTAATATGGGGCATTTTCAAAACAATTCTTGGCCTTTTTAGGATTTGTGGGTTCTCTTGGCAACCTTTGGATACCATAAATTTGATGAGCTCGCCAAAGGCTTGTCCTTGAATTCCAGGTCTGGCCATCACCCTTGTCCAAAAACATCAACTGCCAGATATTAAAGAGAATTATGTTCAAAACTACTGCACTAGATATTTTGAAAAACATAAAATCAACCCCCATGCTCCCAATTGGTGTTTCCTAAAAGCATTAAGACTTTAGATACCGGTAACCTGACAGATGCATTTCATCTAGCATGCCAGACATAAGACACTCAGGGGAATTTACCACTGCTCATTGTTCAAAACATTGTACCTTCAAGAAAACGGTTTGTCAGTACTAAATAAAAAAAATGCCTTTGTCAAAAGCCTATGGATTTTGATTGTTTAACTGTTTAATTGTAATGAACCCGTGGCGAACTACAAAACTGATATTACTACTGGTATAGATTATTATATGACTATCAACAGTATGGGAGGCACCTCATATATATATATATATATA
>NW_017805783.1:4458861-4531050 GCF_001891065.2 Hippocampus comes
TATATATATATATATATATAACACTCTTATTTTTGCGATGTTGAAATTGTCTTATTTCTTTCAAATTGTATGTCTTATTTCAAGAAGTTCTTGAAGAAAGCAAGTCATTTTGGAAGTCCGGCTAGCGTGGAAAACTACTCTTTGTGATTACATTTTCCAGATGGAATCGACACAACACATTTCGAAACTAAATGTGACATTCAAATAATTCGACCAATGAGTGTAACTTGTCTGGAGCGTAAGATCACACAAAAAAGCTTTAATTACCGTTTTACTAAGTGAGTGACATTTACCTCAACATCTTAATGAATTGTTTAACGTGTCGCAGGCACCAATGACGAAGTTTAGTTTACTTCGTACTTTGTCCAGTATCGATGATGAAAGCCTACACCATATGGATCACTGATCACATAAAGCCTTGTGCTTTTGTCAAGACTTGTTTGGGTCTTGACCTCACAATACAGTGAAACGTAAACGTATTTTATCATAAAAGTTGCACGTATACCCAAGGATGGATGCAGGCATACGCGTCCTTTACCAAGTTAAAGACGGCCTTCGCGATCTTGTATGGACTCTGGACAGATTACGCGCATGCGCACACGCCCTGGTCATGTTGACTCGCTAAAACAGAAGTCAACATGTCCACCGCTGCTGCTCAACAAAACAATAACGAAGAGCCCGGACTTCACGGTACGTCATATCGTTCTTATCTAATGTTTACGATAACCTGAAGCGATGTCGATATTCCTGAACGGATGTTCGTCGTTCTACCGTAATGGTGCAAAGGCAATTTTGGTTAAAGTTATATTGGGTAAAAGCGTTTCCTCATCCTCTTGGAGTGGCGGCGGGTGATGTAAAATTGACGTTGCTGAGAGATAGCCAATGGGGTTTCGGACTGACTTTAACTGATGGGAATTGTAGCCAATCACATACCCACTCGATGTTGGGCGGACTCCAACCAAAACAAAAACAAGTTTGAGACAAAAATATTACAATTGTCTTTTTTTTTTTTTGAAGATTCTCCTTGCCGTCACCAATATTTTGGGGGCTTTAGAATGCTACCGTTGTTATAGCAGCCACGTATCTCTTTAATCGAAAAAAGGGCAGTGGTCAAGGGACGTTAACGATTGCATTATCACTGCTAACAAAACAAAAAAAACACACATTTTAGACGAATAACTGCCCCGGGGTTTGTTCACACGCAAAATAAATAAATAAATAATTGTAAGTATACGAGCATCATATCTGCTACAGCGACATGGATGAGCAGCCTGTCTGTTACGCAACAGAGACCTGCATTGTTGTCATTGTTATAAACACATATTTGACCATGCGCGGACACGTCGTTCAGTCGTTTACATTCAGTCAATTCTGTCTCGGAGGATAATATGAATGGATGAAAGAGGTGTTTCGTGCAATTAGTTTGCATTCTGTGTGCAGCCAGCCTGGCTATAACGGATTACATAACGCCCTCCTGGCTAGAAAAAAGCTCTCCCTGTTTGTAGGGCAGTGGCACAAAGATGAACGCCATCAATGATGCAGTGCAAATATTTTGAATACAACGCTTAATGCATTAATGATTCTTATGTCAGATTTTCTGTTGATCGGGATAAGTGGAATACAATTCTTTCCTGTTTCCAAGGTTCTTGGGTGGAGTTAGAGTTGAATGGAAATGCAGGAGCGCAGGGCGTGCACACAAGCTTGCAAATATCAGCTACTGCAGACCAAATAAATGCAAACACCGGCACGAGTCAAACCTTAGAAGTGGTGCCTGAGATGGATGAAACCTTAATCGGAGGACTAGAACATGTGCCGTCATCCTCCTCCATTCATAATGGCGACATGGAGAGGATCCTCCTGGACGCTCAGCACGAATCCAGTCCAAGCAATTCTTCATGTGATAGGTGGGGTTTATGATATGTGCTACATGGTGTCAGGAGTGTAGACACATACTACGTATTAACCACAATTGTGTCAATTCAGTCCTCACAGGCCACAGAGTCCCAACCAGAATGATGAGGGTCAAATCACTTTTGATGTGGACATGTCAAGTCTGAGAGATGGTCAGGTAAAAAAAAAAAACAAACAAAAAACAAATAAATGTATTGATTTGTATTTCAAAAACCCAATTTCACTTTGGAATCTGGAGTGTACCCCACCTCTTGCCAAAAGCATTTTTTTTCTTACTAGGTCACTCTAAAATAATAAACAAACTGTAAGAGCAGTAAACACGTTTTGAATAATGCTACGGCCTTATTTGTGAAGGCTGAATGTGTAAAAACAATTACTGTATTTATGTATATGACCTTACCTTTGAAGATCTGTGCGGCGGATTCAGTGGCCACTTCGAAGAGAGATCATTGCATATGTTTGAAAGATGAAGCTGAAATAAAGACTGACCACAGCTAACTGCATTCCATATATTCTTTTCAGCTTTTATTTATTTTTTTAACTCAGCCATAGCAACCAAAACAGATGCAGGTTCCACTTTTTCATGTTGCAGTAAGTTCTATTTCTGGTGTGATGGACTTCATAACATATCTTTGCCATCACTGGTACCAACTTATGGTGGGATCATACAAACACTAAGCCAAGGAAAAAAAAAACATTGAAAACTGTACAACCTCAGCAGTGTTTGATTTAATGGGGTCCACTGTACCTCATGGTTATGGTCATCTTTCAGTCTTAACTATCTTGTCCCTTTACAATTGTAGTCAGAAGAAGAAGGCACAGACAAAGACAGAGAGGATGATATCCTTATGAACAAAGAAGTCGACTGGGTTGCTGATTGGTCCAGCAGACCAGAAAACATTCCACCCAAGTGAGGCTCCTTCCTGTTTTGCTTTATGTTGGCTTTTACTTTTTACATTTTTTTCGTCTGAAGTTGTATGTTGCTAATCGTTTTTGTATTATTTCAGGGAATTCCATTTCAGGCACCCCCGACGCGCAGTATCCCTTAGTATGAGAAAAAGTGGAGTTATGAAGAAAGGCGGCGTATTCTCTTCTGAATTCCTCAAAGTTTTCATCCCGTCGCTTCTCATTTCACACATCCTCGCCCTCGGAATCGGGTAAGAAGTTGTATGTTTAATAGCCATTCACACATTTTAATTTAATTAACGGGTAGATGCACCCGATTTTAAAAATAAACTTTTCAGACTCTGATGATCAATCAAATATTTTTGTACAGTCTATTGGTACTGGTGCATGGCCAGGTGGTTTTGGGACTACTGCCTTAGTTAATTGTCAAAGTCGATATTATTGTCTGTCCATCGTGTTACTTTATAATACAGTATATTTTCCATGTTAATGATTTGGGTTTTGCCTTAAAAAAATGATACCAAGAATATTTAGATGTTTCCTACACACAAAAGCTTTAGTCCTAATAAAATAAACGGTTTGATACAAATAGGTTGTTACAATCCAATTCTAATTATGTCAGTGATGTTTCTAATCATTTGGACCCTATTTTCATGTCAATAATTTCCTGTTTGTTTTGTCTTTGAAGGGTGTACATTGGGAAAAGAATCGCCACAGCCTCTGCCAGCTCTTACTGAGTAGAGAATGAGTGGTGCCTGGGTGTCCTCCTGTCTTTCAAGCAGCCTATTATTACATGTTTCTCTGCAGTCAGCGTGCACCCACATTTACCCTCCTGATCCATGTTAGATTGTGTCACATTGTAAGTGTATGTATGCACACATGTTGTAATGTGGTCACTCCTCATCTTGACCCAAGTAAGTTGACTTGTAACCACTCGATAACAACTCTTGTTCAAGATGAAAACTCTTAAGTCATCATGTTTCGGTACCAATACAAATGTGACAAGGATTTGGCCTCTGTAGGGGCGGCATGGCTTAGTGGTAGAGCGGTCGTTTCCCAACATAGATGTCGGTGGTTTGAACCCTGGCATTTGCAACCATGTCAAAGTGTCCTTGAACAAGAGAGTGAACCCCAGTTGCTCCTGATACTGCGTCATCAGTAGGTGAATGTGGTAACAGTGTAAAGTGCTTTGAGTACCCGAGGTAGAAAAGTGCTATATGAGAGACAGCCTAGTTACCATCCAGTGGGGTTTTGGTTTGGGGATGTATCGTCAAAATTACACTCCTTATTTTTTATCGGTTTTTCACCAGACAATCTGGCCCTGAAGCTGAGTCGCCTTACTACTCTTTAATTCACCAGGGTTATGAACCAAAAAATATGCGCCATATCCGAAATACTAAAAGAAGTACAGGTACGAAGGAAGTCACTTGTAACGCCTTAACTTTTTGAGCTGAACTTTAGAGGTGCAGATGCTGAAGGAAACGTAATGCTGCACACGTCTTTTTTTTAAATAGAAGCTTGATCATTTTTACCTTGAGTGGTTTTCTTTTTAAAGATTGATGTTATGAAGGGCGGTGGTCCAGTGGTTAGCGCGTCGACCTCACAGTGCAGAGGTACCGGGTTCAATTCCAGCTCCGGCCTCCCTGTGTGGAGTTTGCATGTTCTCCCCGGGCCTGCGTGGGTTTTCTCCGGGTACTCCAGTTTCCTCCCGCATTCCAAAAACATGCATGGAAGGTTGATTGAACACTCTAAATTGTCCCTAGGTGTGAGTGTGAGCGTGGATCATTGTTCGTCTCTGTGTGCCCTGCGATTGGCTGGCAACTGGTTCAGGGTGTCCCCCTGCCTACTGCCCGAAGACGGCTGGGATAGGCTCCAGCACCCCCCGCGACCCTTGTGAGGATTAAGCGGATTAGAAGATGGATGGATGGATGTTATGAAGATTGAACTCTAAAACATTAATCTACCATGTAGCCAGTGACTCTTGCATTTTGTGGTATTTGACTATATTCAGATAGTGGAAGTTTGGCCGAGTGGCAATGTCCCAAGCCCTATGTTTTTTTTCTTCCTTTTTTTTTGCCTTTATATCTTGCTTTTTATTGCACATTACAGCAACAATGGCACAGTGTCAAATTAATATTTTTTTTTCCAACCACTGCACATTTGCATCATATTGCTTTGGGTAATTTCCCTGACATGTTTTGCTATTGAAATGCAGATGGGAAGATTCATAAAACGGATCCACTCCAATTAGTAAAAACTCCCTGATATTGTGTTAATAAATAGATCATAATAATGCATAATATATCTATATATATTTAGTGTCAGTGGTGTGTTTTGGCTGTCATCTAGCTCACCGTTCGAAGCAGAACCCACCACTGAATACTGTTTCCAGGACCCTGTTTTCATCTCAGTGTCTGTCTGTATAATTTCCAGTGTAATTTAATATGTAAAATGCTTGTAAACCTCCAGAAAAAAATAGAAGAGCCTTTACTAATTTAAGTAGATCTAACTTCTGTGTATTGATGCTGATACTGATCATGAAGATTATTGACTGGATGACTCATTTGACAGTGTTTTAAAATTGATCTTTCATAATGTGAAAACCTAATCTATTGTGGTTAATCTTAAATATCACTATAGCTTGTGTGCAGTTACTGAGACAGTGACTAGGGATATAACATAAGGTTGCACAATGGGAATATAGTTGTAATAACTCAAACATATATGTGATCATTGGCAGGCTTCTGTACAGCTGGTAACTGAAGAAAACAATGGAAACTCTGAAATGACTTTGTACTGAATAAAGCAGAAATCTGGTCTTCTGGAACTTAGTCTAGTGCCCATTTATTAATAAACGCTCCAATATAAGATGTGTATGTCTGTGTGTACATACACTATCCACAGTGGACATAAAAACTTGGCGATATCACAAAGTCTGAGGGCATGTTCACACATGGAGTAGGCCCATTGCCTCATGGAGTAGGTCCCTTGCCACATTCCTTATTTATACTGACGCCACATGAGCGAGCTCTTGAGTGATGGAGATAAGGAAAAAGTACCTATTGGGAAGAAACCTTGAGCAGACCACAAGACACTGTGGGGGGCAGTCGTCTGGGGTGAGGAGAGAGACATTGACATGTAGAACACAATAACTGTCTAGCAATTTGCACAAAAGGTACCTGTTGAAATAATTGCCGAAAAGTTCAACCCTGGTTTCAAAATTTTGCAGAAACACAACTGAAATCTCTGAGGAAAATGCATTTTGGTGTAATGAAACCAAGGTTGACCTTTTCATAATTCCAAAGTATGTGCAAACATAACAGGGACACATTGTTAGTGCTGTGCTTTGTCATTGATATGGTTCGATGTCAACTATCCTTTTGGGGCCGAGGCAATTACTGCCTAACTTTACTACCTTGTTGTGGCACATTGAGTGAGAAGACCACATTCAGATTGACCTTTTATTGTGGGGAGCCTAATACACACCAGAATCATGCTGTCTAATCAACACAAATAAATGTGATTAAGTTCGGTGTATTATCTCGGCAAAGGAGAAGTGCTCACTGAAAGATTTAGACACTTGTGAAACAGGTTTTGAGGTAAAACTAGGCCACTATGAAACAGTAACATTACAGTCAAATTCAACAATCTTCCACGTTAGTAAAAGAAAAAATATGAAAATAGGACTCTCGCTGTTAATACTGTACTCAAGGTATCGCTTGAGCCTTTATGGTTAAAACAATATGGAGCTGAGGCTGACTAGGGTGGGGTATTGCGCATGCGCGTTGCGATTTAGCCCCTTTCTTGAGGTTGTCTTGTGGGATCCATTCCTACAGAATTCCAACATTTTTGAACGATATTCTCCAACCGTGGCTGTCATTTTTAATTTGTGCATTAGATAGCACTTTGCAAACGGCGCTGACCATCGATTGGAGTTCTCAGACAGGTACAAATTGCCCTGGGCGTCGACTGTCCATTGAGCATCCATTCATCCTTTCACCGGCTGCTGAGCTTCTCCAGTCTTACTAGCTAGCGTTAGCCGAGAGGCAGGTGACCACTGGAGGGATACTCAAAATGTCAGGTTACCAAGGAAAAAAGAACATTCCTCGAATCACCGTGAGTATATTGGTGTTTTTACCCCACCTTTTTTTTAAACCCGCGACGGTAAGCTAGCAAACGTTAGTCGTCCACCGGTGGCATCGGTAGTTAATTTTCGCCACCAACTGTTCACATTTTATATATGTCCAAACACCATCATTTTTATTTTTCTTGGGGGGCGGGGGCAAATTCTACAATTCGTGTTTGAGATTTGAAATCGCACTGCATAGCGTTGGGGAAACGCAGCATGGATGGCGTGGTTGATGGTCGATTGGAATAAAATCTCTTTTAAGTAGGTCATTTGACAACACCCATCCAAAAACCCCTAATCGTGCAGCTGTTGGAGCCTCGCCGACGGAGCAATAATGACATAAAATAACAGTGAACACGATTTGTAATGTGTTGCATTGGCGTGCTTTTTGCATTGGCGTGATTTCAACACCGCAGGCAAACCTGCAGTGCGTCTCCGTTCTTGACAACAGGTAGCTGTCAGATCTCGTGCAGGTGCATCCCTTTACAATTCCTAATCGCACAAAGTGTCTTAACTCTGTCCGTATATTATTACCACAAAGTGCAATAATTAGATATTGTAATAATGTATTTGTGTTGTATGAAAGGTAACAGATGGATATACAGGTTATTTGTAATTTATTTCATCTAATGGAAGAGCATTTAGTTTTTCTGGCTGTCATTATACAGTGCAGGTAGTATCACACATACATTATGTGTGATACATAAGAGTGCTTAATCTGAGATGGCTTTACGTGTTCCTCCCTAAATGCATTTTTGACACCGTTTTTAAAAAGGTCTACTTTTTCTTAGCACATAAGGTTTGTGTGATATTTTCATTTTTGTTTTTAAATTTGACCAATAAAAGCTTACATATGTTACCATCTGTTGCAATTTATAGCTATGACGTTTCAGAAAAAGTCCACCTCTTGCTGCACCCATAATTCATTCAAATGACGAATTATATTATTGTTATTATATTCTGATTTTCATGGAAACGTGATGTGCTAGAGAAAAACGACCGTAGATTTGGAATCAGTGCCTCTTGTCAAACTCTGACCAAACCAAATGGCACAGGAGCCCCGGAACCTTTATGACATAACTTGTACTTGCACATGCATTTGGCTATTATCATTTTTTATGGCGGGCTTTCACAGGCCATGGCATGGTGGGTGACCGGCGGAGCCTTGGGTTTTACACTTCTTCATTGGGCATTTCAATGCCATGCTAATGTTTCATTCTTGTGTTTTATTGTGTTAATACTCTACAACTGTATTACTACTGTACCAAGTGAATAGGGTATTCTAAACTGCTTCACATTGAGGCTTTTGTACAGTTAATGAATGAAGCTGATACACATGGGGACATTTTGAATTACACAAACAAGTCCTTTTATTGTTATTGTTATCACAGTGGAAACATGGCAAACAATGTAATAGAGTGGCCCGGGGATATGCTGGTATCCAACAGTCAGTGTCAGTCTGTGTTATTAATCCCATATTAACGTTGTAAAGCATTACAATTCAGCATTATTAACATTTAGGCCACCAGTTCACACTTTTGTTTCTTTTTAACCCTTTCATGCACCCTGTAACCTGATAACATGATAATCTGTCCACTGTCGTAACCGCTGTCCATGGAAGGGTTAATGATGGAGACAGAGTTAGCCCAAACAGGCGTCAATGCTCAAGTCAAGCTCTCATGCATGGCGTTGTATGTTTCGGTTACTTGGGTCTCCTCCCACATTCTAAAAACATGTATGTTTGGTTCACCAAAGCATCTGAATGGGCCGTAGGATTGAAGTTGATTTTACATCTACCGGTATGTGTGCTCTGTGACTGGCTGGAGACCAGTCATCACGTGTACTTCACTTCTGCCCCAAAGTCTAGTGGGATATGCGTCAGCACAGCCATGACCCTGATGAGGACAAGTGCTGTGGAAACTGGATTGATGTGATGGATACTTCATCAAATGAAAACTGTCTCTAACTTGCAGAGTGACCGTCTCCTCGTAAAAGGAGCAAAGATCGTGAATGATGATCAGTCCTTCATGGCTGATATCTACATGGAGGACGGAGTCATCAAGTAAGTTAGTTTTCTTATTCCAGTTCACTATTTCAATAAGTTGTAATCATTTTGTCCTTTATATATATAAATAAAGGACATAATTAATTTTCAGTTTACATTGACAAAATGATTACAATTTTTATTTTTTATTTTTTTAAACACGAGGGGTTTTTTCCCAGCTAAAACAATAACACTACATGGTTGGTGTTAGCTTTCTAGTTTTTGCTTTGTTCACATCTGCATTGCTCATCTTTTTTTTTCTCTTCTGCCAGGCAAATAGGTGACAACCTAATTGTCCCCGGGGGAGTTAAGATTATAGAGGCTCATGGGAGAATGGTGATGCCTGGAGGCATTGACGTGCACACCCGATTCCAGATGTCTGACCGCGGCATGGTGGCAGCAGATGACTTCTACCAGGGCACCAGGGCAGCTCTGGCGGGGGGCACCACCATGATCAGTAAGTTGTCCATCAGAGACCTCTGTATGTTACCAACAAAGGTGCACAAATCCCATCACATCGATTATAACTTTGCATATGTGTATGCAATCAGGTGTTTGAATACTGCTAGCGCCCATACATTAAATGTAGCCTGTTTTTTGGGTGTTTTCTAGTTGACCACGTGGTGCCGGACCCTGGCATCGGCTTGGTTGCAGCTTTCAAGCAGTGGAGAGAATTGGCTGACAGCAAATCCTGTTGTGACTACTCTCTCCACGTGGACCTCACTGACTGGAAAAAAGGCACTCAAGAGGAGATGGACACCTTGGTGAAGGAACATGGTATGAAGTCAGCATTCATAATGCAACCACTAAATTATTATGACTGTCAAAGGTACAGCCCCAAATATACATTTTAGCAATTGTGTCACGACAAATCTCACATTTTTTTCCTCATTCGGTCTTTACATGGTGTTAAAAATAAGAACTTTGACAAGACTCTCTCATGTCTGTTTTGTAATTGTTTGCTTTTTGTTTTACTCTTCCTCCTTTGCTCTGGGTTCTTCCTCTTTTGCTCTCTTTTTTCCACTTTTGGCTCTCATAAGTTTTCTATCTTCAGGTGTCAACTCTTTCCTGGTCTATTTGGCTTATAAGGATGTTTTCCAACTTTCTGACTCTCAGGTACGCTGAACTCTTGCAAGGCATTAGTGAGGTCTTTTCTTTTCACCCAATTTGCATATTTGACTGTTAGAGGTCCGTGTGTGATACTTCTGCTAATGAGCTCACTAGTCTTTGTTGTGATATTTTAGATTTATGAGGTTTTCAGCGTCATCAGAGACCTTGGTGCCATCGCTCAAGTGCATGCCGAGAATGGCGACATCATTGCTGAGGTAAGAAAAAAGATATACAATGTAAGCAATAAGCAGTTCTCTCAAAATTGGAACATGATGTTTTTGTATGGATTTAATAGGAGCAGCGACGCATACTCGAACTGGGTATAACTGGCCCTGAAGGTCATGTCCTTAGTCGCCCAGAAGAGGTGAGATGTCTCAAATTTTCAACACAGCAAAGGCGTCAAGAGAGGATGCCAGAAAGCAAAAATATTCTGGTGTGTGGATGTGTGCTCGGCAGGTGGAAGCAGAAGCAGTCAATCGCTCCATCACCATAGCCAATCAGACAAATTGTCCAGTCTACATCACCAAGGTGATGAGCAAGAGTGCAGCAGATGTCATCGCTCTGGCCAGGAAAAAGGGTATGCTCTAAGATGTTTCTTTTCCATGACATCCATCCATCCATTTTTTGATCCGCTTATCCTCACACGGGTCGTGGGTGTGCTGGAGCCTATCCCAGCTGTCTTTGGGCAGCAGGTGGGGTACACCCTAAATTTTTTGCCAGTCAATCATAGGGCACTTTTTTCCATTATACTGTACTTAAATTTTGCAATGTTTACTCCTGTCCGTTCTTTTAGGTTCTGTGGTTTTCGGTGAGCCCATCTCGGCCAGCTTGGGCACTGACGGCACCCATTACTGGAGCAAGAACTGGGCCAAGGCTGCCACCTACGTCACCTCGCCACCACTCAGTCCTGATCCAACCACCCCCGATTACCTCAGCTCTCTTTTGTCGTGGTTGGTGTTTGGAATCAATGATAGCAGTCTTTTCAAATACAGTGTTCTCCTTTTTGCCTGCTTCAAAGACTAAGACAAAGCATTCGGTTGTACTTAATTTTACTATAGGTGTTCCAATTTATGAGTTTAAGTTACAAGCCAGAACTTTTTTTCCTTTTCTTTTCTTTGTGTTACGGGTCAAAATGTGACTGATGAGAAAGCGTCAACACTTTTGCATTCTGTCAAATCCAGTGGGGACCTCCAGGTGACAGGTAGCGCTCACTGCACTTTCCAGACCTCCCAGCGCGCAGTAGGCAAAGATAATTTCACTTTAATCCCAGAGGGCACCAATGGCACTGAAGAGAGGATGTCCCTAATCTGGGACAAATGTGTGGTGAGAACCACTATTCACTGTGTGAAGGAAGAAAAGAATCTCCTCTATTCACGTGTTCTGAGACCTTGTTCCCGTTTTATCTCCCACTAGGTGACTGGGAAGATGGATGAGAATCAGTTTGTGGCAGTGACCAGCACAAATGCGGCCAAGATCTTCAACCTCTTTCCTCGCAAGGGCCGCATTGCTGTGGGCTCTGACGCCGACCTTGTCTTGTGGGACCCGGATGTCACCAAGATCATCTCAGCCAAGAACCACAACTTGGTATTTGTGCCCCACCTCACATGTTTAGAGGCAGTTAGTTGGGATAGGCCCCAGCTCACTCTAAATGAGGATAAGCAGTTTAGAAAATGGATGCGTGGATGTTTTGCTAAAGATTGCCCTTGACTGCTGCCCCTGGCTTCCTCTACTCCCCAGGCTGTAGAGTACAACATATTTGAGGGCACAGAGGTGCGCGGAGGTCCTCTGGTGGTGATCAGCCAAGGTAAAGTTGTGCTGGAAGACGGCAGCCTTCACACGACAGAGGGCTGTGGGCGCTACATCAGCCGGAAAGCCTTTCCGGACCACGTGTACAAGAAGATAAAGGCTCGCAGCAGGGTGCGTCCACATGGATAGAATGATGATGATCTAACATGGTGTTTCCCAATCTTAATTGAACCAAGGCAAATTTGTTTGGATTTGAAAAATCTCACAGCACACCAGTAAATAAATATTTAAGGGACCTAGCCCTGTCGTGAATAGTGAAAATCCGTATGTAATACACAACACCCTCTGAAAAGGTTTGTACTGTAATTGCCTTCAAATGCCGTAAGATTATATCCACGCATTTCTTTTGTCAAAATGAAAACCCTGAACTCACTTCACCATCGTTCCTTGGCAGCAAGCTGGCCGGTGGCAAAGCACTACTTATGTCTAAATGAAACTCAGTTCATTTAGAGTCCAGGGGTGTCAAACTCCGGTCCTGGAGGGCCGCTGTCCTGCATGTTTTCCAAGTCTCCCTGTTGCAACACACCTGATTCAAATGAACAGGTTCAATGTCAGGCTTGCGCAGAGCTTGCTGATGATCTGATCATTTGAATCAGGTGTGTTGCAACAGGGAGACTTGCAAAACATGCAGGACAGCGGCCCTCCAGGACCGGAATTTGACACCCCTGATTTAGACATACTGTAGTTCCTTGAGACCAAGACGCCACAAGATGGTGCCAATGTAGTACTCTTATGACACAAAAATAGTGGATGGGCTTAAAAAAATGGCAAATATGTGAATTTGCACATGCCAAACCATGATTATAATGGCTGTCACTGTACTGATATAAAGAATAAGCGTAGCAGTAGTGCACGAGCATTTAATTGTTCTGCCTGTCACGATAGATTGCTGGCATTGCTCGATGAACATAGATACAAATAATTTCGCACTGAATTAACTGAAGTGACGAATGCTGTGGCGCAATGGTTGGGAATCACCGCTCAAACATGACAAGTAGTAAGTGCCATCTCACCGATGGAATGATTTGAATGTTCAGTTGACAGAATTGCGCGGAGTCCCTCGGGGCCAGTATGATGGGCCGGTGTGTGAGGTGATCCTTACTCCCAAGGTTCTGTCCTCAGTGTCTGCAGTGAAGACCTCTCCTACCAAGCAGCAACAGCAGCAACAATTTATTCAGCAGCCAGTGCGCAACCTTCACCAGTCTGGCTTCAGTCTGTCAGGTGTGTGAGCTCCGCTCGCTGCATCTTTCCTCCCTAGTAGGACAGAAATCTTACTTGCAGTTGGGATGTGATTTTAATCAACGTTGTTATTGTTAGGTGCCCAAATTGACGACAACGTTCCACGCCGTAACACCCAACGTATCGTGGCTCCCCCTGGAGGAAAAGCCAACATCACCAGCCTCGGCTAAGCTGTTTTCGAACTGCACCAAGGTGCAGGGAGGCATGGTACTGGCGGCCCGTCACTCCTTGCTTGCCATGCACAACAATCTTCCATCGTCACTCACTGTTATGTTGTATTTAACGTGAAAACAAAGCACTACTTTTTTTTAACCTAATCTGAGAGATTCAAGGGAAATTGTTGCTAGATGTTTCAGCTTTTACTTTGTCCTCTGGATTTCGGAACACGAGTCAATCTTTAAAACATTGGGCATTTTAGGATCAGCAGTTTTTCCTAAAACTAGACCCCAAAGTCAATTTTCAATTACTGTATTGTTGCATTATCCCATTCCTGTTCTTGTTCAAAAGTCAATTTTTAATCACCAGAAAACTAGACTGTTGATTTTTTTTTCTGCCATTTAATGTTGCTGCTCAGCTCGGTCTTCCTTTTGTGTTATAGTTGTACTGTCCCTTTTTAAATACCGGTAGTTTTGGTTTGTCCTAAATTACATTAATCAGTAATACAATGAATGAATACACTGAAAGGTAAAGAAATTGTTTTGATGACTTACATTTCAATTTCATCCTGTATTTGGAAGGCACACACATTTTCCAAACCTTTCCTTCTCACTTCTTTGTGGTAATCGTTTGCCTCCTCGACCTTGTTGTGATATGTTTGCTGAACACTTTTGAGGATACAGACACTGCAAAGTTCAGAGGGGAGATTTGCAGAGGTTTGCTCTCTGCCATCTGGTGCTATATGAGCAATGCTACAGTGTGTATGTGCGGTTGATGTTAACTGTTTCTGCATCCATCATTCGACAATTGTCTTTGCTTTGGAATATGCGCCCAGGGACCGATTTAGCCACTTTGTGAGACAAATTTCTTTTGCACCTGTACTATTCCAAATAATACACATGTATGTGAGCTTGCACGTTTTTTGCGGGGGAGGTTTCTGTTTTTTGGTTATACGTTCAATTCAAATAGTTCCCCGCTTGTTCTTTAAGATATTGATAGCCACACTGTATCTATGAAGGCTCTTGAAACAAGTGATCGTTGAGACCTGATGAAACATTGCAACATGGATTGTTATATATTTAGGAGAACCGTTACCACGTGCTGATCGTGTCCACTTCTCTCTGTGTTTGTGTTGTGAACCAAGTACCACAAATCCTGTTCTCCCTTCTCCCTTGCTTATTGCCACCAGTTGGAACTGGAGCCACAGCAAGTGGCCAGTAAATTGTAGATACACTAAGTCCATCCATTGCCTTGTCAAGTGTCCGCCTCTTAATACCAATGTCAAGTGAATGACATTATTTTGGCAAAGTTTTTCAGAGTAGTTATTGAGCTCTAACGTGCAGCGCTGGTGTTGTCCACTTCGTGTGATATTCAGTCATGTCTATCTTGTAGGAAGTTTTGACGCGGCACAAATCAATGTTCTTTTCTGCATCTAACCTGACCTGTGTTGACTTCAGTGGCGTAAAATATAAATAAAACATTTGTTACTGGCACCTTTCCCATCTCTCCCCCACCTTTTTACTGTGGTTGATGAAAATGTTTGATTCCAAAATTTATAGCAATGACTGTTGCTCACGGTAAGGCCAAAAGCCCGTGTTCAAGCCAACGACCTCAGAACTGTGAACTGCCGTACTAACCATCATATCGCAAGGCCTAGTTTGAATTCACCTCAAGTTCTAATGCAAAGTAATGAATAGTGGTCGTTGGTCACACTGAACGTACGGCTGAGCGGTATTACGTTAACAGTAGACTAGTAACTAGTATACTCAATTGGTATGATAGGGCAGTCACACCTGCATTCAGAGGTATTGCTCTGATATTGAGGTGTCTTGAGACTCACCTTTACCTACAGTATCGTCTCATCCCGGAATTAAAGCCAGTTGTGAAGTAAATGGGGAGCTGAATAGGTACTGTATGTTTAGATACAACATACCAGGTTTTTCTTGAGTACTGCACAACATACGGAGATGTGCTGTAGGCCCCATACAGACACTGTATGGAGACCAAGAGGAAAAAAAATAAACTGCACATCTTCACTGTCGTTTTCCACCTGTTCAGCCCTTTCACCTGCAGGTATAATGAGCTGAACATAAAAACTGCAATTGCATCTTTGTACTAAACGTATGCATTTAGTGAGTGCCAAGGGCTATTAGAAAATTGCCCAGTCTAGACACAAGTAATTAAAAAAGAAAGGGGGTTCCTCATGCCAACATCTCCTCCCACGGATGATAGCTTTGGGCGATAAATTGCCTCAGGAAGACGTCACAAAACTGATCCCTCTTGGGGAACTCGCCCACATGAGTCATCAGCAGAGCATCATAAAACAAGTGGGCAAATATGTTGAGACACTGCAATGACAAAGTTTCTAATCTTACTCGGTAACCAAAATTGTCATCTTTCGGAGATATTTTGGATTGCAATATTTTTTCCCTGACTCTTTCCACTGGGAACAATTTGGGCCCTTTCTGTTCCAACATGACTGCGCTGCACTTCCGAGCGCAAAGCGAGCTGCATAAAGGCATGTTTCCATGTGTTGGTATGGGAGAACTTCAATCCCCTAAAGAATCGGCGAGTGTTTCATCATAATCTGGCAACTCTGCCCTGTTGGCTGCATGACTCATGCACAGCTCCAAATCGAATCACGGTACTCATTCCAAGCTGATGCGTATAGAAAATGGCGTACCAGGACACAGGTATTTGTTGTAGGGGTTGATGGTCATAATCCCTATTCAGAGAACAATAGAGAGAGGTGAGAATTAGGTCAGCGGTATCATCCACGGTTTTATTGCTGCTGCTACTGTCTCCCCTAATGGCATCTGTGTGCAGAGATAGCGTGATTTAAGGGGGTCAGAGATGTTCCAGCCAATGACAAGCACTCTAGAAGCTTCCCTGTGTGAGAAAACTGTCGGCTGCACTTGTACGAGCAATCTTAACGTGTGATGGGCGAGCGCGGCGTCATGATACTGTCGGTATCACGCTCATCAAGAAAGCACCCCGGAGGAAATACATCAACCCTGCCGGCAGAGATCCTCTTGCCCTGTAGCTTTGCAGTTATGAACTATCGCAGTAGTAAACATCACCATAAATGGATCATCTGACCAAAGGCAACAAGTGGATGACAGATGTATGGATGAGAAGAGTCTGAGACAGGAATGCCTGAGACTGTGCGTTATTTATCTTGACATTCAAATCTGGTGTTTTTTTTTTAAGAGGCTTGGGGGCTGGGGCCAGGATTGAGGTCAGCAACCACAAGGTCAGTGAAATTCCACATGAGTGTATTAAGACTTCCGTATTGCACATGCATAGAAGGAGGTGCACCAATTTGTGCATATTTTGTGAGAATATGCGGAGAGATGAATGGGGCGTCACTTTTGGATGGGCAATATTTGTTTTGGATATAAATGCGTCCACAAATGTTAGCATGAAAACCTTGCACGGCAAATACAAATTTATTGTCATGTGACATGGAAGTACACAAGATTTATTTCAGAAAACTTTTGGGATAACTGGAGCACCGCTGACCTGCATTATTAATCATGCAACAAAACAAACATTGTCACGTTATTCAGTAGTTCACTGTGTAATGCGCACACAAGATACATTTACACAAAACAAAGTTCAAAGTATTAAACATCATTGCCTCTTCCTCCAACAGTGACATTTTAGTTCTAGACCCAAAATAGTGGAAGTTTAAAAAAGGCTCCACTGCTGGCTCAGTTCAATAAATATGCTCTCGTGTGAAAATACAGTGGTTATACAGGCTCCCCTTTATCCGACAAGGACAACTGATGGATTTTAATGGTGGGAAGTTTTCCCACCGGAGGGGTGTGTGTGCAATTTGCCTGCGGGGGACTCCCACCACTTGGGACGCAGCAGCAGGTCCGCTGGAAGCTTTTACTGCAAAGTTTGGCCACTTTTCTGCTTTTGTCTGCTGGTCTGGTTCCCCCAGTGGGATCATCTGAAAAAACATTCCACTCCCTGCTATCCCGAGAGGACGGAGTCCTGGACCGGTCAACAGGAGAGGAGGGGCTGAGGCGCTCGGATGCCCCAACGTGAGCAAGGTTCAAAGTCAGTGGCTGGTTGTGGACGTGCATTTGACTGTGGCCCACAGCCAGTTGATGATGATGATGATGTTGATAATGATGCTGCCTTGGACTAGCTTTTAGACAGTGAGCTCCCAGTAAACTCTGGAAGGCCTTTTTAAACTCCTGGTTGGAGCATGGGTAAATGATGGGGTTGATGCAGCTGTTGAAGTAGCCCAGCCAGAAGGTGATCTTGAAGACTGTATCTGGTGGTCTGTAAGCAGGGAAGATGGAGCCTGTAGGAACGCATGAAAGGCCACAGTATCACCAAACAGACAAATTCAGGCTCAGACTGCACTTTTTATCAAGCAAGGTATTTTATTGACCATCAAGCAGCATTCTTTTTGATTCAAGACTTTTGGGTTCACAACTAGATAAGCTAATAATGTGCACTGACGATTGCCCTCTTTCCAAACCAAAGGTCTGATTATCTGCATGCTCTAAATCAGGGGTCATCAATGTGATGCCTGCAGGCACCAGGTAACCCCCAAGGACCACAAAAGTAGGCCTGTGCTAAAAATATTGGAGCTCACCAATGATGGCACATTGTGATTTTCTATTAATATTGGATAAATGATCATTTGAAAATGCAAAAACTGACAGAGATTTACAGAAATAAAGTGTTGATATTTATTCGTTTCTGACAAATTGTGAGAAAATCATGAATATGATCGGTATCTTCACATAATTGACTACAGTATAGTTTTTATAAATTTAATAAAGTTTGAGCAGATTATGGAAATTACTGACTCGCTGTGGTGACCCCTGAATAGGGACGTGCCGAAAGGAGAAGAAGAAGAAGAATAAAGTTTGAGCAGATTTTCATATTTCGGACATGTCTCTCAAACTGGCAGCCCTTCGCACTAAACAGAAGCCAAGAAGAATCTTTCCTATTTAATAAAGGTTGGTGACTCATGCTCTAAATCTTCCGGGGGAGAGGCAGTTTCCTGACCTTTATTGAACCTAGACGCATATTTTACTATGGACATAATCTCATGACACAACAACAATCAAAACGATGTCACTAAAAGTAGATACACAGGTCAAACAAACAGCTTCTGCTATCTAATCAATGGAAGAGCATTCCATTTATCCTGCCTGTCACTATAAAACGCTGCCATAAATAGATAAACAAATAGGGAAGTGAAATCCTCACGACCAAGACCGAGGATGGTCTGTGATTGTCAACGTGACTGCAACGACAGGCAAACTAAATCTCGCACTGATGTAATTCTTTGGGCCCTATTTTCGTAAACAGGCACATATGCTATCAGCAAATAAAAAACTAGTGCATTTTCATCTTCATGCTCGGGCAAGTCTATGTTTGAGAATTTGGCAGATCATGCTGTGCCTTACTCGGCTTTCCGGCAGACCAAGGGCCCAGGGCGTACTGGTCAGTTGGGTGACAGCAAGTAGACGAAACTTTAGTCCCAGTGAAACCAGGTCTGAGTTGTGGTCCAAGGTGCTGTGATGTGATTTTGGTGGATTTGATCCAAGTACAGGCAAATATATTCTGCGCCCCGCTGATACGTCATCATATTTCATTCATAATTTAGAGCATACGGGCATCAAACCTTCTGATTCATTGTAGAAATCCATTTTTAATGTATTATTATTGTTATTATTATTATTACTATTACGATTTTCATGAAATGCTGTCTCCCTAGCCACTCCAAGGCATTCAATTTTACACCATTCGCAAGTGAAGATCTTGGAGTTCCTTATAAACATACCTTGCACGCAAAATCTCCTGCACAGACTTCAGCGAGTCCATTATGCTTTCCACCATGTAGGCTGCGCAGCACTGCTGCGCTGAATTTAAAGGGAATTCAATTGGCCAGGAATCAAGTCAGTTGTGTTCAGTCCCACAATGGCGCAAACTAAGAAAACTCCACTCATGCCACATTTTGAAACCTATTTTCATGCCCAGTGCAAGTCGAGCACAAAGCAAAATCTAACTGTGCGCATGGGTGGAGTTTTCTTTCTTTTGGTATTTTCCTAGACTTTCCATAGGTAGAATTCGATGTAAGGGGGCGTTTGCGCCTTTGTGCGCTGTTGTGGGATGGAACATAGCCAACTCCCGGCCAACCCATTAAAATCAGGGCGGTTTAAGTGCACCCATGCTTGACATTACAGAAGCGGAAATCGACTCACCGGGGTCCATGCATTACATTGGTGAGCGCAAAGTGCATTTATACAGGTCGAATGCAAGATTCCCCCTTGTGGATGATGTGCCGTGGGAGATTGGAGACTACCTTGCACCCATGACCATGCGTTTGTGTGTGATACCACTCCCACCCCCTAAAGTTGTGCCGCACAGTCAGGGGTTTCCTATTCATATATTTTTAAGATAATGATGATTATAAGTCATTCATTGAATTGATTTCTACAATGGTTCTAAGGAATTGTCTCACGTTGTTTTCAAATTTATGTTTGGCAGTCAATCACAGGGCAAACAATGACAAACCACTACAGTATTTAGTCACATTCATCAATTTGATGTGCTCAATAGCCCCTGGATCATAGATGTAATGTGCATAGGCTATTATTAATAAAATATCTTGGTAAATGTTCAGACAAGACAATGTAGTATGTTAGTAGTCACAATGAAAAAAATAATGTTATGCACTCTGCACTGGGGAAATTTGGCCATATGACAATACTGTATAAAGGCCAGAGTGCGTTATGGGATTTTTCAGTCTGTTTGTCTGTCAACTATGTGTCCAGGACATTGGGGAGAAGCTGGTGTGTGAAAGGCTTTATTGCACGGGCTGCTGCAGATGTCAAACACTGGCTTTGAAAAATGAGATTGCGATACAGAGATAGATGGAAAGACAGGTGAAGAGAGCTTGGGAGCAAATCATTTTGTGCCTCACCGTACAGTTCCATCATTTTATCCCCAGCTGGGCTAAACAAAAAGGACCTCTGTTATTGCCTGTACTCTTGGTAGTTTCATTTTTGGTTTGACAAGACTCATCAAGCATCGTTGCCTTGCGTGCAACCGGTTGTCAAGATTTTCGCGTCTCATGTGCAATGTCTCAGATAATGTCTTCACCCTGTTAAAAATATGATCAGCACGATCAAAATAGAAATGTGTTGGGAAACAAAAACAGTTTAACATCCACTTCCAACATTGTGTCCTTAACTGATATTAGCATTACCTGTCACTAAGTGTGCAAACCGGACGCAATACAGATGCTTTATGTGAAATGTTTCTTTTATTGTTTCTGTTTACATCTACTGAGTAGGGTTTATTTAATTCTGCAAGAAATAAATAAACACTCCAAAAAGCAATCACCCATATAACTGGAGTGCAATAAACCTCTATCCTGACTCTGGAAGTGCAATAACACAAACCTCATAACGTCATATCCTTGTAGTCTGCAATATGTATATACTGTACTGCATAGTCAGGATATCATGCGACTATAACCTGCAGATTATTGCTATTTCTTTCATTCTGCATTCTTCATTCTTTCAATGAAAGAATGCATACAGTATATGGTGTAACTCTTTAGTACGTATATATTTTAAGCATAGTACATACAGTGCTGTGTGTTAATGGACTTTTTAGCCATTTTGACATTGTAAAAACGAATACATTTATTGATTTCATCAGAGGTGGGCATTCCGTCAGTACTGATGAAAGGTCTGTGATTCTCTCATTGAAGCGTTGCACATTTTACAGACGAATGACAGAAACACGCTCCGCCTGTATCATGTGTTTTGAATACAAGCAGGGTTGCTCCCACTGGCTATACAGTAATCCCTCCCCACTTTGCGCTTCAGCGCTTCGCTGTTTTTTCCGAAATACTGTAAAAATAATATAAAACAATAATAATAATGGAAAAAATAAAAATGAAAAAAACACAGCCACATTGCGGAATGACGTGTTGTTTCATGTTGATGCGTGAGGTAGGTTTCCCTGCATGCCGAACAAAGAACTGCCTTTTTACATGTAATGTAAGGTTCTGTACATGCCCAATAAAACAAGGCACGTGATTGGTTCCCAGAGCGACATCGACCAATGAGAGCACGTGTTAATTCATCCTGTGAGCTGATTGGCTGTGCATCATCGCAGCCTCACCCATCACTTCTCTTGTTGTGTCTTGTCACGCTGTTGACTGTCTCGCATACTGTATCTTTTTAAGCGAAATCTTTTTTTTTTTTTTTTTTTCGTCAAGCTGCGTTCCAGCCCCTTGCCACCGTGAAGGCAATGTGTCCCCGGTGTGTGGGAGCATGTTAGCCTGCTCGTCCCTCCACGGAGATGACACTATCAACAGGAACACAATGCTTCGGCGGCAGCGGGGGCTCGGTTCGCATCCTTGATGGGGTCGGGGAGCCTTATTTTGAAGGTTTTTTTAGATACGTCACAAGGAAGCAGTGACAGCTCAGACGAAGGCATAAGTGACAGCCGAAACTGTCAGTTAGGTCAGAGTTGTTTTTCTTCACCAAAAAACCCCATTGTCGAATAAAAAAGTTCATTGAAACATATTTCAAGTAATACGAAGACAATATGAACAGGTGCCCAGGCTGGTGACAAATGACGGCCCTGGAAAATTTTGCAAAATGCAGACACCTGCATTTAAATAGCGAGATCATTTATTTTCTCATTTGTGAACAAACTTAAATGCAAGCAATAGCAATAATTGTGTTGTAATAGCATGAGATCAAATATGTGCACAATACATGACTTTAAAATGTGGAGGTTTATTGCACATTATGGGTAAATCTTATTCGGGTTTTTGTTGTTGTTTTTTTTAATGAATATTACTCCTCTGTACTCCGGTGTAATAGAAGCTCCCCCCTTTCGAAGATCCTATTGATAATTTGAGATTATTCGAGGAGCGAGGAAGGAAAAATGTGTTCTCCCAGACTGCAGATAGAGGTTTATTGTACTTGTGGGTGATGATGTTGGGATTTGGGTGCAGGAAAAGCTCTTCGCAAAAAAGTTTCTCACTCCTCTTCTAGTTCAAACCATCACTTCAGAAATGGTTTGTTGGGAGAGATTTGTCACGGTCATTTGTTCATTTATTTTCATTTTCTATTTTTAACCATATATTTGGATGATTATACAGTGAAACTCCTCTACAACGAAATCATGTTTGCAGCAAGAAATTTTTCACAACAGGGGGTTTTTCATTGTAGCAAATTTGATCTTAGATGTAAGCACACACACACCCACACACACAAACGTATGTGTACACGCACACACAAACGTTTGTGTACTCTATTTTTATTCCAATAGTACATAAGTATGAGCACACACTTATTTGACACTTCATATTGTCAGTGTAGAAAGAAAAAAAGGGAAAGAAATTGCGAAATTTACGATCAGCATTCACTTTCACTTACATCAATTTCTTGGAAAATGTCTTTTATTTTGCTTGCTCCGTCTTTCATTTTGATCACTTTTACCCTCTCTTCCAGCATCAGAGCTCTTCTTGTCTTAGCTGCTTGACATCAAAAGGTCCGTTTTGTAGCCATTTTAGCAATGCAACGTCCATCCTCGTCTGAATCTAACAATAACAAATACTTCCTGGCATGCAATGAACTTTTAAGCCAGCCACGGGGCGCTTCGTAGTCCTCGATGGCCATAGTTAGCTCTCGAAGGCTAAAAACCTTACGCTAACTGGAGCGCTAATGAGAGAGAAGCGCTCCAGTTAGCGTAAGGTTTTTAGCCTTCGAGAGCTAACTATGGCCATCGAGGACTACGAAGCGTCCCGTGGGTGTTTTTAGCATGATAAAAAGTAAAGTAAATGTCCGTCGAGCCATAAGCAATTTACTCTGAGCAGCTAATCGGATGCTACGGATCTAGCTTCAGTATCTACACACATAGACAGTGAGGTCTATGTGGCCTCTTGGCCAATCGGAGGCCAGGATGATGCTCGGTAAGCCAATAGCAGAGCAGCTATGAGTATGTTGAGCCCAGGAAACTCGCAGCTGTGACCGAAATAAACATCGTTCACTATGTAAACCAGTGTGGTGGTTGCTGTTGCCTTTTTTCGAACGAAGCAGTAGAGGTCGCTGTTGGATAAGACTTCGTTGTAGTGAATGTCTTCGCGAGGCTGGAGCAGACAAAATGATTTCGTATAACGCAACAGGGGGTTTTTCGTCGTATGGGGGGCAGGAGAATGGGAATTGTGTTAATGCATGAAGATTTTTTCACATAAGGGGGTATTTTCGCCCATGCAGGTTTCGTTCTAGAGGAGTTTCACTGTAGCAGTTTACCCCCAAAATGTATTGAGCCAGTAGAGGTTTTACTTTTGAAAAGTCTCACAGCACACCCCCAAATAAAAATGCCACCAAAGGTAGGTGGTTCATTTTCATGGAATCTGTTCAACAACCGGAGACGTGTAAAAAAAAAAAAAAAAATGTATACCACGTTGGTTTTACACTGATTATGTAAATATCTCCCATGCTCGTCCGCTGAAATACCTTTCTTGCATAACGGTATAGCCAAAAGTGCATGACAGTAAAGACCAATAGTTTCATAAAAATCCTGTGTATTGCACAATGTGTTGCCCCTTAATGATCCTAACTACTCATTAAACCCGTTACACTCTTGTCTTTATACAAGCATAATAACGGTGTAGACATGCAGTAAATCCGACAGGTTCACAAATTCATTGATATCTCAGAAATAAAACAATTTATTTTGCTGTTGGGCGGCTCGGTGGTCGACTGGTTAATGTGTCTGCCTCACAGTGCAGAGGCGCAAGGTTCGATTCTGGCTCCGGCCTCCCTGTGTGGAGTTTGTATGTTCTCTCTGTGCCTGCGTGGGTTTTCACCGGGCACTCAGGTTTCCTCCCACATTCCAAAATCATGCGTGGCAGGTTGATGGAACACTCTAAATTGTCCCTTGGTGTGAGTGTGAGTGTGAGCATTGATGGTTGTTTGTTCATGTGTGCCCTGCGATTGGATGGCAACAAATTCAGGGTGTCCTCTGCCTACTGCCCGAAAACAGCTGCGATAGATTCCAGCATGGCCCGCGACCCTTGTGAGGATAAGCGGATCAGAAATTGGATAGATGGATGGATATTTTGCTGTTTTCTACTGTGCCAAGTCAAAATGACTGCTTCATCATGGCACTTCAGATCAAAGAAGCGGATCGTATCAGCATGTTTAGTTTGCATTTAAAATGGACTAAAACAAGTATTGCAGGGTCATGTCACGTTATATTGTTTCACACACCATTAGTAACTCCTGTTACATTGTTACATATTCCCACTATAGCCATCCACTGCCCATAGCATGAAATGGACAAATTAAAAACAAGGGGCCACCAAATCCTGTCCTCGAAGGCCGCTATCCTGCATGTTTTAGAGGTTTCCCTCCTCCAACACACCTGATTGAAATGATCAGCTCTGCAGGAGCCTGATAACAGTCCTGATCATTTGACTCAGGTAAACTGGAGGAGGGAAACCTCTAAAACTTGCATTACAGCGGCCCCCAAGGAACGGAGTTTGACATCTGTGCACTGTAAATAAATGACATGGCAAAAAAAATAAAACTGTCAGAATGATGGAGTATAGTTCACCATCACTACAAATGACGATTACAATAAGAAACGCATTGTTAAATAATCGGTCTCCTACAATGCAGGATATAATCGTAAGAAACTGCAAAAGGAAATGGCCTTGGGAAGATTACAAAAGAAGAAATATTTTGTGTGAGAAATGCTGTTAAATAATTTCAACAGCTGCCATTACTGTCTTAACTGCAAAAGGAAATTGTGTTTCCAAAAAGGCCTTTAAACCTTTGACGGTTTGTTATAGCTTCCATCAGTCATCGAATTCCTTTGCTAATTAATTCAATTTTTTTCTTTCACTGGTCTCACCCCTGCACATCCGGTCTGCTATGCAAGGCTGGTGATATGTGTGATTTTCCCTGAGGCTTGTCTCCATTAAGTAAGTGGACATTAATAAAGTCTGATATGGGTTTGATGGCTCTGCCTGTCTGTATCTAAAATTCTGATTAAAATGATCCACAGACACAAGGGTCAGAGGACGCTGGATTGTCATTTCAATCATGGAGCCGCATGCATGTGAAAGATATTGCTCTCACATTCGGAGCTATTGTTGACAGACAAGGATACGCTTGGAGCTGTCAGCTATCTCAAAGATTTGCATAGAGCCTATTTATGATGCGTCTCTCTGGCCAGGTTAACAGCGTTGTAGGTGTAGAGGTTATGCAGCTTCCGTGCATGTGGATTTTATTGTCCTAGAGGAGGCATTTGAATTGCCGTCATTGAACTTTTAAGTCTGTTAGTTCTTAAAACGCTCCCAGGGATATAAAACAATGCATGGTTATTGAATGTGATTGTCTTGTCTCTTTATGTGCGCTGTGACTGACTGGTGACTCGTGCAGGGTGTCATCTGCTTGTTGCCTCAAGTCGTCTCCACTGAATTCACTGCCGATATAGCCAGCGTTGGATCATGTTAGATGATTATTAGGTTATGTTATGGCGTACCTAATCCTATCACCAGTGAAGAGATGTGGCAGAACAACACGCAAAAACTTTTGAAGAGAGCTGACAGTTTATGAATAAGAATAGCACTGAAGCAAAGACAAGATGATACTCACTGATGGGGAGGACCAGGAAGAAAGGCAGCCAGCACAGTACAAAGCAGCCCACGACAATGCCCAACGTCTTGGCGGCCTTTTTCTCCCGTGAGAACTTGAGCAATCGCAGGGCAAAATGCGTACGACTGCGAAGGGCCTCGTCGTCACTTGCAGTTGTGTTGCCTCGATGGATCCTGAGGATAACAAACTCTGAATCCAACTTCTCTGTCTTGTGACCCTCCCTCAGGCCCTGGCTCTCTTTGTGGGCCACCACATACACCCTGCAGTACATTGCCAGGATGATGGCCAGGGGGAGGTAGAAGGAGCCCACAGCGGAGAAGATAGCGTAGGCCGGCTCCTCCGTGATCTTGCAGATGGATTCGTCATCCGGGGCCGGCTCCTTCCAGCCAAACAGAGGGCCGATGGATATGATGACTGACAGCACCCACAGCAGCATGACAGCCAGCAGGGCCCTGCGCTTTGTCATTATAGCTGGATGACGTAGCGGGTAGCTGACCCCAATGTAGCGATCCACAGATATCACACACAGGCTCATTATTGAGGCTGTGCAGCAGAGCACATCAACAGCTGCCCAAACATTGCAAAAGATCCGTCCAAACACCCACCGGTCCAGGATCTCAAATATGGCAGAGAAGGGTAGTACCGTAGAGCTCAGAAGCAGGTCTGCTACCGCAAGATTAACGATGAAATAATGAGTCACTGTACGCAGGTGTCTGTGGCAAACTACTGAGAGGATAACCAGGATGTTCCCAACTACTCCAAACACGATGAAGACGCCCAGCACCAAGCCCAGAACAACAGCCTTGACCACACTGAGTTCCGGAGTCAGCACCTGGCTGCAGTTGGAGCAGTTTTGAGTCAGATGAGCAGGTGTCATTTTGTGCAGCACAGGCACCATCTGTGCCAGTACCACAATGATGCCGAGCAGAGTTTGTAGGCAGCCTCTGTTGGACCACAGCGCACAGCTTTTGTTTTAGATTTCACCCCAGGTGGAGGAGGACATTAGCACATGTCATAAATGGAAGTAGTCAGCCTTGACAATACACAGTGTGAAAGATGTTGCTGCTGAATGACCCATTATGTTGCAATCACATGATGTATGCGGCAACACAATGAGAGGAGCTTAATATATCCATGAGTGTAATTCCTACTTGAAAAGTGTTCATGTTCCATATTGAAAATCAGTTCAAATGAATGCTACACTGCACATTTTCTCAAAAATCCTCTCTGGACATGTCAGTATGCACTCATCTAAACATGTTGGATGAGCTCCGAAAGGTGGAGTTCTGTGACAAATGATGTCAGAAGTGGGATGGCCCAGTTGGGAGCACCCTTGGGAAAGGTGATGCGAAATTTAAGGTACCTGTAACTGATATGGAGCTGCCATTGGATAGGCTGACTGTGCGGGACACAGTTTTTGTATCTCATCCCTTTGTTGTCGTGTTTGTTGTACGGTTTCGGTCTAATAAAATTGAGTTCAGTTGAAGGTGCAATTCCTAAAACTTCTCTGATGTGTTTTTGTGATTGGTACCAGAAGGAGAATGGGGAATGGTAATCAGAAAGTCCCTGAGGGCCCAAAACTCTGGTGCAAAAACTGTCTCATAGTCAGTGTACAGCTTTTTCGATCCAGTCCAGTCGTTTTCAAATCCAGGTGTAGAGTTTTACTCTTCAAAGACAAAATTCAAGTCCATGACACAATTGCGAGTGGGTGCAGTCAGGTTCCAGATTCCTGCTGTTGACTGCTGGATTAATTGCAGTGTGAATACAGCAGGCATGGAACAGTTGCAGCATCCAGAACCTATGAAAAGAAATAGGAAATTAAAACTGACATTCATCAGAAAACAAAGGCAGCCATCCTTGTTTTGTCTTTTTTTGCATTGTTTTCCTCACTTTCTTTCTGTGAGTCAAAACCTTCATCGCCATGTAGAAGTGGCAATGTTTAAGGCTCAGCCTGGCAGATCTGTGTGACTTCTTTCTGTTCATATCAACAAAACACGACCCAAAGTTGCAGATTAAAGAAACAATTGTTAAAACTGATATGCAGTTTCTTTTTTTCCCCCTCGGTTGATCTGGGAAACATCCCATATGTAAAACGCAGCACAACAGAAAAATATCTGGAAAAGTGATGACATAGTCTCATACATCGAAGAGAGAGGTACAGAAATTATAATAACCCAAGGCACACATGAATCACCGCTGTGGCTTCTTTGTCGTGAAATCATTTGAGATTGTTAAAATCAGACAATCTATAAATGGTGAGAGGTGAAAGCATCATGTAGTCCTCTCGTCTCTCTGCCGCTCTCCCCTCCTCGCCGCACTATTAACCACTGACATTTTGCCGCAAATCTCTGCTCAATAGTGCACAGAAGGCTCTTTGGAGTGTTTGATGGATTCCGCGTCGCTGATAAGTTCTGCTGTGTGCTCGCCTCAATGAAGGTGTGGCACAGCTTGCATCCAGAGGTCATTCGGAACCAGCAGCTCAGCACCTCTTCCACCCACACGACCCCAAAGATGTATGTGTCGGCTGAGATGTGCATTGCCTTCGAGGAGATTATAAAAGTCATATGTAAATGCTTGTCCACTGTGGCATTTCACAAGACAGTTTCACCACAGTCATTGTGGAATGTATGCATTTGAAATAAAACCCCACTGGAGCCGGTTGCAATGAAATTTTTTGGTCTATATTTATACAACGCATGGCATTTACCAAACTGAAGGAAATCATTTTGAGGTAATAGTCCATGCATGCAACCAGGATTGCTTTGCTTATGTTCGAGTGTTCCGTTTTATTAAAGCGAGCCCATTTCTTGAGTGTTAAGATTTAAGATGAGCCTATTGCATCCAGTTTGATATATATATATATATATATATATATATGTTTTAATCGTTTGCAAAATGAACTAAATTATAACGGGTATTTGTATTATTGTAAATAGTGGTATTATATTTTAATCTGTCTATTTTTAAATAAAATCTAATCATCAAATAATTTGTTTCTAACCACAATGACGTTTGCTGGTGCCCTGGTTGGCGATGTCTGCTTCCGCCCGGAAAATTGGCCACGTTGAGATTCCAACCGAAGAACTCTGAGGCAGATGTGGCAACCTTGCTGCTGTTCATAGTGTTTGTGTCTATTTCATATTATTCTTGTTATTATTACTACGCTTTTGGGAAAAAAATAACTAAAGTGTTTACATTAAAAAAAAAAATTCGATCTTTTTCCTCACAAATCGCGGCTGCTGGCATCCTGATTGGCTACTTACGCGGCGGCTTGCTTTTGATTGGTTCTTAGCGCTCTTTCATTGGTGACTAATCTGCCCGCAAATTGATTATTTACATTATTTTTTAAATTTTTCTTTCAGCAAATCACTCGACAGGTAGCCCACAGAGTTTATCCAATCAAAGGGCTTCCATTTTATAAGCCCACAAAATGTTAGAGAGCAAATTAGTGAACTTAAGACACACTACAAAATATAGCTGCTAATGAGCAGGCACTGCGATTCACAGTAATGCCAAGGACATTTTGAGGCATATGGTCACTCCATGGCTGCAGTTATTTTTAAGTGGAAGAGTAAACATCCAGTCTGACTCAGTTGCAATCACCACTTCCTGGGTACGCAGTGGCTGCTGTTCATTGGCTGACAGTCATTCACTAAAGAGTCCTTAAAAATGAGAGAGCCGGACTCAAGGCCATCATTAGACTTTGCCGGGCACTGAGCCATAAAGTACATTTTTAGAATTAAAAATCATTTCCAATAAGAATCCCTGCACGTCACTTCATTAACGCAAATGTGAGAATGCTTGTGAGACTTTTAAGAGCGCAAAACAACAGAATCTGGGCACCCGTCTGACTATATTATATCAACTCATAGTAAAAATAGACATATTAGTGTAACCATAAACAGCAGTGTGTATGATGCTTTCAGATCTACACCACTCATTCATAATGAATAAACAGTAACCGTAGTGTACTATTCAAAATTTATGTGATTATTAATATATAAGTATTTTTTTCGCTGCTCCACTGACTTGTATGAGATCGTACAGCGACCATAGTGGCCGAGGAGTGTGGTCCCTGCATGGCCTCTTTAAGAGGAAGGGGTTGGGGTACTCCATATATTCCTGTTGTTTGATATTGCAGATGTACCTATAATGTTGTGGTCAGTGGATTTCACCTTATGGAATCCTCTAAATCTAGCAAGAAAAAAATCGAAATGTTTTCAGAAATGCTTGAATATACATGAGTGTAATAATGCGAATTGTATGCGCATATTCACGTGTTGCCGTTTTAGTAGATTGGGCTGTTTTAGATGCAGTTCATTTTCTCTTAATTAATGCCCAATTTGTAATACAGAACTTGCAAATAATTCTCAGTGCTCTGCCTTTGACAGCAGCCGATGAACGCAGCGATTTAGGGATAATTGAATTATGCGAAACGAAGTAATGCCCTCTCCAAGTTCTTTTTTTTTCCATTTTATTTTGATTTTAAATAAAGGTAAAATACAGAAAATGGATGGATGAAGATAAAATAATTAAACCGGACTCACCCATGTCTTGATGGAGCTTTAATATCTCTCGCAAAGTCTTGGCCACATCTGCGCCCACGGAGTCTCCTTATGCGCTAAAAGCCACGGATCAAGTGCACCCACCGCGAAAAAAGCCTCACCAGTGAATCGATTCGCTGAGCCCCCTTCACGTACTCCCCGACACTACAAATGACGACGAGTACTTGATGACTCTCTCCTCTCATTCCTCACACTACTTGATCATTGTCCCCCATCACCACCCAGCCAGTCAACCATCCACCTTCTGGCATAGTGTGCCCGCCGCTCGAGCTCATTCCCCCATCATTCCACACTCCATGTACGTCATCCCAACCAATCCTCTAAGTGACTTCCCATTGAGAAATATTCCATCAACGTTCAATCTCTCACCTTCGCTGAGATTTTCAATGAAAAATGTTACCGGACTAAGTTTAAGACTTTTAAAAGCCTCACGTTTCTTTCCATACAAACTTGATGACTTCCTTATTGTGTGCGCTCACGTTCTGTCTATCCAAAGATTCATTCAAATGATCAGACCTACACTTAAACCTTCGGGATATTCACCTGGTATGCAGAATTTGTAAATAATTGAAGCGTCCAGTCAATACTGCTGCAATTGCCTGGAGGTGCAACAGACAAGTGCAATTCATCCGCAATTCACGAAAGACGTAATTATTGTTCAATAAGTTTGGCTTCCCACTCTACGCTCTCTCTCTCTCTCTCTCTCTCTCTCTCTCTCTCTCTCTCTCTCTCTCTCTCTCTCTCTCTCTCTCTCTCTCTCTCTGTCCAGTCAAGGTATGATGAAGAAATGAAGCTAAAACAATCACGCACTGTTAATCGAGTAGGCTGTTAGGAGGGTTTTGTTGTTGTGAAACATTCTTATAAATATTTCATTTGACTTGAACAGTAAACGTAGTTAGGACAAACTCGACCTTTTTAAAGCACAACAACAAGAAGTCAGCACAGTGTACTAGTGATTAACCCCGCCTCACACTTCAAGGAAACAGTTTCAATGCTCTCCTATGCGTTTTGCAGATACAAAAAGATGAAAATTAAGACGAACCCCAATATAAAGACAGGATAAATGAAAAGAGAAACAAATGACACTAAAATGACACATTTAAAAGTCACAGAATGAAAGCAAGACGATGAAAATCAAACATATTTTTCAAGAACATTAGATTTCGCTGAATGAAACAAGTCTCGGACTTCCCATTGCTGAGTGGGGAATTCTGGTGTCATATATGTGGCATGTAACCACAGCCATTGGGTAATGTTGCGACGGCGTGACGTCACGACCGTAAAGCAGGCAGTTGCCGAAAAGCGTTGCGATATAAAGTGTGTCTCCTGAGAATAAACGACAGTGAGCACAGAGTCCGACTCCACGTATTTTATTGAACATAACATTGGCGACGAGAATGGAGCTTCCACTCTCGCCTCTTCCTCCGTTCCTCGCCCTGCCTGGCGAGCCGCCAGCACCCTTGGCCCTCCCAGCTTTCACCTTTCAGGTGTCCCGCAAGGGCGCCAACCTCCTTGGTTTCGACCTGTTCTGTGCCCTGGGTTTCTCCATTACCGACAACATGGGTACAACCATACTGACTGTTGCCGCGCCCTGGCTGCACCGCTGGCCCTCGCTGTTCGCTGGACTAGGCTGCCTCACCGCCTTCAACCACCAGCCGCTCCTGAACCCGGAGGTGACCCCAGTCATCCAGCCTCTCCGCCGTCTGCCCCTCGCCCTACGAGCTGATGTTACAGCCGAGCTGCAGAAGCTTCTGGACGCGGGAATCATTGAACGGGTGGACGCATCGCCATGGATCTCCAACCTGGTGGTGGCACGGAAGAAGGCGGGTGGCCTTCGCCCCTGCATCGATCTCAGACAGGTGAACAAAGCAGTGATACCTGATAAATACCCTCTGCCCACGACGGAAGAGCTCTCGGCCAAGTTTCACGGCTCCACAGTCTTCTCCAAGCTCGACCTCCGTCAGGGTTACCTGCAGGTTCCACTGCACCCAGGGAGCCGCAACCTCACCGCTTTTGTGTCGCACATGGGCGTGTTCAGGTACACCCGCATGCCTTTTGGACTTAGCTCCGCCCCCAGCTGCTTCCAGAAAATCATGGCCACCATCTTCGCCGGCATCCCTGGCGTGGTCGTGTACCTGGACGACATAGTGGTGCACGGCGCGACGGCAGCCTCACACGACGAGCGCCTCACCAGGGTGCTTGAGGTGCTCTCCCACCACAACCTCACGCTAAACGGCGAGAAATGCATTTTCTCCGCGCCGGTCATCGAGTTTGTGGGCTTTCGCCTGAACGCTGACGGCCTCAGTCCACTCCACTCAAATGTAGAAGCCATCCTACGCCTGCCTGAGCCCACCTGCCCCGCACAGCTGTCCTCCTTCCTGGGCATGACTGCGTTCTACCTGCGTTTTCTCCCACACTACTCCGAGACCACGGCGCCGCTACGCGCGCTCCTCAAACAGGATGCCCCCTGGTCCTGGACACCCGCGTGCTCCGCGGCGGTCCGCCAGTTGAAGACTCAGCTTACCTCCCCTCCAGTGCTCGCCCACTTCGACCTCCAGAGCCCTACGCTGGTGACCTGCGACGCGTCCAACACGGCGGTGGGGGCGGTCCTGTCCCAACTACACGGGGGGACCGAACGTCCCGTGGCATTTGCCTCACGATCTCTGACTCCCACAGAGCAGAGGTATTCGGTGGGGGAGAGAGAAGCGCTGGCCTGCGTCTGGGCCTGTGAGCGGTGGCACATGTACCTCTACGGGCGGCACTTCACGCTCCGGACTGACCACCAAGCACTCACCGCCCTCCTGGCCACGACAGGGTCGGGACACAAACCGCTGCGCCTGTACCGGTGGTCAGAGAGACTACAAGCCTACAACTTCACGACAGTGTTCACACCCGGCAGAGATAACGTTGTGGCTGATCTACTCTCCAGGGCCACGCCCACCCCAGCGCCAGACACCGCCCCGGACGGCTCAGAGTCAGAGCTGATCCTCATGCTGCACGACCCCCTCCGAACAACCGTCTCCCTGCAGGAGCTCCAGGCGGCCTCTGCACAGGACCCTGTGCTCGTACAGCTCCGCACGTTCATCCAGGAGGGCTGGCCTGCAAAGGTGCCAGAGGAGCTGGCGCCCTTCCACCGGGTCAGAGACGACCTTTCCTGCTGGAATGGAGACTGCGTCGCTCGGGGGCTCTGCACGGTGATCCCCAGCTCTCTACGACCACGCATCCTGAACATGGCACACGACGGTCACCTGGGCATCGTGAGAGTAAAGCAGCGCTGCAGGAGCCTGGTTTGGTGGCCCGGCATCGATAGAGACATTGAAGTGATGGTGAAGGACTGCACCGCCTGCCTTGCCAGCGGTAAAACGGGCCCGCCCCCGACGCCTCCTTTGCAGCCCCTCCAGTGGCCAGCGACGCCGTGGTCCCACATCCAGGTGGACATCTGTGGGGAGCTTCATGGCACTCCTCATCACCAGCGGTTCCTGTTGGTGGCCTATGACCTCCACTCCAAGTGGCCGGAGGTCCTTCCCGTGGGGTCAGTAACCACACAACAGATCACTGACTTTCTTTCCTCCCTGTTTGCCCGCTGGGGTGTGCCAGACGCCGTTACCACGGACAACGGGCCCCAGTTCCTCTCGGCTGACTTCGCTGCTTTCACAGGGGAGAGGGGGATTAAGCACATCAGGACGGCCCTGTACCACCCGCAGGCCAACGGGGGGGTGGAAAGGTTCAACCAGACCCTCAAGAACGGCCTGAGAGCACATCTGACCGAAGGTCTCCCATTCGGCAAGGCCCTACAGAACACACTGCTGCACTACAGAGCTACGCCACATGCCACAACAGGTAGCTCCCCAGCCCTTCTGATGCTAGGACGGGAACTCCAACTTCCCATGGATCGGCTGCGGCCTCCCAGGGAAGATCCTCCAGGCCCTCCAGCAGCAGGGCCCTCTGTCGGCGACATGGTGGCAGAGACGCAACGCCGGATGAAGCACCGCTATGACAGAGCGCATCGGGTGAGAGGACACACGCTCAAGGTGACGGACTGGGTCCGTATCCGCCGGCCCCATCGGTCCCACAAGCTGCTGTCCCTCTGGTCCTCACCCCAACAGATAATAGCACAATTGGGCCCAGCTACGTTCCGCCTGGCTGACGGCTCCCGTTGGCATGCCAGCCGCCTGAGGCGCGTCAACCCACCGTCGGCACAAGAACTGGCCACCGCGGCTGATCCGCGCCACACTGCTGGGGACTGGGATTTCCCTCCGGTAACCCCGGGAATTCCACCCGAACCCGAGGTGCCAGGTGACGCCCTCGGACCGAGGCTCCGCCCTGTTCGGGCTCGTCGACAGCCCCTGTACCTCAAGGACTATGTCCTTAATTCAGGCTTAGGTTAGCGCATAGTCTGTTATGTGGCATAATAAACCACATGACTATGCAGGTAAACAGGTAGTCTACCCTGTTTACCCAGATAGGTTGGCCACGTTCTGGCCTTAAAGTTGTGTGCTATTAATATGTTTTGCACTTTAAAAAAAGGGGGGGTGAATGTGGCATGTAACCACAGCCATTGGGTAATGTTGCGACGGCGTGACGTCACGACCGTAAAGCAGGCAGTTGCCGAAAAGCGTTGCGATATAAAGTGTGTCTCCTGAGAATAAACGACAGTGAGCACAGAGTCCGACTCCACGTATTTTATTGAACATAACAATATAGACATCAAGTCTAACAGACATGCAGATTAGGTATCTTTTTCTTTTTCGTGCACGCGTGATTGCCTTGCACGCACACACCCAAGCTGCCTAAACGTGTACTGCAGCACCAGATCAGTTGCTGTGAAATAGCCACCGACCTAACATTTAATCACAAAAAAAAGGAATGTTTGAGTGTTAAAAATATTGCAAAAACATTTTGCCCCTAAATTACATCACATTCTCATTTCATGTGCGGCTGTCAGTAGCTGACGCTTTGCATCTTTTAAGGGTTTATATCGTGCTATCTCAGACCTGTTGAAAAAGCAATTACCTGTTTGATCCGGCCCTGCGGTTGGGTGAGCTGACGACTTTCAAAAGATACCAAATCAATATCTCTGCACTGGAGGAAACACTCCCCATCATGGAGGCAACAACCTGAGCCAAGCATTCACACTGATGCTGGCATTTACAGTGACGTCCACCTTAATTGCATCAATTAATCAGATTCCCCATCTTAACGATCAATGAACATGCTGAGAATTGTTTATCATGTGCAGGGCAAAATATACAAAAAACAGAAACAGAAACTGTGCTGTCATGTGTAAGTTTTGCTGCAGTCGCATTCTAGAAGCTACTACTCCTTGGGCGTGTGACATTTTTTTTTTTTTAATAGAGTGCTCTGACATTGTGAAATAAAGGTGCTGGGCTACGTCATCCGGTTTATGAAGCTCCTGGTATCATGACAGCTGTCCACCTCCACTCTCACGCTTCCACTCTGAGGCTTGCACCTGGAATAGAGACTCCTAAACAACATGAGTCATATCTTAGGTACAACATATTGGATTTATAAGAAATAATGTAACTATGCTTGCAGCCAATCAAAATCATTAATGAAACGGCATCCAAGTTCATTGCATTGTTATGCATCGAGTGTGACAACAGTCTCAGTAAAGTATCCCATATATTTTACGCAAATGCCTTCTGTACATCTTAAAAACAAGGAATTATTTTTCAAAATTCACATTCAAGCCGCGTACACATTACTCATTATGTTTAATAAAGGTGCCCGCCCGTCTGTCAAATGATTTATCTGCTGTGTATATTGCTCTGTCCACCAAAGTATGAAGAGATTATCTCGGTATTTGCATGTCTATTTTAACATCAGTAGGACCTGCATGTGTACCACCCACGTCACATTCATTTAGTTCGGACTTCCCTTTAAAAGTAAGAATGTAAGCATGTAGGGAGATTGAGATTTTTCAGGATTCTCTAGTGCTATAATGGTGCAGGCTTTTGTTGCTCTCCAATCATTGAGGCTATGTGCAATTGCTGTAATGAAAAGCGGACCTCATTATCTCAGCAGACAAAACTCCACTCCAAACACGATTCTAATTATGGCTTGAATGTTGTTCTCCTATTCTGGGTGGTGTCACCCAAAGGATGTTGTCCTCTTAGGAGTCTCTCTCTCTCTCTCTCTCTCTCTCTCTCTCTCTCTCTCTCTCTCTCTCTCTCTCTCTCACACACACACACACACACACACACACACACACACACATATCTTTAAGGCAGTGTAATATTTGTGGATTGAAATATGCATTTGTAAATGGTTTTGCTTCAATAATGGCCCTACATGTATGTGCTCAGCTGTGGCAGTGGCAGAGATGAGCTATACAGTATATGACAATATACTTTGTTCCCGTCGAACCAAAGACGACTTGTCTATCACCTGCTTAATTAATCACATCTCCAGATGGCACTCCAGCAGCGCTATTGTTATGCCACGTACGTTACATCGATGCTTACAGGCCATTGGTTTCTGATGAAGCAAAAACCTACGTGAACTGGAAGATTCCAAGAGAATGCAGCTGTCGATATCTGGAGAGTATTTAAACACGACACAAAAAGGCTGCGGGTTAATTAGGCACAAGGTTTTTGCACAGGTTATTTGGAATGTTTCAATGAATGCGTGACGACCCTGTAACAAGGAAAAGGAAATACAGTAAAATTCTGTCAATACAACTGGATATTATCCATGCATTTTCTTTTATTTAGCCTGTTCAGGGTCATGGCCAGTGGTGGGAAATCCCAGTACCAATACCAAAGTATAATTACTTATTTACTGTACTTAGGAGGATTTTCCAAGTATCTGTACTTTACTGAAATATTTATTTTTCTTTGGACTTTTTACTTGAAAACTATCTGTATCTGACATCTATACCGTACTTTCTGCTCCTGTCTTCAAAACAGGATTGTGACCAGAGCTGAGCATGGTCAGTCTGGTGACCACCTATGAGCTTCTGGCAGTATTTCAAGCCAGCCCAGTCTGGGCAAGCGGCATTGAGAATGGAATGACTGGTACTATGTCACATGCACATACCCGTTTTCACAAACTCAGGGGACGGCCATTTTGACAATTGTTGTTGACAAAAAAATTCCATCACGGCATAAGGACTCGGGTAACGACCATTATTACTCACCTGTTTTCTGGGTTTGGACATTCACAAACTCAGCCCTGAGGCACTGTACCATCATATTCACAATTGACAGCAAGTGACAGTACATGACAAAATTGCAGCCTAAAATGCAGTGTGTATTTTTATTTATTTATTTATTTTTTTGTGAATGTCTGTAACTTGCAGAAGTGTTATGCATCATACTGAGAGCTGTATCTAATATTTTGGATTTCAATATTTTAAGCACATAGAGGTCAGAATGTCTGCGGACTGGAAACACATTTGTCTTGCAATGCATCAGATACATTTAAGACAATGTTTCAGGGGAGGATTAAGCTGCTTTGACATGAATGATCTAAAATCTCGAAATTGGATTTACAAATGAAGCGAGAGGACAAATAATGATGGACTTGGCACACAAAGGAGTGTGTGCCAGTGATGCAGCAGTATTTAGAGAGTGTATTTACGTTGCAGATGTGGTTAGGTTTGAGTGGCCAATCCAATTAAGAAAAAGTAAATGCAATTCTGTACTGTAAAGCAAAACCATCCTGAGAGGCTGATTTACTAATTCTGTAGAACTGAGGACGCAAATATACCACTGGATTTAAACATAATAGAAAGATTTACAATATATACTGTATAGTCCTGCCTAATACACATGATTCATACTAAATGTACTACCTGCAGCATCATGGGGATAGGAAACATAAATGGATGCTTTTGTGGCTTACATTCCTCTTGAGAGTGTCGTGTGAAAATGGAGAATCTTCTTTATAACCTTGTTTACCGCCTTGTTTATGTCTGTTTGCAGACCTCATTCCTCCGACATGTTTAATCTGTCATTGTCTATATTTTTCAGTGACTATGTCGTTTGACCCCCTTGACCCTGCTGAGGCCATCCTGGCAAAGCTTGGTCAGGGGAATAGCAAACAGCCCCTCTTCACATATTTCAGGATGTCGTTTACACTCTCTGTTTGTCTGAGGCCATTTGCAAATGCTCAATTGCCTCCGCTCGAGCAACAGTACAGCTCTGAAAGTGTAGATATGGCCAAGGTCATCCAGCACCCTCGTGATCACTCAAGACTCACTGCGTACAGTGCGGCAGCATCGCTTTGAGAGTTTATTATTGATGCCGCAAGCACTTCTAATACAAATATGCATTCGGTGTATTATCACTGCTGAGGAAATAGTGGTGGCCTCTGGGCTATTTACAAACTGTGGACATTCATCATTGACTGCAGACCTGTCGGAGAGCTCGGATCATTATGAAGGCCCCTGTAGGGCAAGGCAGCAATCTGAATTATGCCTACAGCAGTGTCTATATTTGCCTATGTGACAGACCAATTTTCTAACACGAGCAGGGCAAAGGTAGGTGGGGGTAGCAGGGTCAATGCTACACCGACCACAATGGCTTTAATTATTCATAGCTTTAATTATGTGACGTGATGCTGATGGTGTAGTGCACTGATGTCCAAACTATGGCCCGGGGCCATTTGCGAACCGCCATCCATTTTTCAGTGGCCCGCGACGTGACAAAAAAACCCAAAACAACAACCCCTCCCCCATAAGTTACATTTGACATGGGCCGCAAGATTAGTTAAAAAAGGTGAAGGTGGGCAGAGTGAGGTTGTCAGAAAAATAGTTGTAAAGTAAAACTTATCTCCAAATTTGAAGATACAAATTAACCATTTATGATTGAAAGAATAACACAATTTACCTTCAAAACACTGCAGTGAATAAAGATCATTCCATTTTAGAGGAAAAGACAGTTTATTTCACTTTGTGCTCCATGGCTGATTTATGAAGCCATCACATTAATGATCCTCAAGTAACTGTTTGAAAGATGGTCACTTTACTACAGACTTTTCTATTTTTGGTTCTGAATGTGGAGATGTAATTCGGCTGCTGTTTAGAACAGTGATGGATCTCATCTGTGAGATAGATGGCTGTTGGCCACCCCCAAAACTTGGAAAACTCCTCAACTATTTGCCTTAACACCTTTAATAGAAAGCTGATGAAATTAACTAGACAATACAAACAATATATACAGTAATTGCTTTCTTGACTGACTTAAGCGTGTTTCAAAAATTGGTGGCCCTTTCATCCTTCCTTTATTTTGTATGCGGCCCTCAAAAGAAAAAGTTCGGATACCTCTCTGGTGTAGTGGTACACTCGCCTGACTTGTGAGTGGGCAGCGTGGGGTAGGTTCCCACTCAGTGATGGTGTGGATGTGGGTGTGAATGGCTGTTTGTCTCTATATGTGCCCTGTGACTGACTGGCGACCAGTTCAGGGTGTAATCCACCTGAAGTCAGCTAGGATAGGCTCCAGCAGCTCCTTGTTCATGATAGGAAGTGTTGTAAATGGATGGATGGATGGATGGATGAATAGATTATGTGACAAGAATTGTGCCAATTATATTTTTTATGTGCTTTATTGAACATTATACCACTGGCTATTTTTAGGTATGATCAGAGCAATGTCGATGTATTAAAATTAGAAGATTTTTTTTCAAATAAAACAGATCAAAATTGATTCGGTCACGAATCCACTATACCACGATGATTGGCTGCGGCTTGTGATATTTAATTTATTTCAGTAGTTTAATTAAAAGGGAAATTTATGGATTACATATATTCAGTTCACATAGTGAAATATGTCATGAAACCCTCAAGAAAATAGAATATTATATAAGAAACGAACATACAAATATTTCGAGGAACAAAATGACCTGAAAATTATTTTCACAATGAATGTGCTATCATGTGTTGCACTTTTGAACGGAACCACTGAAATGATAAAATGGGTAACGATATTCTAATTATTAAGATTCATCTGCATAATCTGCATTTTCATGGAATATGTAGAAAAAGATGTATAGAATTTCAAAAAAATTGGTATTTACGTCACCGGTGATCCTACAATACTCTCATCTGTTTCTTCGAAACAGCATGCAGACACAATCTCTGGAATATCATTATCTGTCATGTGATTTATTAGCAAACCCACAGCCTGGACAGAAACGTTATCTTGTGAGACTGAGACTATTGTGATAACAAAGCTGAGCATCGACAGCCTCTGCGGAAATGAGCATGCACAAATATAAATCCTCACACAGTTTGTGTGAGGATGCAGCGCATTGTGGCTTCTTGTCATTACAGTATTGCTGAAGACTCGACAGCGTACTCTCGCGGTTAAACTGGAAAAGTGTAGCTTGTCGAATGGGGAAAATGTTATTATTAGGTAAATGTATTGTACATGTGGACGTGTGTAAAATGTAGATTTTATTTATCTATCTATTTATTTATTTATCATCATTATTGACATTTGTAAAAATATATTTGTCAACAACAACCTTGACGACGCAATGCATCCTGCGCATGCGTACTGAAAACAAGGAAGTGCCGCGCGAGAAGAACGGACTTGACAGTCACATAATCTCATGTTTACGTTTTTCTTTGGGCTTTATTTAATTATTTTCCGCTAGTTTATCCACTGAAGAATGGTCACGGTGTTATCAGTGTTCTTTTAGACAGTACCCGGCGCTATTAAGCAAGCTGACAGTAGCAAACCAAAGATGCCAGCTCGTAGCGTTGTGAATGGCGTTCCTGCCAGTAAAGTGAAGTACTCCAGGTTAGCCACTCATGACGACGGCTACATTGATTTGCAGGTAAGATGGCCCAGACAATACTTTATCCATAGTTTTTTTTTTTGTCTTATTTTGTAATTTCAAAGTTTCTGGGTCGCCGTTAGACTAATGCACTGACGTCAAAGTCTTGTTTCGGCCATGCTAACAAGTGTAATTTGATTTCAAATGCCATGTAAAAAGGTCATCGAAAAATACTTAATACAATATGAGCTTCACTTTTAGACAGCACGACGGTGATAAACGAGCATCTAAAAAGGAAGCATGTTGTGGCTGATACCTGATTTCATTTCTGACATAGGGACTTAGCACACACAGGCTACCAGTGTTGGGCATGTTACCGGTACTTTAAAAAAAGCAATGAGTTATAATTACAAATCACTTATTCCAAAAAGTAAGTGAGACACAAATATAATTACTGCCTTGTAAAAGTATTTAGTTTCTCAGCAATGATTTTTTCCCCCACTATGTTCTATTTATACTGGAAAATAAGTTTGTAATAAAAAAACTGTACAATATAGAACATTTGGCATTTATTTGAACTCAACAGATGGCAGCTTGCCACATGCATAGAAATAAAATTGTATACAAATTAAACATTGAAAGTATGTCATATTCACACACTGCATTGAAGTGCAAAACCAAGACATGGAAATGTAAACTTAAATATAAAAATAAATAAAAGAAAATCTGCCCATTAGAATGTGCTCTCTGTATTTGTGCATTATTGCACAATAATTATCCAAAGTTTAAGCATTCAATAAGAACTAACATGTTAAATCACAATAATGTACTGCTAAACAGTGTCCACCGCTTGTCCAATGGTCGGGGCAAACGGACATTAACGTTTACATGTTCTGAAGTCTTTTACCGCTTTAAACAGGTATTAACTTTTCTACAAGCCCCAAAAAGTGTTGCCTGAAGTTAGAAGCACGAGCGAGTGTACAAACATGTGTCACATGTGCCCACAGCAGTGCACACATTTGCCAAAAAGTGCCTAAAAGCTGAGAAATACACTACTATATTAACTTATTACATGTTTTCCGCAACATTTTTGAACAAATAGACACACAGACTCACACTCACAGTGTTTCATCTTGCTGGTCATTTTCCAAAACTTCAAAATAAAATTCTAACAAGGCACCGATGTCTATGTTATGATTTTTTTTTTTTGGGGGGCGCGGGCTGTCAGCATGTTATGCCTGTTTTGAACAATTGTTCTGGCAGCCGGCTTGTCTCTGACTTATTTCCTGCCTGAGAACACAACATTGCAGGACTTGAACGCACTCGTCCGAGGTCTATTTGGTCATTTTGCTGCCAAATGATGCGGCATAATCCTTTCAGGATCAACGCTCAAAGCATTTGCGTAGGCGTTATCAATAATTGTGCGTGTCACGCACATGTGATGTCTCTATCCAGGTTATACTGTCACATGTTCGATAAATATGGTAGCGTACAGCGCATTTAAAAACATTTTTTAAAAGTTTTAATATGCATGAAAATCACTTTATTTTCAAATTCACAACAACAAAAATATAAATTTTCACTGCTGTTAAAAAAACGAAATAAACAAAAGTTCAGTATCCTTTTAGATGTGGCCTATAACACAAGGCATTTTCATTTTAAAATCAAACTAACGGGACAACTGACGTAATACATTATCATACAATCAATTCGCTCTCTTTACTCTCTCTACACACTGACAAAGAACTAGACCACATGCATGCAGACCGTCATAATGTACATTAAATTCCCATGGCTCAAAAAGTTGACTTGCGTTCAAAGTATGAGTGTGAACAGTGTAATTCATTCTATGTTCTTGGGTTACAGTTCAAAAGAAGTCCACCCAAAGTCCCGTACAAAGCCATCGCGCTCGCTGCAGTCCTGTTCTTGATTGGCTCTCTGTTAATCATCATCGGTTCTCTTCTCCTGGCTGGATATTTTGGAGTGACCGTGAGTAAAAGGCTTTTCATAGTGCATAATTTTTTCAATGATGACTTTCAAAATGCCACTCGTTACACTGACACGTTTTTTGCAATCCCTTTCAGCACTCCGACCGAACCATTCCAGTCCTGGTCATAGGAATCCTTGTTTTTCTTCCTGGAATTTACCACTTGCGAATAGCTTATTATGCATCAAAAGGATACCCTGGATACTCCTATGACGACATCCCTGACTTTGATGACTAAATCAATTTTCCTTGACGCATAAAGAAGTCCTCATATTTCCGATACATATCTCTCCGTGAAAAGGATTTAATTTACGTACTTTGATGAATGTCTTTTTTTTTTTTAAATAAGCCTGTTTTCTCATATTGTTCCCATACTGATGGCAAGCAAATATAGTCTTAAGTGTAAATGTATTGTTTCTCAGTAAATCAATACTGCTCCAGTTTATGGCTTATTGTTGATTCATTAATTCATGTAGCAGTATTTTTATGTGGCCTATCTGAAATTATTTACTCGGGTTAACTTTTGTTCCACAACACAAAACGGCTGTGCAGAAAAAAACTCACTTGTATTCGTTGGCATTTGACTCAGCATGACATAAGACTTGATCTTAGTTTTACTGTCTGGGGGCTTTCTACCGTCTTTGTTACTGATTTATTGCTTTATTGTTGTATATATGATAGTTGCTCCATGTACAGCACTTTGTATGTAGCCATGGCTGTTTGAAAGTGCTCTATAAATACAGTTGAGTTGAGTAATGTAAAAATAAAAAGAAATTTTTTTGTTTATTGTAAACCGTCTTTATAATTAATAATAGTGTAGCACAAGCAAGTAAATTGCTTGATATTTATGACAGAAGTCTTTTTCATACTAGTTTGAAAGTGCTCTCTCTATAAATACAGTTGAGTAGTGTTTACTGTAGTTATGACTTTACTACTGCATGAACATGGTAATGTGACATTTTGCTATGTACAAATTAGCTGTGGCAGCACGGTGGTTGACTGGTTAGTACATCGGCCTCACAGTAAAGAGGGGCAGGATGCTATTATTTGTTTTCAAATCTTTAAATGGCCTCGCCCCACCTTACCTCTCTGAGCTCCCCCACCATTATGCACCTGACACTATTAGAGATACCGAGGGCTAAGCGGAGCCTAAGAGGGGGTCGAGCCTTTTCCATTGCCAGGAAATTAGCTGTGGTAGGATAAGTAAGTACTTATCTACTGTACTGCAGTAGATTTTTCAGCTCATCTATTTGAGTTTTTTTTCTGAACGCTTTTTACTTGAACTCCTAAAATTTGAAAACCGATTTTGTAATCTCAATTCCTTTGTCAAAATACCCTCATTTATTTTGGCTTCCGTGGATGGCAACATGATGGAACAAAATATATGTATATTTTGATTGAAGAATTGGAATCTTGAGGACAGAAAAAAAAGACTGGAATTTTAAACTAGGAAGCATTAATGACATTGAGGCAGCAGATATGGAGATGCAAGATATTCCCCATCTATTGCCTTACTTCAGAGGATTGTTTGATGTCTGCTACATGAATGATTGTTGGTAAATCTGTTGTCTTGTGCCAGCCTAAAAACTGAGCTCCTGGGGTTAAAAAACTCGCTAGTCAGAAAAACATATACAGGTAAGGCATATTTTTTCAGTTGTCACTCCCTGTATTAGCTAATTTACAATTTTGCATTTTTTAAAATTTCATTATGGCAAAGCTATGGAACCACGTTTTGATGACATGAAGGCCTGTGCTAAAGCTACTTTTCCCCCCCTCATTATGAGCAGGATGAAAGTTAGTAAAAGAGGCAAACTATTTCGTGTGCAGACATGTTTTTTTCGTTGTGCTAAATAAATCAAAACTGTTATGACACTGGCAGTAAAAGATGATATTTTAAATGCATGATTGATATTTCTAATGTCAATGAGGCATTCAATTATTGACATTTTTTTATGTCAATAATGCGTGTTAAGTGATTGACTGTAAACCATATATTATGCGATTGACTGTAAAACATGTTCAGGGGATTTAATGCCTCCTAGTGGTGTTTGGCTAACGTGCCACAAAAACCTGTTTGCTTCCATCTAACAATCGGCCTACTGACCTACTAAAATCATGATAAAATGTTATCACATTAGCTAATTTCAGCAGCATATAATAACAGGTACAACGATTACAAGAAAGGGCTCTAAGAACATAGTACGTTAATTATTTTTATCTTTTGTTCAAGGTGGAGGTAGATATTTCAAATACTGTATATACATTACATATATTCATTGGGCATTTTTAATTAAATATATGTGGGAAAGGCCGGGCTGCAGCGAGCATCTTTGGCCCTTTGGCCAACTGTTTGTCTTTTGTTCATCCGAACTACGACTCGTTCTCACAAAAGGGTTTTCGTGTGAGGCGCCTAAATAGACTCTACGTGAAGCACAATTTGATTAACCGCTAGTTGACGGAATTTGTTTAGTTTGTCTTCAAAATAAAATATATTTTAAGTTAGATTCAACACTTTCTTTATGGAATTTATATACAGCACAACTGACTTATTCAGCAAATTCATAGTATATAAGAAATCCAATACTTATATGATGAGCATATCCCTGATCGCAAACGTTTGTTAAAAACACAGCATGTACAAGATTATTTTGAAAGTTATAACCGGAAGTGTAATTGAATTCGGTGGACTTAATAGGTGTTGCTGCAGCTCTGTGATGGGAGGAGGGACTCGGAGTATCAACATTGGGTTTTGGCTAAAACTGCTGGTGCGTTTTTTCCCTGGTGAAGCGAGCGGCCGTCTGAAGGGAAGGTGCACTGTATGGTGAATTTTCCTCTCAGGAATTTTATTTTCGGATCTCACTTATCTATTTCAGCTACTTTCAGCCACACTGAATGAAGACTCCTGCAACAGACCCGCGATAAGTTTAAATGGACTTTAAACTGCCCTGGGCTGGACTGTCTGTTTCTTGAATTTCTATCCTTAAGAAGTCTGATCAAAATGAGGGATTAATATTTTTGTGGGGGAGCTGAAAATGTAACTACTATTTCAACTCATCCAAGGTCCTTGACATTATTTATCAAAGTGATCAAATAAACTTGAAGTGGATCTGAAAGAAGAGTCTAAACACCCATGGATTGAAACGTTAAAGTTCCAAAAGTGCCTCAAGCAAGGTAAGATCATTAATATGCATGTCGCGTACTCTGCAGACATTCACTTTATAGTAAACGTAAAAAACAGAAAAATAACCTGAGTATGTGACATAGTTTGTATATTACACATGGTTGTATGGACTCAATCTCAACTGTAGCTTTGTAGCACAATTGTGACCCATGTGTATGCCACAATAATTATATTTGTTGTTTGTTTGTTTTCTACAGTCATTGTAAATATTCAAATCATGCTTATCGTTTGTTTTCCTTCCTAAAATATAACATGAAGGAATTGTTTCACAGTATATTTTTTATGTTAATTGATTGTTAATATTGTGACCCGCTTGTAATCTCCAATAGTTTCATTTTGTAATACTACCGCCTATCTCTTTTGACAGCTCTGTAAGATAAGATATCCCTTATTTGTCCCACACTGGGGAAATTTACACACACAGTAGTTGCTTGTATTGAAACCGTGAGAAACAAGTAAAAAGAAAATTGTGTTTTATTGCGCCATCTTTTCCAGTTGACTGAGTCAGACAAAAGATGCGGCTGTTTTGATTTACAGAAGGTCTGAATGGGTGGTGGCAAGGAGCACTGAGCTGCACAATGGATTGTAGGGGTGCAGATGTAAAGGCTTGTTGCTTACTGTCATTTTCACACAGACCTTAGTCATTTATCTGCTGCAGTACAGCTTGACTTTTTATTTTAAACACAGAACACTCACAAATCAAGCCCCCCCCTCCCCCCCACAATCAATGGGGAATGTGCTACAGAGAGATCATTCCAAACGCCTGTAATCCTTTGTGTGGGACCACAGGATTTTATTGCGGGGTGGGGGGGGGGGCGGAGGGGGGGGGTCTCACTGCAATATCCAATATATTTCCTTTAGGTTTTTGTCACTGTTTGTGACACAATCTACTGAAAGAGTAGGGACACAGCAGGCAAAGGCACTGTACTGGTATATTAAAATATTGTCATCTTTTTATGGCCAGCAAGGCGGCAAACTGCTTAGCGCTTCTGTCTCACAGTTCTGACGTTTGGAGTTTGAATATTTTCTTTGGCCAACCTGTGTGATGTTGTCATGTTCTTCCTGTGCTTGCGTAGATCTTCTCCAGGTAAATACTCTATGCATGTTAGGTTAATTAAGGACTCTACGGGGTGTGAATGTGAGTATGAATGATTGGTTTGTACCTTGGGATAGGCTGGCAAGTGGCAACCAGTCTAGGGTGCACCCTGTGATCCCAATGACAAGCAATATAGACTGGATGTTAAAAGCAACACTTATCATGAGCTTAGAAATGTCTTTGTGCAGATCCAGTTTTTAATTCTCAGTTCTCCCGATCAAGTCTGTAAAGTAGCTTAATGAGACTGAGCTGATCCCTGGGGTTTGGGAGCAGGTGGGACAAGGAGTTACGAGTGGCGGCATTCCCTACTCTGTGATTTACAACCAAAAAAAGCATAATCTGAAGTATTTTATTTGTGTGTTTATTTTCTTGTACAGTCAACTCAATTTCTATCACTGAACTTGATATTAAAAACTTTCAACCGTTGAATGTTTTTCATTCATTTTGCTCAACATTCAATCATTTAGCGGCAGAAAACGGATGGACGTTCAGTCATTTCTCATTAGCTGGTATTGATGGACCCCTTGGCCTCACTGTGTTAATCCATAAACAGCAGGCTTTCCCGCTCACGAGACCAGGGCTCCACTCATGTGCTCACCGCAAGTTCATTTCCTTTTGTGCAAGAAAAAAGTCAATAGAGTTACTAAAGTGGGTTGTTGTGCCAGGGTGCAGAACCCAGTGATCGATTGTTGAATGAGCTGGTCCAACTAGTTATAGCTGGAGTCGCTGTTGACAGTCAAATAATAAACATAGTGTAACTGATGACTTAGGGGACTCAAGTTTTGAATTTTCACTGTTGATTTTTGGCTCTCGTCATTTTGAGTTTTTGATTCTGAAACAGTTGATGGAATCTGACAAGGTGATACATTCCTGGAAGTTAAAAAGTCTGCTTGTGTGACAGTTCTTAACGTTTTGGTTTGGGAAAGTCAAGGTGTGATGTCGGGGTTATCAATAAGACATTCATAATAAAGACCCAATGAGGAGAGGAGACACTTGATTCTGGTACCAATCACTCAAGGGGGGAACGAAGAGAACCGTGAGGTTTCAGTTCTCTGCACGTCACCCAAGGATCTCCCCGCTCGCCCTCTCATTTATTTCTCATTGGGAATCTAATACAGGGTGTGTCCAACCTAAAGGGTGAGGGCTGTTGAAGACACACTGAAATTGTTTGACTATGTGTGTGTATGCGAGTGAAAGTTACGTACATGTGTCATGACAAAAATACCAAGTTGCAGCTGGTGTTGACAGCAACATCCGTGTTAGACTTTGCTCTTGTTTAGTCTTAATACTTATCTCTTTCCAACTACTTTCTCGGAACGGTGGTTGCGTCCCTCAACTGTCACACAGTGCACTTAGCATTCTTTATTATAAATGTGAGCATATCTTTATAAGAAGCATAATTATATCTTTATTAAAGGCATAAGAGTTCTTCATTGCAGGCATAAGCGTTCTTCATTGCAAGCATAATCAATTTATCATGAATAATATGGAAATGTATGATAACTAAAAACAATCAACCTAACATGTGACCTTCAGAGTTGTTTTTTTTTTTTTTTGGTGTGTTCACAAAAAAGCAGATCTTGCATCAGTGCCGCAGACAAAAAGACTAGGAAGACGGGTGATATGTGCTGTTAATGTTAAGGAGAAAGCCAGCCGAGGAGGAGGGAATGTGGCAAGTTGCGAGACCATTGATTGATTCCTCATCATTTTTACCTTGAATCTGACCATTGGATATCATACAGTCGTTAACTCTGTCCCACTTTGTAGTGATAATGCTGAATTAGAGACTGATAGTTTAAATTGTCCTACTTAGATTGACAAGGTCAGCCCCAAAACGTTTCATTGAAGCAATCACAACAACACGCTAGTATGCTGCAAGTGTGACCAGTTAATGCCTCCAAATATATACACTGGATGTCCCTAATCATAAAATTAATCAGAATCTTGATACGTACCTGCAATACTCTGAATACTTGTGTGTGTGTGTGTGTGTGTGTGTGTGTGTGTGTGTGTGTAATTGATGGTATAGTGCAGGGGTCACCAACCTTTTTGAAAGAGAGAGTTACTTCTTGTGTACGGATTGATGTGAAGGGCTACCGATTTAATACACACTTCTGATTCTGTTATTATTAATAATTGATGATATTCATCTATGTGATGACACCAATCATGTTAATGATTTAATAACACAGGAAACGGATAAATGTCAATATAAAGCACTGTTTATCGAAATCTGTGTTTACATTTTCAAATGATCATTTCTACAGCTGTACTAGGAAATCACAATGCCCCATCACTGTGAGTTTTATTAAATTTTTTATGTATTTATTTATTTTAAGAACAGGTGTGCGGGCCTCTCATGAGGCGCCTGCAGGCATCACGTTGGTGACTCCTGTTGTCGTGGTTTACTCGCCTGACTTCCGCTCTGGCAGCTCTGGTTCAATTCCCACTCAGTGATGAGCCAAGTGAACGCCTTTCTGTCTCTCGCCCGCCTTTAGCACAAAGTCAGCTTGGATAAACTCCAGCTCCCCATCACCCTGAACAGGATGAGTGAAAATAGATGGACTAATAATTTTGAGTGCTATTGAGACGCCCATACACCCAAAAAGACATATGACACAACAGAATACTTTCACTACTTTTATTCAAACACACCCACGTTAACGACTATGTTATAAATGGAGGAGAAGTTGCTGTGATATTTATCTTAGGTTGCATCTGTGTGGCATTCTTTTGTGCAATTGTGAGAGTGTTTACTGAAATGACACTTGCATTTCCCCACTAAGGCTGCTTTATTAAAACTGGCATCTCTGTCAGGATTAACAAGGATTAACAGAGTATTGCTACTTCTTATCGTGCCTGTTACTGTCACTAACATCAATCATGGGCCTGCCCTACACATGCACGCGCGCGCGCACACACACGCGCCCACACGCACACACACACACACACACACACACACACACACACACAAACACACACAAACACACACACACAAACACAAGCACACAAACACACGCACACATGCATGCATAATGTAGATAGACAGGTTGAGAGGCCGTGGACAGTTTTGATAACTCGGGAGCAGTAACCCATTGCAAGGTTGTATTTAACCGTTTGCATTATTCAGTTAATGAGTTTATTCACGTGTTATAGGGGGGATGCATATGGAGAGGCAAAGTCCTTCAGCTGTTATGTGTACAAAAATCATTGTCATAGAGTGCATTACTTTATTTGAAGTCATTGTTATGAATTAATTAATTTGTGGTACATTTTACTTTTTTTTTTGGACAGGATTGTTGGTTCATGTACAGCACTTTGTATACAGCGGTGGTTGTTTTAAAGTGTTCTATAAATACAGTTGAGTTGAATTGTTCATACTCCTCCGGTGCACTGATTTCCAGCCAGGGTGCCATGGCACACCAGTGGTCCGTGAGAGATCAGCAAGGGGTGCCCTGGGAAAATGATTATTTCTTAATCACAAAGATATCTGTGTTCATCTATCCATGTCAGTGATGTATAGTGACAGGCAGAACAGGTAATTGCTCTTCCATTAGATGGCAGAAGGTAAACTAAGCCAGTTGCCATTTATTCAACAGAATAATTTATGACTTCAGTCCTGTGTTCAATTAAGCAGTCTAAGGATTCCCATTGAGTTTGTCAGTTTATCAGTAAATTAAGACGAGATCAGTATTATGTCAGTATTCATAATTTTTGTGACATTTTTGTTCGATAGTGTGTTGTGACATGAATAAAGTTTGGAAAATACTTGCTGTGGACAGTAGATAGCCATGATAAAGTGACATTCGGCGTGAGAAATTTCCACCCGGGGTTGCTCGCAATATATCAATTAAATCACATTCATATAATTCTGCCAAAACAAGTCTTTTGTGACTGAATTCAGCGTCCTTGATTGGGCTCACCATTTCATCTCTAATTCGATTAGACTATTAACACTAAGAGCCGCAGGGTAGGATTACAGTGCTGGAGGTGCCACAAATGTACCATCCAGAAGGCTAAGTCATGACTAGATCCAAAGCAATTTGTGTCAGTGAAATCCAGTGAAACATGGGAGCACTGTTAGCACGTGTTGCCGGTGTATTAGCTGTTTGGATTATGTTCGTTCTTTGGGAAGTACTTACGTTGGGTTTCGGGCTGTTTGTGGCACCGAGAGGTCTATAAATGCATTTGTCAGTTTGAATTAGAAAAAAAAATATGAAACCGTTTGCACTTTCGTAATGGTATCCTTTCAAACGCCTCTTGCCCTGATGCCTGAGGGAATAGCAAAATTGTCTCTTCTTACTTTTGCACCTGCAAACACTGGCTGCAGGGCCTACCTGCCTGCATGTTCCCAAAACATGACCTGTACTGGCTCACTATGTAGTTTTATGATGGTATTAAAAGTTTTTAGAAGTGAAAACAATCATCTCCAACACAATTCATGGAGTTTCTTTTTTTCTACTCCTGGACTCGGCAGTCATTCTCACATTTCAGTCAACTGCATCTGTGTCAGCTGTCCAGTTTCAGGCGAATTATTGAAATTCAATATTGGCATTCAGTACAGCCAATTTTGAACACTTTAACAGTTAAAGTGTTCAAAATTGGCTGTGCTGAATGCCAATATTAGTTAAAGTTTAACTAATTTCAAAGAAGAAAGTTTCTCATTTTAAAATACTGTCATGCTGTTGGAAGGTATTATGATAACTGATTGAAGTGGCCAGAGAGGACGTTGAGGCCCTTGAGTAGATGTAACTGCTCTTGTTTTTCGTTGAATGTTAAGTACGTGAATCCTTGTTTGTGACGTCCACTTTGGCATGGAAAAAAAGCTGTGCAATGTTGCTATGGTCGCATGCACGCTTTTTATAGTCAAAGACAAGAATATTTTTGTTTTTAATCAACGCGATCTGTACGACTGACTGGAAACGTTGGTAGGAGTGACTGGAAATGCATTTTCCTTCATCCAACCCCAACCCAGACGTACAATTTTTGTATCAGCAGTCCTTGCAACTGATGACGAGATGTTCATTTGAAGGATTACTTTGTTTTTATTATTTGAAAATGATTGTGAATGGGGTGTCCTGTTTCTTAGGTCAGAAGATGTGTGAAGCAGTGTGACGGACGGCCATGGGACTGGAGAGACGGTGGCTTCAGGTGATCCCCACCGTTGCAGCCATCTTTCTGCTAAGTGAGTATAATAAAACTATATGAATTTTACTCTAAGACGCAAATAGTTGCACGTATTTTGCAATGTTCATTTCTATTTGACAAGGATTCATGAGATCAGTCATTCAAACAGCTGGAAGTGTCATCTGCAAAATGTCTGTTAGTGCCATCTAGCCTACAATGACGACAGAAACCCAAGTAATACATCGTACCATAATCGACTACATTGTAAATCAGGAACTAAGCGTATTACATTAGATTATCGGTGAAACCCATTAAGTCTTTTTTTAAGCACACTTGAAAATAAGAAGAAGAGCATCATTTCAACTGGAAGTTTTCCTGATCGAAGATGATGAATTTATCATTTATATGTGCGTTCAGTGACAAAACAAAGCCCTCTCTGGCTCTGTTGGTGCACTTGGCTTCATCGCTTTGTCAAATTGCTTGCCCCGTCAAAGCATCGTTTCGCAGTTGGCACATGTTGCTGTTAAACAATCCGCACTCAGTATAGGCGGTGGGATGATGAGCACACTGGCACAGCTCCCTCTGGTAAGAGGACGGGTTATAGCAGAGCTATTCACTTAAATGACAGAGAATTGGGGCCAAAATGCAACTTAAATAACATCTCTGGGTGTGGAATTAGATCAATCTGGGATTTATGCTGCTCTCAACCCGCGGGCACGCTTCTTTTAGTGCGGGTGTGTGTAAGGGGGGGTCGGGGGGATTGATTGTGCTGGTCCTCTAACCGTGTGTGTACCCCAGTGGGTGGCGGGAGGTCGGCTGGAGAGAACACAGAGAGGCCTGCTGCCCTCGATCAGAGTATCAGTCCCCCAACCCCCTCCCACCCCACCCCCCTGTGGGATTAAAGTAATGACCCGGCCAGATGAGCAGTAGAGCAAACACTGGCACCCAGTAGCGCACACGCCCACGTGAGCACATGGCAGCGAGGGAGTTCTCCGAGATGGAGAGGAGAGGCTACTCCAGGTGTCACTAATGGGATTGCAGTGTGTTTGCAGCCTTTGCCACCGTAAGATCTTGTCACCAAATGGCACACGGTTGGTTTTACATCCGTGCTCTACATGCCCCCGGCTGTTCACAGGGAGTGCTCTGGGGGCAAGTGCTCACCCAAGATCCACTTCAAAGCGTAGCTTCAACCTTTCGGTTTCGACCTCTCCTTCTGGCTAACTTTCTTTCTCTCACTCCGAAGTACGTTTTAAGACTGTATTACCACAATCGCAAGCACTTCACCCTCAGGTCTGGCAGCCATTGCTCTCTTTAAAAGGCTCAAAGGTGGTCTTTGGAATCGTTCATTCATTCCCGACTTCCTAATCATTAAATAGATATTTTTATAGAGTGGCCTTGGCAGTTCATTCATCAGTCAAATAAAAAAATAGTTCCCAAACACTATTTGCACGTGCTGTTAATTACGCCATTGCTGTGATACACACCATATTGATCAACATCAGCTAGTACGCCTTCCCTTATAAATATTGTGGAGCAAATAAATGTATTATGATACCATTCCGTAGTTAAAAGATGCGTGTGATTTAGAAAATTGATACAAACAAAACATTTAGTGCCCATCTATGTTGTGATGTGTTTCTTTACAATTTTGCAACAACGACTCAAGGATTTTCTTTTGAGAATCAAACAATACCTGGGAATGGAAAACCATTTTTCTGTTTGGCACAATTAATCCTGGGGTATATTGTTTTTACGAATGAGCATCCTATTTCATTACTTTTAAGGGCACTCTACTCATTACACACTCGAGCAACACCACAAAACCTGAACTCACTAAATGGAACTATGTCGTGGATAGGGAGTGATTCCAAACACAGCAATGCTTTTAAAGCCGCTCACAGATATTGTGCGTGCCTTTTTTTTTCTTCTCAGTCCAGAATGAACCCATTTGCTTTATCTTGGTCATATGTTCTTGTCCTTGCAGGTGCGTCTCAAGGTTTGCCATCAGTTGTCCGTGGCAGAGAGGGGGGCTCTGCTGAGCTGGGCTGCAGTCTCACTCCAAAATCTCACGACGCCACCAGTCCAAACCTCTTCCCTTTACATGTGGTGGAGTGGGTGCGGCTCGGTTACAACGTTCCCGTCCTCATCAAATTTGGAGTGTATGCTCCTCGGGTTCATCCCACGTACAAGGGTAAGAGCCATTTATTTACTGTTAAGTCATATTCTCATTCAGCAAACAAAGAATGTTTTACTTTCATTGCAGTAAATGTTAGCCCTGACAAGTAACTTTCAACCATTTGACATTAGCCTTGAGAATTTACATCAATCGTTTGAGTTTTATTTTCCAGACATGCAAGCACATTTAGAACTACAGCAGGTCTTCGGATTTGCTGTCTGCCATAATAGCAGAAGCAGTGGGAAAAGGGGGGGAGCATGCTTACGTTCAAATGGAGGCAGCTAGGGGGTGGGGCGGGCTATGCAAGGACTAAGGGGGAGGGTATAAAAAGCAATGCGCATGGTGGGATTAAGTGCAGGTGGGGGCTCGGTGGTCCAGTGACAGTGTTTTTATTAGTATGCAGAGGGGTGACCCAGTAAGAGATTGTGAGTGGAGCAGGAAGGATGAAGCATGGCAAATAATGGGAGTTTTCTTGCTGGAGCGCTATAATCCCGTCATTGTCTACCCCTGAACAAAAGACTGAGAAGGGGTATCACTACCTCCCTTTGCGTTGCAAAAACCTCAAGGACCACTAGGACACCCAAAATCCCATACTGTCCCAAATATGTCATGAAAATGTGCTGGGATGCTCACCTACATGTGTACCGCATACATCTGGGAAACACAACTTCAGCCACGAATAAAAGCCCCTGGGGTATTGTAACATGCACCTTGGTGGAATTTATTCTTCCCGCATTGATTATTCGTAGGGTCAGCTTCAAACCGGCTGCTTCAACTGAGCAATTGGGCTACATGTGTTATGCATGTTAGGCCATTCACCGTTCTATTGTTTTGGGGCACTCATCTGATATTGTTGCAGCCCAAACAGACAAAATAACATTCTCGGGCGCTGTTTGGGATATCCCGGTCTTTTGGCACAGCCATCCCGTTTGTGTTGTTATCTGCGTTGAGCTTTACCCCCATCTGCGTCAGATCCTTATGCCTGCCCTCCCACTGGAAGCAGATGGCAGCATGTGAAGCGTGTCAGCGTTGCTGCTCTAATGTATCTTACCCTCAAATTACAGTGCCGTGGGTTTTATGACTGTTGGCTTGAGGACGGTTTCCAGAACATTTTCCCTGCTCGTCTGAGATCAGAAACTTAAACCAGCATCTTACTAATCGTTTCAATTATAAACTCCCGAAATATAATCATAAACTGAGGATCTCTCTGCAGTTCAGAGGTGGAGTCACACACAAAGTGCTATCTGGGCAGTTAATAGTAGTGCTATGGCGCCAGACTAGACTGCATAGAATGTTGTGGGCCACCTTTGGTAAACTCAATGCAGGTGAATAAAGATATGCAAGCGTTTAAAACGGCTACATACAGTATCTGTTGCTTTGTTTGAGTCTCATGCCGCGCTGTCTCAAAGTAACATTAAGAAGCCAGCAAAATCGAAGGCAATGATTTTAGGCCATTCAATTATTATTAGTTTTTAAAAATATATAATATCAGGTATTTGATGAGACTTCAGAATGGCATCCTTCCTTTGACTCTTTTAAGACATTAGTCTTAGTTGTCTGCTTGAAGTGAATCCGAAAGGTATTAGTATCCCTCAGCCCTCTCACGTTTCACACCCAGTCATGCCCTGCAGGGCTGAACATTAGTGAACACATAACAGAGGAAACAGTGAGGGCAACGCTGTCCTGACATGCTATTATAGTCTGTCTGAGCTGAATTTCTTGGAGAAAAAAAAGCAGGGGGTGGGGGGGTCTGTTGGTGTCATGTAGGTTTACTGTTGCAGGGCGAGATTAAATGGCTCCCGTGTGTTGAGGAAAATCATCAGAGACGGTGAGCAAGAGAGTTCGACCTGAGGCCAGGGCAACAATGGGCAAACCCCCAAGTCTCTGTAGGCCTTCATTATACTCGCTGTGGGTCCTTCAAGCATGGGAGGGGTTCTGGCATTTTTGCATGCAGACTCACACATACACACGTACACACACACACACACACACACACACACACACACACACACACACACACACACACACTCACACTTGCACACCATCAGTATTTTCAGTGTGGACATCAAAAAGCAATGAAATTCCAATACTCCCAAAAAAGAGAAATCAAATGATCAAATCCATGCAAAGGTTTCGGACATCATTTTAATAAGATAATGAACCAAATCTTCACTGTATTAATCGTGAACTGTCCACTAAGAGTGACAATACAAGTTTTAAATCCACACTTAAGCTATCAGGAACTAGATGTGGGTCAAACAATTAAAGCTGGGAAAGGGCGCAGCACTTCGCACAGCTAAGAGCAAACAGTACTCTTGCACAGTGTTTTCCAAACCCTATTGAACCAAGGCACCCATTTTAAAATCTCACGACACACCACCATGCAAAGATGTCCCACAAAGTTAAAAATACTGAAATAATGATGATCTGGTCTCAATTGTGTCCCAAATGGTCCTCAGTGTAAAATTTGGGCCTTTTTAGTTAAACGAAAAACAGACAGGCCTACACAGTACAGTACTCATTGGAAGCTTAGTGAGTATTTTTTTCTGTGACTAGTGGATACTCAGGTTTATTGTACCTTCTGCCATCTAATGGAAAAGCATTTTTAATTAATCTGCCTGTCACTATATCGCTGGCATAGATGCAACAACGATATACTTGTGAATAATAATTTCTGGGCAAGTTAAGTGGAACTGAATTATTTTCTACGGCACTCTCGATGGTCTCTCACGGCACACTAATGTGCCACGGCACCCTGGTTGGGAATCACAGCTTTAGCGCAGCAGCTTCAAGTGGAGCCAGGATCATCATTTATTTAGCTTGCTTGCTGAAAGTTTTCATCTTGTTCATTTGAAATGTGTCCACATTGTTGTTCTTTAAGATTGATTCAGTTGGCCGTGCGTTGCCATCCTTTTGTCTGCTGTTTTGCCATGGTAATGCAGTGTCATATGGACACATTGCGTTCACTTCTGCGTCCACTTCAACCTGGTGAATTTTAGATTCCAGATGTTCTGAAAGGGATTGTGTTTGTAATCCATGGAAAATTGAGCGAGACATCGTGTTGCTCATTGGTTTGAGCTGCTCACAGGCATGTGTTGTTGGTTGGGCACCCTGAGAGTACCGAAGATGTCAGAAATATTTTGAAATATGGCAGCAGCTTACGATGCACCCATCCATTTTCTATCCCACTTTTTCCTTGAGGGTTGTTGCACCCTGAAGCCTGTCCAAGATGACTTTGGGTGAAAGGCAGACAAAACCAAAGGCCATGGAGATCATTCACACTTGCATTTGCACCGTTATTATATATCAGTACAGCGTCAGTGACCTAAATGATTTATGTTCATCTCAGAGATCAAAACAAGAAACCCAATAGGGGAAAACAAAAAGAGTACCGGTAAGCAAAATCTCGAGCAAGCATCTGCATGTCACGCTGAAGGGCTTGCCTATTCGCTGTTTGTGTGCTCAGGCAAAAGCAATAACAATATTTGATACTATCTCATGGAAACCTGGCCTTGTTGTTGTTCGGCTGAATTTATCGGTTGCTGTGTTCGTCCTGTATTGTTGCCAGTCTTTGAATGCACCTTTTGAAAAGTCAAAAGTATCTGAAAGTAGGTTTTTGCTTCTTTTTGCTCGTTATTCTTTGTCTGTGATGTTTCAGACCACAGTAAATAAAATCAATCCAAAGTGAATACCTGTGTGTGCACTTTTATAATCCTCTCTTTTGAAGTGCTTTGTCGCCAAATTGTGACATTTATAGGGAATTATCAACCTCTTTTGAGAGGGTTGTGGGCGGGGGGGATATTTATTTGTCAATTTTTGCTATTCATAGTAAGGTACAGTCCTTTACCTTGCTGTTGGAATAATGAGAGTTAGTTATACAGTGTGAAAATCCACGAATAATAATCCCCTTCACTCTCAAAAGGTTTATAAATGTGGATAATTGCCACAAGGTGACAAAAAGCACAACCGGTACTTTTTTCTAAATGAAAGTTCTCAACACACTTGAACATAATTCTTAGCTAGCAAAATACCACAGCATAGTAGCAAAGCATTACTTTTGTCAAAATGAAGCTCTTGAAATTATTTCAACATAGTTCTCTGATACTGAGATGCCAGAAGATGGCACCAAATACTTCTATTTTGCTTTGGCCTGAGCTCCAAAACAGCAAATATGTGTTTTTCAGCAAATAACGGAGGATAGGATCCCCAAAAAATCAGCTACTAGGTGAATCTGCGAATACCAAACTGCGACTATCGTAGATTATGTCCAGTTTTATAAGAAGCTGCTCTGGAGGGAGAAGGCTGATCTATCCATAATAGACCCGTAATCTAAAACTGACATTTTTCCCCAGATTGAACTAAACAGTGAGTGAAAGATGAATAAAAACAATACAAGTTACCAATTCTGGATTTTACTATGAAAGGCAGTGTACATTATTTATGAACTGTATACGTATGAGTTAAAAGAAAGTCAAGTGGCGGTTATTTGGAGGGGACACGGGATCAACGTGTAATTGAACACCACCCATTTTATTTTACCCGTGATAATATTTTTTTTTCCCCTTTTAGCTACAGAGTTTAGCTTCATAAATGCATAGCTGTTGGATACTAATAATCCAAGTCCTTTAGGACAGGTGAGTTTCGCTGAATGTGCAGTAGTACTAAATAGTCTGTTGCTTTAGGTGAAAATCACAATTGAAGAATTGAGGATCTGAAAGAAGTGAAATCAGAACCACACCAGTAAACATGTGAAATTGAGCCTCATTATCCAGCAACAACCTGTTTTTCCTGCTACAACTATTCCAATATGATGTTTGGCAAGTATGTTGTGTTCTTTGGCTCGGAGCACTTGCCAAGTTACTCCAGGCTTTTTGTTGCTCGCTGATCACATTCCGGATGATGAGCATAGATCAAAGTCATGGAAGTTCTAATGTAAGGATCATAAATATTCTGTGATGATGTCAGAGTGTCAGTGCTTGTGGTGAAGCTTGGCACGTGAGTCGAGTGTGCTTAATGGCGCAGGGGTTAACAGCGCTGGACAGAGTGAGAGCGGCAGAGTTAACTGTAATCTATATCACGACAAAGAGCTATTCATAAGAGGCTTAAACTGATTAGGGGGACAGGAGGATTGAAGAGGGAAATTTGGGGGAACGCGAGGGGGCGGCGGCGGGCGGTGTCAGAAGCATGGGGCCAGGTCCCAGACTTATGATTGTATTCAACTCAAAACATATCCCACAATGCACCTCTGCCCCCGCTCTCTTCCACACATACGGATGGACAAAGAAAAGCAGCGCTGATGCTATTTCAAACTGAATAATCGTTCTTCCTCTGTTACCATAGTGTATCTCATGTAATTATCTCATGGATTCACATGGACGTCAACGAGTTTGTGTGGTAATGGCTGAGACCAGTTTACTTTTTTGGGGGGGGCAGGTGGACCACTCGAAGCATTGTGCTTTTGCTTCACCCAACAGTGACAAGTGAATGTAGTGCACACGTTTGGTGAATTCACAAATACTGTACAATAGGATGCACTGAGGAATTCATCGCTCAGTTATGCAACGTCTTCTCCCACCTGCAGACTACGCTGTGAGAGTTTGAGTCGAGTTACGTAGTAGATGTTCATACAGCACCAGTGAACAGGTACTTCCACATCCTCCACTTGGATGCACTGACCTGTTGGAACAAGGGTTTGTTTTAAGGAAGAGTCGACCTGTCATGTGATAGCTACTGGAGGAAAACGATCCGGAAGCAGAGGAGCACGAGAATGCGGGAGCCCTCGGGGTAGACGCAGCTATTGTGTCGGCCATTCTCTCTGTTGTCCGCCAAATGGTCAAATGATGTTTGTTCCTTGAAGCAAAGGGAGTGATGAATGTGTCTGTGGGCGAGTTACGGAGCGTAGAGGTCAAAGGGGTTCGCTTCTTATTGGTTGCCAGTGGATTATGGATGCTCACAATTTGAGTAACCTCTCCATAACCTCTCATTCACTTCCTTGGTTGTTGTATGATTGATGATTTTTAGTGCTTGTGTTTAAGTATTTCCTTATGTGCGGGCATCAGCCCATAAGTAATGCGGCCTCAAAGCACAGCACCTGCCAAATGCCAGTTTGAGTTCAAGTTCGGAGACTAAGCCTTGAAAAACAACATTTATCATTCAGCGTCAGTGTTTTATTTCTCTCAAGGCTGAATAGAAAACAGATTCCTTTCCTTTTTCTCTTTCTTCTTACATGCCTTGAAGTGCTGCCCGATGCAGCACTTTTAGATTTTCAACCTAAACGTAGTTTCTCTTTGTGTCATTTTCCTAATTTGCCCCCCTGCGCAATCAACACCCCTCTATCCGCACGCTATGTTTCTTCAGCAACTGAATTCAAATCTAAACCTACTGTCCGGGTTTTCCTTGGTTTCGTCACTATGGTAACAGGCGAGAATGCAGAGTGGGGGGCTGTCGTCCCTTTGTAGTGATGGACGAGAGTGAGGCAGCGGGGAAGGGTTAAACGTCCAAAAGAGGAGCTGCAGTCCCAGTGGTGAACCTGTGCGAGCATCAAATTTTGAAAATCAACACTTGACCACGTGACGCAAAAGCCATGAGATCGGCACTCTTTTTTTTTTTTAACGCACATTCAAGAGCTGTTAGCCACAGGAGGATGGTTTGTCTTTTGTTTTTGTGATTTTTTTTTTCCTGTGAAAATGTTTCCTCTAAGAGTACAAATTGCATATCCAAGTCAAAGGGGTTGCAAGGGAAATGAACAGTTTAAGGAGGAAAATGCCTGAGGTTATCCCCTCACCTCCTTCCCTCCATGACCTGCGATTTAAGGCATTTATTTGATGGAGCATCTCAGATGAGAGTATTGCCTATCATTGCCGGGGCTTGACAGAGTTGAGTCAATCATTAAACGTAACCATTAAGCACAGCAACAGCCCCAGTCAGGAATGCGGGGTTAATTATAAGCCATTGTTGTCTCTCTTCTACTCACAGCATGTGTTTCACCCTGTCTGGATGCCATGTCGAAAGTTAAATGAATTTCATAGCTTCCAGGCTCTTTTCGAGACCAGGCTTTGGAAAGGAAAGTCAATAGTCAAGATATTATTTTCCCCGGTGCGATACTTGCTTCAAGGTTGTCGAGCATTCTGTCATTATTTCTTCTTGTATTCACTGTCTGCCTGTGTTATCCCTGCTTCGAGATTTAATGTGAGGCGCTGTGTGGTGAGGTGTCGATTGAATAAAAGAATTGAAAATGGAGTTTGAGTATCTTGCAAAAAAGAATAAAAAAGGAATACAGTAAACCGAATTTGCTATTAGCCTAAATTAGACAACCAAACAAGAATGACGTGATGCTGGGAACGTCCCAATATTGACTCTTGTTTACTTTCAAACTGCTTTAGCCACAGCCTGGTATGAACGATGTGTGTGTTTCCTCCTCCTTGCACACACTGCTGTCGTTAAATGGGCTGAGATTGAAGGGGGGTAAAAAAGAGTTCATTGAGAGACGAAATAAAAGGAAAGAAAGTGAGGAGGGGGTAACTTCAGGCTGCAGTCACCAGGCAACCAACAGATCAAGTTTCAAAGTCTAAAAGGGAGGGAAAACGTACAGAGGAGGGGGGTGGGGGGGGGAGTGGATTCTGGGAGTTACGACAGCCATAGATGAAATGTGTGTGAGAATGTGTAGGCAAGCATGGGTGCATCTGTGATTTTGAACCACTCAAAGATATTGTCATTTTATCATTTCAATTATTACAGTCATTGCATAATTTATTAATGCACTTTAATTTGTGCAGCTCCTCATCCTCAAAATGTTCAACCCTATTTACTACCTCTCCTGATGTCGAAAATAATTATTTCCTACAAATATCACTGGCACGGCTTTCTTTTTTTTTTGGTGAACATCGAGTTTATGACTGGCTGAGACCTTTGTGTCACGATCTCTGTGTCATCGACACCGTAAACTCGCTCCTCTCCTGCTTGTGCTGACTGCGGTGGTCTGGCTGCCTGAGTGCACTGACCCCCTCATCTCTCCGTCCCTCACCCCTCCTCCCACAGGGCGGGTCTCCCTGACCCGTGGCGCCTCCCTGCTGGTGGAACGGCTGACCCTTGAGGATGAGGGCTGGTTCGAGTGTCGCATCCTGCTCCTGGACAGCAAAACGGACGACTTCCAAAACGGCACGTGGACCTTCCTCTCCATCACAGGTGCAGCACTGCAGGCTTGCGGACAAACAAGAGATGCTCATTTGCAGGCTCATTACTGGCACTTCGATTGTTGCCATCAGAGGCAGCATGTGGCTAAAAGGCACAGGCAAACCGAAATCACTCTGATGCTGCCTGACATTCTTTGTACATGATGACTGGTCTTTAAATGTGTCTTCCCCGCTGCGTTTAAGAAATGACAATTTGCTGCATTTTGTGTCCTTAAGATTTTCCTTAATTGCTGAAATGTGACAGATGAAAGTACTTGTCACATATATCAACTACGCTATCAGTGCCACAATCGTGCCACATAGGAAGAGAAGTTGAGTGCGAAAAGTACATTTCATTTTATTGTCCTTCACTCAATGAAAGGCCTACATGCGGTGCATCGGGTTGCAAATAACCACAGGACACGATTCATTCATTCGATGGTAGTGCATCGTTGCACATATTGTATTTCACGGGAATACATTCCACAAAATAATTGGTGAGGTAATCCCAAAACGGAATGAATCTTGTGTTTGGATTCTGTTGCATTTATCCAAATGACTCAATAGGTAATAGAGACCATTTGGTATGTTTTTCCTACCAAAGCAGCTTCCAACCAAAGCTGCACTTCTTTACAGAATCATAACCCTGTCTGAAAACAAAAACAGATTGGTGTTTTAACTGCACTCTGTTTGTTTCAGCTCCACCGGTGTTTATCAAGATGCCTCCAACTTTTGTGGAGGTTTTGCTCGGAGACTCGCTGACGCTCAGCTGCGGAGCTCATGGCAACCCTCGCCCAACTGTTGTGTGGCACAAAGATGAGAGCCCGATTGAGAAACATGAAAAAATCAAAGTGAGGAAGATGACTCATTTGCATTCATATCTTTCAACGAAAACTTATATCAAAGTTGTAATCTTTCAATTCCACTGCATCAAATTGCCTTATCTACCACTCAATGACCGTTTTGTCTCCCAACTTTTCTCCCTCCCTCCCTTCTATCCGTGAACATTTTTTTATTGCCATTGGCCAAATTTCAGGTACACAATGGTACCTTGTCTTTGACCTCAGCCACAAGAAGCATTTCTGGAGTATATAAATGTCATGTTTCCAATTCAGAGGGCAACCTGACACATGAGACGCAGCTTCAGGTCAAAGGTCAGTGTTGGAATGAAAAGTAACACAGTTGTTCTCATCTCTTAACCACTGCAACGATAATCGTTAGAACACGTGCTAAAGTGTGCTGGCAAAACAAGGATTATAGCATTTGAAAGTACAACACCGGAACGCGAACAGAAAAATCAAATCAATCAAACCATAGTGCCACCTTCTGTCCACCTCTTGTTACTGCATAAATGATCAACATCTCAATCTGTGCACAGCACTCTCAACATTTACTGTGTATGTTGGGTCAAACTTTCTTTGACTTTGCCAATGAAGGTCCCCCAATCATCATCATCTCGCCAGAGGACACCACTCTCAATATGTCCCAGGATGCCGTTTTGCAGTGCCAGGCTGACGCTTACCCTTCCAACCTCACGTACGAGTGGATGAAACAAGGACAGAATGTTTACCATATTGAGTGAGTCTCATTTATGACAACATACTTTGTCTTGCCAAATACAAAATGAAGTTCACCAACACAATACCCTCATCGGATTTCACAGACAAGATATACATACATAAGATCACTGTCGTACCAGATGATAAAAAGAATTGATAACACGACTACAGATTTCATAGAAATTGTGTTATTTCTGATAACAAAAATGTATTAATAAATATTTTTTGTTTTGTTTTAGATCTTTAAAATCCAGAGTGAAGGTTTTGGTGGACGGAACCCTTTTAATCCCTAATTTAATTCCAGAAGATGCTGGAAACTATACCTGTATCCCTACAAATGGGATATTGACTCCGCCCTCAGCCTCAGCACATCTCAAAGTGAAACGTAAGAAATTTAATCTGCTTGAAAAGCAAACCCTCATGGAGTACTGCGTATGATTCTTTTTGTTGCAAATTCCCCCCCTCCACTGTAGACCCTGCTCGAGTTGTGCGAATGCCCAGGGAAACCTACTTGCCCTCCGGCATGGAGGGGGTCATTGTGTGTCCTGTCCAGGCGGATCCTCCTGTCTTATATGTGAACTGGACCAAAGATGGGAACAATTTAAATCTTGACAATGTAAGTTGTGAAATGTTACATTCCTGTTTCTCTTTGGAACACGCACTCTTACTGTTCAAATCAGAAGCAGACATATCTTATTTTACATCTTTAACCTATCTAATGTAGTTCCCGGGCTGGATGGTGAACTCTGAGGGCTCAGTTTTCATAGCAACGGCAAACGACAATGCCGTGGGCATGTACAGCTGCACTGCGTATAACAGCTACGGCACCATGGGTCAGTCTGAGCCCACCAACGTCATTGTGCAGGTATGCAAGGCTGCTCCCACTGTGTTTTGTTGCAGAGGTCTTTTTTTCTCGCACCTAGCCCAATGTGACAAAGGCTATCTCTTTGTTCCAGGATCCACCCACATTCCAAGTCCCTCCTCGGCCTGAGTATCTTCAGGAGGTGGGCAGAGAGTTGATCATCCCTTGTGAAGCCGATGGAGATCCCGCGCCAAACATAACATGGAGCAAGGTGAAGATGTTTTGCTCATGAACATAAAGGATTTATATAAGTATGTTTGTCATGCTTTGTTTTTTATTGTTTCTGTCTTCCCTAGCAGATTGGTCCTAGTCCTCGTTCTCAGTACTTTGTGTTGGCTAATGGTTCCCTCCTGCTGCAACCTCTCAGTAAAGACCACCACGGGGGCTGGGAATGCTTGGCCTCTAATCGTGTAGCAACTGTCAGCGCAGGCACTGTGGTAATGGTGCTGGGTAAGTGGCTCCATGTCAGAAAAAAAGAAAAAAATATATAGATATTTGACACAGATGCAATGGGAAGTTAATCTGCATATATTTGCCCGTCTTTTCACATATGTTGCACTTATAAAACTGCTTCTGTCTTTTGCTCAGGTACCAGTCCTCATGCTGTGTCTTCAGTGTCTGTAAACACTGAGATAAATCAAGCGAATGTGTCCTGGGTGCCTGGGTTTGATGGGGGATACACCCAGAAGTTCACTGTGTGGTAAATAGCATATAACATGGATGGTGTCATCTTTTCAGATGCAAACACAAAAGCTAAGATTACTCTCTTTTTTTTTGTCAGGGTCAAACAAGCATCCAGAGGTAAACATGAATGGGCATCTTTACCTGTGCCCACATCCAAAAAGTACTTGTTGGTCACTAGTCTTCTGGCTGCGACTAGTTATCAGTTCAGTGTCCTACCTCAGAATAAACTGGGCTCTGGACCTTTCAGTGAAATTGTGACTGTAAGAACCCAAGGTTTGTGATTAGTTTTGGAGTTTTGGCATTTCTAGCTACTTTCGTACTGGCATGCAACTAAAACTGTTTTTCTCCTTCAAGCCGTACCAACAGAAGCCCCAACTGTCATCACCACTCTGCTAACACTCGAACCGCCCGTAATCTTGTCTGCTAACCGGACCAGACAAGGTGTTCTTCTCCAGTGGTCACCCCCTGACATTCCATCCTCTCCGCTGTCAAGTTATGTGCTTCAGGCTCGTCGGAATCAGGGCCAGTGGGTCATCCTTAGCAACGACATCAGTGCCAATGAGAGTGAAGTCCTTGTACAGGGACTGCTTCGCGTAAGGCAGATTTCTTCCTATTTGCTGGCTCTTGTGATCATACAATGTTTTGTGCACAGATGCTTCTGGTTCTCATGTCTCAATATTACAGTTATTTTAAAATTTGATTCGATTTTCTTTTAAATAGTAAATGGTGTTGATGAGTTAATCAAATCTTCCTGTTGCTCAGGATTCCAGTTATGATCTGAGGCTAATATCCCGCAGCAATCAAGTGCGCAGTGAACCAAGTGATTTTGTCAGTATATCTACTGCAGGTAAATTACAAAAGTTGAAGTTTACATGTTGAAAAGTATGAATGATGACTTGACTAATTGCAGTCTGTCTGATTGGACTACAGGGATGGAGATTTACCCCCTGAGCCCTAGTTTCTTGGAGCTTGTCCCCGCGCCACTCCTGGCAGGTGTGCTCGGAGGGGTGTGCTTCCTTTTTATGGCCATTGTGCTCTCATTAGTAACAGCTTGCTATATGAGAAACTGGAGAGAGCGTCGGCGCAGGAAGAGGCAACAAGGTAAGACATGATTGATGAATAGAATTAAAATCATGATTCATTGTCTTTAGTGGAACACATTTTGTATCATGTTGTTCTTCTCTTAGATGTCCCATCCGCTTTCCAGAAGAGTCCATCTTCAGAGTAAGTGTCCCAATTGATTTAATGTATCGATAGAATATTAAATATGGAGCTGAAAAAGACAACTGCAAATAAATTATAATGTTCCAAATCCTGCAGTTCAAGTTTTACTCTTGTCTCCTGCACTGTTTGTACCTATTACATTTCTGTAATTGTCATCATCACTTTCTATTCTTTGCTCATGTCCTTTTTTTCCCCCCTCAGAGCTTGCTCTCCTCCCCGCAGCCCAGACAGTGTGTTGAAACTGAAGCTGTGTCCATCCATTCCCTTCTTCCCCACGTCCTCCTCACAATACGGCCGCTCCTCTTTCGATAAAGGCAGTCGAGGAGAGTACCAAGACCAGCGCAAGCAACTTTTGGCCAACTCATCTCCACCACCGCATTACACACTCTTTGAGAGCCACCTGGGGTCCCAGGCTCCCTCCCCAACATCTTTAGAGTCTATTCACAGAGGCCCAGATGGACGTTTCATAATCCAACCTCTAATAGAGAGTTCCAGTCCCTCCAATAAGAAAAATCTCAAGGACATATTGCAAAGTAACGGCGGTGCAAGTGGCTCAGGAAGCAACCGGACATCCTTTAGGGACTCCCCAAAATCAAGTATCCTGAGTTCCGACAAGGACGAGAAGAAGAATTCGCCACTTACTGTGGATGTGCTGGAGCTTAGCAGGCCTACGTCCTCCCCTGGAAGAGTACGGGCCATCGCTCGGAACTTCTCCCGTCATGGCTGCTTTTACTCTGATGATGAACATGGCTCAGAGAACCTCCTGGAAAGAGCAAGCTTCTATTCAGACAACAGTGAGAAAAAACCCAGTGATTCTATGAAAAGGCACCGCATGCCAGCCCGCACTGAAGACCTTTTCCCCATTTTGTCAAGGAGAACCTATATTTTGGATAGAGAGGCAGACAGACCACCGTCCTCAGACTATCAGCCTATGGCCAGTCACCTTACTGATGACAGCACACTTCTCACACAACTTGACAGCGAACTGGAGAGTGATAGCATCAAAAAGTGCTTACAACTGGCCAAGGAGAGGGAGGAAATGGAGCGTGAGCTGGAACGCTATACGACCAATCACAGAAACCAAGACGATGGAAAAGAGAGCCCTAAATGTAGCGTATCCCAGTCCGATGAAGAACCTGTATGGAAACTCCAAGATGTTACACTCCGTCAAAAACACAAGCCCTCAGGCCACACGAGTCGGGTAGCAGACTATCGAAGGGCGTGTTACTTTGGGAGCACGAGTAGTCCTACGGACCAAGTTCCTCCATCTCACATTGAGTGGGACATTAGCCCTGTTACAGCCATAACTCACCTTGTTCCAGGAAAGAGCCACTGGGAGACCACATCAACAGGATTACAAAAGTTACAGCATCCTCATTCGTGCGCGGAAACTACGGACTCTCTTGCTGTTGATTTATCACATTCTCCAGTGACTCAGAACACCTCCCTTCCCATGCCTTCCACGGATGTGACATTTGAAAACTCCACAGTTCGATGTTTGGCGATGTCCCCGAGAGCCAAGTCACTGAGTCCTCACAGAGATTCAGATCTGTGTAGTAGGTCTATGACGGAGGGCCTAAGGGAAAATATTAGTGTTGGAGGTGCTCCGTCACGGTCCAGGAATTCATATGCGTATGGCACTCGAAATTGGGGCTCTCGAAGTCCTTTAGTTTTCAGTAAGCGGTCTGCAAGTCCAGGTTTTACCGCTTCGACATTATATGCAGCCACAAGGGATCCCGGTCCCCCAGGTGTCCCAACCTCACTCTGTGAGCATCAAGTTAAATCAAATGGCACAGAGAGTAAACATCAAGGCTCTGAAGACCATCACAGCTTTGGATCAGAAAGAGAAGGTGTCCGAGCACACTCGAGGAGGAGCGAAAAATGTCTTAGTCCCAGCCCTATGTCGACACTGAATCTTGTTGAAGAAGCTGAAAGTGATCCATCCCAATTTTCTATCCCCAGAATGTCAGGGTCATTCAAGACCAAGCCAGCTGCATCCCCTCCTAAAATGTCGTCACTGCAGACGAGTGCAATTCTGGAATACCTAAGCCTTCCAGGTTTTATTGAGATGAGCGTAGATGATCCTGCGGAACAAGCTGAAGTTACAGCTGCCGCTGGACACTTTTTGGACCAAAAATCTGTACAGTCCATCGTGGCTAAGCCTGATGTAGTCCCTAAAAACTGGGAGGTTCATGTCCAGGAAATTGCAGAAACTGAATCAAGCAAAATGAAGGGTTGCTTTGAACCATCACATTCTCGAGAAAAACATGGCTTTAGGCCTCAGGTTGAAGCACGGGAATCTCTGCCTCGAGTAAGGTTTCCAGACGACATAAGACCACTCTCACCTGCTCCAGAAAAAACCAGCAAACAACTATATAATGAAAAAACACAGACTCGAGCTGAAACTAAAAGCGGTGAGTCAAGACCGGGTTCCAGACCAGCTCACACTTTGCTCAGTGCCGCAAAAGGCATGGTGGACATTGTGTCAAAACATTCTCCGAGCTTCATGGATAGTAGTGAGTCTTTATCTGAGCAATCCCAAAAACAAGGTTCTCAGGGCAGTCGGACCAATAACATTGCATTGCGAATAAGCCAAGCCCCTGTGCCATTTCTGAAGAAATCCTTAAGTGTCGGCCCTTGTAGAACACTCTCAGGTATGGGACCCCCCCGACCTTTCCTTAAGAAATCTATCAGTTTTGGCTCCCCGAGATGGGAGCACATTGAGAGCCCGAGGACATACATCTCTGAGAAATGTTACTGGGATGAGCTCCCAAACCCAGATGTCAGGGTGAAATCTTACAGCTTAGGTCGCACTCCATCTTCCTTTCTCCGGCCAGGTCCTTCCTGGAGAGAGTACATCCCCCTCAGGCGTCCCACCGTGGGGAGTTTGGATAGGCCCCGATGCGCGCAAAGATCTAGTCCCTCCTACTTCACCCCTACCATGTACCCACCCAGAGAAAGGCCAGTCTCCCCAGTGTCGGAACACTGCGATTCACAAAGGCAAGCGGCAGTTTTCTCTGATTCCTCAAGGTGGTCCCCCTCTTACCAAGATATGCTGAGATCTGCTCAGTACAAATACGTCCCCATGTCCACCAGCATCCCAGTTCCCAATCATCACCCCTGGCCCGGACCCAGATCAGAGAACATGCGGCTGATGTATCCCAGAACGGGTCCCCCGAGGTCCTACCTGCCCAGAGGCATCAGTTGGCCCTCACCCATCTGCATGCCTTTCCCTCAGAGGGAGGTTGACAGTTACAGACAGGCAGACAGAATGATGAGGAGGTTTGGAGAGACAGAGCCTCGAGAGGTCAGAGAAGGAGGCAGGGCCAGCTATGCCAGTCAGAGCAGCGGGAGGGGCAGTGCCGGTCCCTTCCGCCAGTCAATTTCCATCACTCCCACACTGCTCAGCTCCCCCGAAACCACAGAGGAGAGTGAGCGGCACAGAGCTGAGCTGGATCCGCCTGAGAGGAGATCGAAAAGGTGAAACATTACCTCACCGGGAATTAGACAACAAACAGGACTTTTCTCACGGTGGAGGGATTTGTTGTTGTTGCCAAAATAACACTGTTTTTGTCTCACTTCCTGTATATGGCATTGCATCATTCTGACTTTTTTGCTTTTGTGTATCCCAGTAGAAGGAACACGTCAGTAGATGAAAGTTATGAGTGGGATTCTGCTGACGCATGCGTGGACTCTGAAGTCCTGGAGGCCTTGAGGTTTGATCCGTCACAAGCAGATTTCCAGAGAAGCAGAGGGAGGCTTGTTTGCGATCAACCTGCTGGCCTCCAGGACCAAAGAAACAAAGGTGATGTCACTTTCTCGATGTTTCCGTGTCTTGCATGTATGTGCCCTTTGAGATTGACATTGAATGTGATGGTGCCGCATGTGCTTGCCCCATAAGTGTTGTGATTATCGTGAGCTTTTCCCATGACATCCATCCATGCGTTTCCTGTTCCCCGTGCCCTCCCTCAGGCTCACCTCCCCCAGCCTGCCCACCTGTTTCCAACACACCTTGCAGCCAGTACCGCCAATCCCTTAGCGAGGCGCGTTTCAACGCTCTCCGGCAGGAGTACCAAGAGTACAGGCGGGGTCAGGAGTCCATCTCTCCCCACGAGCCGTTCCTCACCCCTGGACACGATTCGGACTCTGACATCAACTCAGCACTGCTGTAGAAGCAGAATTTGGTCCGTTACTCTCTGGCTGCCCTCTCTTCCTTGATTTCCCTTCATTGCTCGCCTGCCTGCCTCTTGCCTGTCACTCACACCTTTTTATGTTTCGTCAACTTGTGCTTGCATGCAAATTCCTTCAGTAAAAAAAGTCATTCTCTTCAGAGCTATGGTTCAATGCTGTAATGCTCTTTGTTCCCACAGGTGCGTCTGAGAAAGACAGCGAATAGCAAACAACGGGGTGATGCATGCTCACTTCACGTGGAAAGACTCTTTTTGTTTCTGCTTAGAAGGGATTATTGAATTTTATAAAAGCTTCTGCAACGGTGTTGATTTTTTTTTTTTTTTGACAATCAGCCACAAACACATATTTGAAACAAAACTGGAACCAAACTGCCTTAGGGCTGCCACACCCTACGCGATGCTTTCAAACCCGACTAGGACTTGACCATTGCAAAAAATGACAGTTGGCCGCTCACCCTCACGCTAGTTTATATTTTTACCAAAACCCTTGCTATTTCATCCATAGGGAGGTATGATGTTATAAATATGGTTAAGTATCATTGTAAAGCCGTATTTGTACATACTGTGTTTTAATGACTTGGCAGTAGGTGGCTGTCCTCCATCCATTATCTGAACCGCTTTATCCTTACGAGGCTTGCGGGCATGTGGAGCTTTT
>NW_017805784.1:0-1166 GCF_001891065.2 Hippocampus comes
CACATGCGTGTAAAATTAGGAAATGACACAAATTGATTGAGAAGAATTAGTATCTACACGTTATAGTAGGCAGAGCGCAGTGCTGTTTTCATGGTTTCGACACACATTTTGCTCCATTCTCGTGCCTAGTTGTGTTGTCGCTTCTACGAGGCGGTGGATGCTTGTTTTGTCCAAGTCCACAGAACAGACAGAAAACACAACAAAGTTACCTCGATGTCTGGAAGATCTTTACTTAGCATGACGGCTCCTTTCTCCTTGTCAGCAGCACCAAAGAGTTCCCGAAGATTCTGGAAATTGGAGAGCTCCCTAAACCTTATCACCGTCTTGTTATACAACAGTCATGAGATAGATGCCTTTTCCCCGCTGAACCTGGCAATTTGGAATACCGGGTGGAGCTTATTGGAATCTTCAGGGCTCAAAGTTTAGCAGTGCCGTCAGGTGCTCAGATTCAAATGTGCATTGCGCCCAAGCTCCGGATAGATTAAACAATAACCATTGCAAAGTGTCGGTTCCAAACTCCACCTCTTCTGAGATCATTGTCTTATTTATTTTCCAATTATTTATTTCTTTTTTTTTGGGGGGGGGGGGCTATACAGCGAGGTACGCTGGTGGCAGCGTCATGCTTGGGGGCTCTTTTTCTTCAACTGGACCTGGGGCCTCAAGGTGGAGGAAAAAATGAACGGTTTGGGGAAAAAAAAACATTTACAGAGGTTTAAAATGAGTTTGTTAATTTTGAACAGCCACATCCCTGTCATAAGAGGAAGACTTAACGTGTCTGAATAACATTTCAGTTTTTTTTCCTTTTTCAAAAATTTGTTTTTTTTTGGGGGGGGCATTTGAGAAGGGGAGTATAGATTTTTTAAAATCCAATGTACTTAAATCTGTCTGCTAATTGTTGTTACAAGTATTAAATAAAAAAACGGACAATTATAAAGACATCATGTTAAAATAACACACAATATATAGACGTATTAACTCGATAATCAACACTAACAAAACATTTTTGTGTGCTGACGTTATGAGCACAACCCACTGTCACGTTAACTGTTCCAATTTGTGACTTAAATGCTTATGAGAGTAAATTCTCATTTTGCCTCCAATGTCCAGGAAATGAGAAGATGAGGCGACACGTGATCTCTTTTGGACACACTGCTCTACTTGCCTTT
>NW_017805785.1:0-20903 GCF_001891065.2 Hippocampus comes
ACTATACATGGTCGTTTTTTTCGGCTCAAAACTCTTTTTTTGGGGGGGGGCTAAAAACGCCTTCAAGACTGGGATTGCCCACCCCTATTTTAGAGACTTGTTTTTGGCATGTGGGATGAAACCGGAGTACCCGGAGAAAACCCACACAGGCAAGGGGAGAACAAGCAAACTTCACACAATGCAGCCATTGTTTTCAGCGTGAAGTGAATGCGTGTATGCATGTGCGAACTCACTGGTCTCCGATGTAGAGTCCTGGCCAGACTTCATCGGCGTGGTTGCAGGCCGTCTTGCCGCTGCTTAAAAGTCGTTCCAGCTCCGATACGCTGACGCGCTCGCGGGAATCCTGGCGAGCAGGTGAACGCGAGCTGCTGCGCGAGCGTGAGAAGCCGCACATGAACGCCATCCCGCCTGAGGACACGCACACGCCAAAATGTCATACATACGAGTCAGTGTGCATATACCTGTGAACGTGTCTGTGTGTGTGGGGGGGGGGGGTGTCTCTTCCACTGGGTGAGAGACGGCCCTCCCAAATGACCTCAAACAAAATGCATTGATTTCATAATCCAACTAGTGGCTAATGTGTATGCATAAATGTGTGAACGTGTGCGTGTGTCTCTGTGCGTGCGTGAGCACGTACATGTAGATGTGCGAGCGTGTTCCTTTTTGTACGTGAGCCACTTGTACTGTACGTGAGGCACGCGCTGCGTGTGTGTGAGTGCGTGCGTGCGTCACCTGCATATAGGTTTGTTAGCTAGCGTCGACGTCGTCCTGGTGTGTCACAGGAACGGATTCACACCTGCAGTCCGGAAACCACACTAGCAAATCCACATAGCCGCCATCTTGTGTTCATCATCTTCATCATTGGCGTCATCATCCTCATCTGTTTTTGGTCCACAAGTCCTCCCAACATCACAATATGGCTTCCGTTCTGCGAGGCGCAGCATCACCAGCATGAAATGACGTTGGTGGCGGCTTGCTGAGCTCTGGCTCCCCCTGGCGTACAGTTATGAGAACTGACCAAAAACAATCGAATCGAATCCTTTTGAAAAAAATAGCTAAAGAAAAAACGAAACTGAATGTGAGAAGAAACAAAAACGACGACAGAGTAGCAAAAAAAAAATCCAACAGAAGATGAAAACATACAAAAAGCAAAAATAAATAAGGCAAATGCATCAAAACCAAATATATATTTAAACAAATACGACTGCAACAACAAAACAGATAATGCAAAAAACTTTACGAAACCATAACAATGCAACTAACTAATTACCTCACTCGAATAAGGACTAGTCGAAATCAAAGTGTTGGCCTCAAACTGGAGTTGCGGAGATCAACAATACTGTTGTGATAGCTGTCATTCACGAGCGGTCATTTGTTGAGTTGCAACCCCGTCGGACGAGACCAACGGAAGAGCTCGGAAAGGGAAAAACAGTCGTCGAAACGAGTTCTCAGTGTCTCTGTTGGTGCGTGTGTGGCATGTAACCACAGCCACTGGGTAATGTCACGACAGCATGACGTCACGACCGTAAAGCAGGAGTTGCCGAAAAGCGTAGATATATAAAATGTGTCTCCAGAGAATAAACGACAGTGAGCACAGAGTCCGACTCCACGTATTTTATTGAATATAACAGCGTGGAGTCATTGTACATCGTCGAAACGAACATTCTTCGCTTTTGCCCTCACTTGAAATGATCTTTCTGGTGTTGGTCTGACCTCTTATCGATTCATCTGTGAAACTGGGAGGCCACCTGGCGACTGCGTCTTGCCGAGAGCGTCGAGCAGTTGACCTCCTCGTCGCTCTTTTTGCACTACCAAGTTCCCCGTTGTACTTATCTGTCCGCCTTGCGCACATTTTCACAACACTCGATCTCTGCTGAGCGACATGTTGATCCGGGCACGGCGTTGCGTCTGACGTTTTGAGTTTGGTGACGTATTAATGAGGAACGTCATGAGAACGGCTAAACGGCTAGCTGCGTTGTTGTCAAACTTACCAAAAAGCCTTGACAATTTAAGCTAGTGCTTCAAGAGGCACTGGCCAGGTGTGGAGGTTTCAGTTGATTGGCTGGATGGGAATCTGGCGATGTGATTGGAAGATAAATAACCCATTTGCTGAGGCAATTCCAGATAGAAATAAGTCATAATGGGCACAACATTTCATAACCCGGCTCTTGAGTAGATAAAGACTAATTCTTGAATGAAGGGATTTGTACCCAGCACAAAAATAACAGAAAGTGGGTCAAACATTTCACAACGTGGGATGCTGTAGTGTGGACTGTCTTCATTTTGCACAATCTCTTGTCTTTTGAACTGTCACATAAGAGAGGCGCGAAACTACGTGGGACAGGAGAAGTGAACTAATCTCTTTTTGTCAATGGACGCTACAGCTTCGTGTTTGCTTTCAAAACTTAGCTTGTAGCAGATGTGCACATTTTCAGCATGACGTCTCTGATCCACTGGTAAAAGGACACTTTAATCCTCTCCTCTTTCATCTATAACTGCTTCAGACAACAAAGTGTATGCAGGAAAGTGGTGAAGATTGCACGACTGTCTGTGTCCTATGTGTTGTGTTGTGTTATTTTTGTTATTTTGACTTCAAGATGGCGCCGCGAGAGTGGCTGCCTTTCCAGCAGCTCCTATATTTTGTTGTTCTACTTCTTCCATTCATAACTTTGCTGCTGTGAATTGGGAATTTCTCCATTACGAGACTAATAAAGGTTTTCTTATCTTATCTTATATAGTTTACCTTTTGCTCAGGGTCACGTGAGTTTCCTCATGGCTCATTTTAATCAATGTTTTATTTGGTATGCACATCAAAAAAAAAAATGAACAGAGCAGACGAATTGCGACAAGTGCTCATGCGTAGGCCTTAATGAAGTTCTTGGAATTCAACCAGCCTTGGTGCACCAAATTGAAGAAGCCTGCTCAGATGAGACGTGAAAGCTTCAGTGCTCATTGCTACTCTCGCCAGCACACTTGTGTCTCTTGAGCACGTCTTTCCGTGAGAATCTTTTGCCACAGACTGAGCAAGGAAAAGGTTTCTCTCCAGTATGGGTTCTTGTGTGCGCACTTAAATTTGCCTTTTTCGGGAAGCTTCTGCCACACACTGAGCAGACAAAAGGTTTCTCACCTGTGTGTGTTCTTGTGTGATATATTAAAGTTCCCTTATGAGAGAATCTATGACCACAAAGTGAGCAGGCAAAAGGTTTCTCCCGAGTGTGTGTCTTTATGTGACTTCTTAATCTTGCTTTCTCTGAGAAGCGTCGACCGCAAACCGAGCAGCAAAAAGGTGCCTCACCGGTGTGTGTCCTGATGTGTATTTTCAAGGAGACGTTATGAGAGAATTTTTTATCGCACACTGAGCAGGAAAACAGTTCCCCTCTATTGTGTGTTCTGCTGTGTTTTGTTAAGCTTCCCTTCTGAAAGAATCGTCGACCACAATCGGAACAGGCAAACGGTTTCTCCTCAGTGTGTGATCTTGCGTGAATGTTGAGATAGCCCTTCGTAGTGAATCTTTGGGCACAAACTGAGCAGGCAAAAGGTTTCTCGTTAGTATGTATTCTTGTGTGAATGTTTAAATGTCCCTTCTGAGAGAAGCTTTTACCACACACGGTGCAGGCAAAAGGTTTATCGCCAGTGTGTGTCCTCGTGTGATTTGTTAAGTCTCCCTTCTGTGAGAATCGTTTTCCGCAAACTGAGCAGGCAAACGGTTTCTCACCCGTGTGAGTTCTTGTGTGTTTGGTTAAGTTTTCCCTTGTGAAGAACCTTTTCTCACAATTTGAGCAGGCAAACGGTTTCTCCCCAGTGTGGGTTCTTGTGTGTTTTGTTAAGTTTCCCCTCTGAGAAAATCTTTTACAACAAAGCGAGCAGGCAAAATGTTTCTCTCCCGTGTGTATCATCAGATGCCTTTTCAAACTGGACTTGTAGCCAAAGGTTTTGTCACACCGGGAACATTTCCAGCGTTTGTCTTCAGTATGACATCTCATGTCACCTTCAGACTCCTCCCCCTCATCATCATCATCATCATCATCACCTTCATCAATTTGAGGAGAGTGTGACATTGTGTCGTCACTATCAGACATTGGCGCGAAGAAGCTGTCTGCTGGTGATGGTCCGTCACCTTCTTTTGCTGTGTGTTGACTTAAGCTGTTGCTGCTGGGAGGCTCCGCCCTTCCGCTTGCCTCACTTGACCCTTCATTTTCATCTTCACTCTTCAGAAAGTCACCAGTCAACGGAACTTTGATGATTTCCTCCTCTGCCTCCTCTTTCATGCTTGGCATCTCTTCTTCCTCCTCTTTGACGTGAGGCGGCTCTGGCTCCTCCACATCGTCGTTGTGGGCGGGGTCTTCCTCAGCCACTTCCTCTTTCATGGAAGGAGTGTCCTGCCGCCCAGGACCAAGATCGTTATTGAAGTCTTCAAGACACAAGGAAACAAATGCACATGATTTGGTCATGTCAATTTTCATGTTGCATATTCCATGTTGTGTATTATTGTTTGGACTGACACTTAAGGCTTGTTGTAATTTAAGGCTATTAGAATTATAAGGTAATAAGGCTCATTTTGTAATGGGGTCGTCAACCGCTGAGTTTTAAAAAAAGGTCATAAATAAGCATCAAAATGAGAAGCAGGTGGCAAACAAGTGGGCGTAGGGAAAGGAACAAACAAACCTGCGTTGCGTGGTGGCTTCTCGCTGTCGTCTTTCGTTCCACCAAGTTGCTCCTCGTACTCTGCTGTACTTCTTGCGCGCATTTTCACACGTCAATCACAACATTGAATCACTGCTGAGCGATTGCTGCGAACCAGCTAAACTAAGCTAGGCTAAGCTAAAATAAACGAAACCGAGCAGCTCCAGCGTGCACCCAGTCGACTTTGAGCAGTCACGAAGACCGAAAGAACGCCAACCGTCGAGGCTTCGGTACGTTCGTGAAGTACAAGGTCATCTATTTCCCTGAAAGGTTCGGTTAAGCGCGTGCGGTTGACAGATGAGCACAATGTACGGCAAATCCACTGGACCAATTTCATAAGGTCACCAACGCGCGATTCTACGGTGGCCCTCGAGTGCACACAACAAATCCATAACATATACAGTTTACAAACAAAAAGAAGAGAACTCAACACCATTGGAGTATATGACGTTTTTTGCGGGTTTAAATTTCGCATTATCTAGCAAACGAGATACGTCGAGTACAATTCAATTTTATTCACCTATTAGGTACAAGTAATTACGAAAACCTTCCCAACTCTTTTGGTTTCCCCACATTTGTTTTGGTGCAAATTCTCTTGAACCTCTTCACAATACGTATGGAGTCGTTACGGTGTTAGCAGAGGCCGCATTACCAATTTTGTCCACAAGATGAAGCCATGCGGGATTTGGAAGCCAGCAGGCAGGTCCCATCACGAGCCGCTTGGCTTTAAACCGAACAAGCGAGATGGACGGTGAAGATGGTCAGAATTTATCATTTGCTTGTAGGACAGCAGCACATCTTGTTCAAAACGACTTTTACTTGGATGGAGCGGAGTATCCTCTTTTCAAAACAAAAACGTATTCAAGGAACGACACCAGCAGAATAACTATTTGACAAAACAGATGGCGCCCAGCGAGTGACTGACTCACTTTTTATAGTTGCATTTTATTCATTGACACTTTTCTTGACATCAAGAGTCCAAGTTTTGGATTTGCGTGTCAGGAAAACATCGGGCAAAACAGATGCATTGCTTTACATGTTTCATTACAAGTGCTCAGACAAACCCTTCTCGAAGACACCCAGAAAGATCCACTTACAGTTCAACGCCCTGACATGTAAACGTCTACATTTACATGGCAAAGGGTCTCTCCCCGGCGTGTATTCTGGTGTGTGTTGTCAAATGTCCTTTATTAAAGAAATGGTTACCACAAACTGTGCACGTATAAAGTTTCTCAGAAGTGTGCGTCCTTGTGTGGTTTGCCAAATGGTCTCGCCGAGTGAACGTTTGTCCGCAAGCTGAGCAGGCAAAAGGTCTCTCCCCAGAGTGGATGAATGTGTGTGTTGTCAAATTTCCCTTATTAAGGAAACCTTTACCACAAACTGGGCATGTATAAGGTTTCTCACCAATGTGTGTTGCGGAGTGCTCTCTCAAATATTTGTTTGCAGTGAAGCTTTTACCACAAACTGTACACAAATAAGGTTTCCAACCCACGTGGGTCATCGTGTGGAGTTTTAAATCTTCCTTGCGAGAGACTTTTTGACCACAATATGAGCAGACAAAAGCTCCAGTGTGTGTTCTTGTGTGTATTGCTAATTTTCCTTTCACTGAAAACCTTTTACCACAGACCGAGCAGACAAACGGTTTCTCTCCAGTGTGTGTTCTTGTGTGCGTGGTTAAGTTTCCCTTTTGAGTGAAGCTTTTGCCACAAACTGAGCATGCAAACGGTTTCTCTCCGGTGTGTGTTCGTGTGTGTATCGTTAAAATTGCCTTGTGAGAGAACAATTTACCACAAAATGTGCACGAGTAGGGTTTTGAACCAGTGTGTGCGCTTGCGTGCTGTTCTAGATCTGCCTTCTGAGAGAATCTTTGTCCACAATACGAGCACACAAAAGCTGTCTCGCCACTGTGTGTTCTTGTGTGTTGTTCTAATTTTCCCCTCGCAGAAAATCTTTTGCCACAAACGGAGCAAGCAAAAGGTTTCTCTCCAATGTGCATTCTTGTGTGTATCAATAAGACTGCGCTCTGAGAAAACGCTTTACCACAAACCGTGCATGTGTAAGGTTTCTCACCGTTGAGCAACATCGGGTGCTTTTTCAAACGAGATGTGGACCCAACAGTTTTCCCATTCTGAGAACGTTCGCAGTGCTTGCTGTCAGCATGACATCTCATTTGGCCTTCAGACTCCACATTATCATGAGTGCGAGGAGAGTGTGACGTTGTGTCGTCATTCTCTGACAGAGGCGCAAGTAGTCCGTCTGCTGGTGATTGTCCGTCACCTTCTGTTATCATGCGTTCGCTTGACTTCCTGCTGCTGGGAGGCTCCGCCCCTCCGCTGACCCCACTGGGATCTTCATATTCATCTTCACTCTTAAGGGGGATACCAACGCATGGCGAAGTGGTGACGTTCTCTTCTTGCTCTTCCTCCTTCATGCGAAGAGGCCCATCTTTCTGGTCCTCTTCTTCTTTCATGTGAGGGGACTCCTGCTTCTCCTTTTCCCCTCCAATGGGAAGGGACGGAGTCTCCTGGTGCCCAGGACCAAGGTATTTTTCGCCATTGTCTGCAAGACACGTAAAGATAAACATGTCAAAGTATATTAAACTCCCACTCCCCCCAACATACATGGATACATATCCCCACAACCATGCCTGTGCTCGCACGCATGTACAGAGACACACACCCCGATGAACTATATTTAAAAAGACAGGGCAAGGTAAAGAGAAACCATATGAGGAATTGAGCTATAGGAAATTATCTGCCATCCATGACTTAAAGAATACAATTTAAAAGGGTATCAATAGCCCCAGTGTTGTCAGGCGACACTGCAACATAAAGCTCTGTATCATCAGAGCAACGCACAGTAAATGCTCTCAAAATTCTATTTGTCAGGGTTATCAATTAGACATTCATTCATCAAAGACTTTTTAAAAATCAATTTTGTTTTGCTAAAGGGGCATACAACGCATTCAGAAAGGCTTGCATTCTTACATTTGCGCACTTACATTTATGTCACGATATGTACCATGACGGTGCAGGGTTTCCATTTATACTGTGTAATAAATTAATTCGCTTACAAAATCCTACCAGTGTAAACAAATAAGTGGATTTTCTTTTTTTAATTTGGCTTTCCTTTGAAATGTTGTGTTTGTAATCATGAAAAACTCAAACCGTTAGCTTGAGTTTGGAATGGGCTTCATAAAACCGGGTGCCTTTTTTTACTGGCGGTCCAGTCCCATTAAAAACAACAAATGAATATTGCGTACAACTGCAGTTAGTAAACACGTGAGAGGATGAAAGTGAGCAAACCTGGAGTGCCAAGCACAATTCTTGACTGCTGCGTCTCGCAAACGGTGTCGAGTAGTTGGCAACATTGTCGGCCTTTGTTGTTTTTTGCCCCAAGTTCCTCCTCGTACCCTGTTGTACTTGTGCACATTTTCACACCATCTCCATTGCCGAGCGATCACAAACGCGTTTCTTTGTTAGCGGCGAGCAAGCCAGTGTACGTTAGACTGGGCTAAAACGAGATGGGCTATGGAGGGAAGCGTCAACTTGAACCGAAACGACTTCACCCAAAGCCCAAAATTACCAGTTAAGTAATGTTGGGGGGATTGCGTCCATGCTACAGCGCGTCCATTTCATTTTACGTCATCAAAGTGCGTCTGATGCATTAAAAAATGTAAAATATGTCTTATGCTACGTTCGAATGCCACGTAACATTTTTATGCAATAAAACATTTGAAAAGAAAATGTTGATCAATTACCTATTCGTGCACATTGAGTATAAAAAGTAAAAATAAAACATTCTGGCCAAAAACCTTAAACAGTCAAGCTTGAAGAATCGATTCAACTGAGAATTGCTGAATCAGTTTTTCATGTGATATTGCAATTGTTTTTTCTTGTAATTTTTTTTTTCATCATAATCATATTCAGGAGTTACGAAACAATGTCACTTCCGGCGTCAGAAATCGGCCGCTGCCTTTACGTTCACAAGGCTTCGTAAACTTTAGAAATGCTTAAAATCCACCCAAAGTCTACAAACAAAAGTTGTAATCATAACAGCGATTATGTAAACATCCAAAGCAACCCTACCTAAATAAATCACGTTGCACATTCAGTGCATTCATCAACCCGTCCGTCTCCGAGTTACTGGCGTTTTGTAAGGCGTATTTTCCGATTCTGACGCTGCGTGAACGCAGCAAAGCGTAGAGCAAATATGGCGGCGATTCTCTGCAGAGCGACCAATTGGCGTTTTGTAAGGCGTGTTTCCCGATTCTGCCGCTGCGTGAACGCATCAAAGCGTAGAAGCAAATATGGCGGCGATTCTCTGCAGAGCGACCAAAGGTGAGCCATATTCCGCCTTCAAGGCTCACCGTAACGAAAACAAGACTTCGCGAGTCAGGTGTGCCTCATGCGATGTGTGGGATGCTTAACGCCCGTAAGCCGAGCTCACGTTTAGTCGCCAGCTTCGCACATCCAGGCCATGTGTAATCACAATTAAGTCCAACTATTAACAAAAAAAAAGAAAATAAAAAAAATGCAACTTTCTCTGCAACTTAAGCCTTCGTGGCTTTGTCCCTTGTTTCAAGCGCTGACTGATTGGTTTACACATTTTGGCCTGGTTGCAGCCACATAGCTTCAACTTTTAAACTTAGTTTACAATGGAGACGGTGACGTCAAGTGTATTAATTATGACAAAGCATGAATATTTGTAATATTTATTTCAAGTGTCCTACTAAGGCTAGCTAAATTAACCATGTTCGACCTTTCACCTAGTTAGCATGAAGCTAGTTGGTGAGCTAATGGCCACAATATGAGGTTTTCTAGCTAACGAGACTCCATTCTTACGCTAATGCAACGTTAGATTTATAGTGTCACTGTACTATTTGTACTACTAATAAAACTTGGGCTTGTGCTTTAGCCTTCAAATAAAATCTCCCATTTTTAGTCAAATGCAACAATGTTGAAGTAGTTCCACTCATTTGTCGCTCAGGCGGCCCCAAAAGGTTGGCAACACTGACACAACTGCCACCACAGACTTAAAAAATGCATCACAGATAAACATTTGAGGCCATTCAAAAAACTGATTAAAATAAGTCCTGACAAATAAGACGGAATGATTCTCATCAAATGGATCATTCAACCATTACCTTTCGACTGCCATTGACTTCCTTGTAGCCATTGGCGGGTGCATGCGTGGCTGTCGCGGCCTGTCTCAGCTGGCCGAGCTTCCGGAAACTCATGATATGCTCCGTCGGACATGTCGCGACTTTGCCGACCGGGAACTCGCACCCATCGCCGCCCGGCTGGACAAAGAGCAGACGTACCCGGCTCAGCAGGTATGTTGGTCGGTCACTCTGCGGGTGAGCTCGCCGCACTGATCATCTTGGCAATGGTGGCTCGTGTGTGTTTAGATCTTGGAGCTGGGCGCCATGGGCGTGATGGCCATGGAGATCCCCGAGGAGCTGGGCGGCGCCGGAATGGACTACCTGGCGTACAGTGTGGCCATGGAGGAAATCAGCCGCGGCTGCGCCAGCACCGGCGTGGTCGTCTCCGTCAATAACGTGAGGCGCTTTCTGTATTAGCGCTGGACCCACCAGACGCAACATGCTGTCAGAATTACCAAATGACTCATCATGGCATTCGTCTAGTCATGTATCACGACTCTAGTCGAATCTTGTGTCATGATTCGTCATCTATGTAATGGTCATGGGTCCATATGTCGCACGTGTCTTTCCTCTTATCGACTGTGCGTTAGTCTCTCTACTTGGGTCCGATCCTGAAGTTTGGTTCCGAGGTCCAGAAGCAGAAGTGGATCACGCCTTTCACCAGCGGCCATCAGGTGGGCTGCTTCGCCCTCAGCGAGCCAGGTAAAGCTAGCCACCAGTTGCACGCGTGAGCCCCGCCTCCTGACGATCTGACTTCCTGTGACGCGGCTCCGCCTCTCAGGCAACGGCAGCGACGCAGGTGCCGCGTCTACGGTGGCGCACCAGGACGGCGACCATTGGGTCCTGAATGGCACCAAAGCGTGGATCACCAACAGCTGGGACGCTGCCGCCGCCATCATCTTCGCCACCACTGACAGGAAGCTCAAACACAAGGCAAGAGGCCGGCGCTCGTTTCGGAGCTGGTTCGCGCGGTGCTAACGCTAGCCTGTTTCGTCGCACCTCTTAGGGCATCAGCGCCTTTGTGGTGCCCATGCCCCACCCGGGCCTGTCGCTTGGCAAGAAGGAGGACAAACTGGGCATCAAGGCGTCGTCCACAGCCAACATCATCCTGGAGGACTGCAGGATCCCGTTAGAAAACATGCTGGGCCCCCGTGGCGCCGGATTCAAGATTGCCATGGTAACCAGATCGCCACCATCTCTTGTCTCCTTTTTAATCAAGTCCACTAGCTTAATGCTAACATATCATTCAAAATACCAAAGACAGGCTAATGGAACATAGCCCAGTAAAAAAATAATCAACAACAACTGCTTAAGAATCATACTTTTGTGGGGAGTTTTTTTTTTTTTTTGGATGTGCTTGTGCTCAATCAACTGTGGCTTAGCTAACGCGGCGTTTGCGCCCCTTAGCAAACTCTGGACAGCGGGCGCATCGGCATCGCGGCTCAGGCGCTGGGTATCGCTCAGGCGTCGCTGGACTGTGCCGCCGATTATGCGCACAAGCGTGACGCCTTCGGAGCACCGATTGGAAAACTGCAAGCCATACAGGTAACCGGTTTGGGGGGCCCCCCAGTGGTGAGAAAGTGTAATGTGATTTTAAAACGTGTTACACTCACAGTTTAGCGTTCGGCTTATCGTGATTTGTTTGTGGCATAGTTCAAACTGGCTGACATGGCGCTAGCCATCGAGAGCGCTCGCCTGCTCACATGGAAGGCGGCCCTCCTGCGCGACGCCAAGAGACCTTTCACCAAGGTAGGCAAAAGTCGTCGCTACAACTTCCTGTCCTGAGCCCTTTCACACTAAAACCCTCGACTCCAGGAAGCCGCAATGGCCAAACTTGCCGCCTCCGAGGCCGCCACCTTCTGCTCCCACCAGGTGAGGCCGCTCAACTTAGTAGTTTAACTCTTTGCAGGACTGATATCCCTGACAGAAAAGAAAAATCACCCAATTTGTGTTATGTTTGTTCCAACTGTTTTTAGAGCGCAATCATTAGTCATGAAATCTGTGTAAACGTCGCCAAATTATTTAATTGTGGTGTGTGTGGCGCCCATCAGGCCATCCAGATTCTGGGCGGGATGGGCTACGTAACGGATATGCCCGCCGAGCGCCACTACCGTGACGCTCGTATCACGGAAATCTACGAGGGCACCAGCGAGATCCAGAGATTGGTCATCGCGGGACAGCTACTCAAGGACTACACAACCTAGCCCCGCCCCCCCACCTCAGCCGCTGACTCTAACATGAACAACGGCAACAAAACATGAGGACTTGCCATAACTGAGACCATGCAAGCTCTGCGTCTTGACCACTTGGACAAGTGATGTGTGCCTCAACCACAATCATGATTGTGAACATGCAAAATTAAATGAAGTCGAAATATACGTTTGTGAAAATCGCTTCTTTGTGACTTTTTGGGGAAATACCAATTACGACTGGGGAGGGGGTGGGTGACACCCTGAACTGGGGGCCAGCCAACGCAGGGCACACACGGATAAACAACCATTCACAGTCATACGTAAGAGCAATCTAAAGTGTTCAATTAAACTACCGTGCATGTTTTTGGAAGCAAAAAAAAAAAACTTACCGAGTATGTGAAAGTACGAACTAGTCGGAGAATGTCGACGGCGGGGTAGAGTCCGAGGCTAGCTTGAGAAATCGACTGTTGATGACGAAGCCAAACAGCTGCCGAGAGACACCAGCGCGCCCACCTGGAAAGAAACACGCCCAACAACAACAACAAAAAAGTTTCTCGCGATGCTTCAGGCGTTTCCATCATTCACAGCTGGCCCCGTGGTACATTACAAGCGACAATCCTGTTTGAATGTCTGCAGTGCCGGAAATGTCCGCTAGGAAGCAGCAAAGCACATCATAAGCAGCAAAGCACATCATAAGTGAATTAAATGTCTGCAGTGCCGGATGTGTCCGCCAGGTGGCAGTAAATCATAGTATAAGTGACGAACGGCGACGTCAAAACATTCACGTTTAATGTATATTGTCATAAAATATCAAAAATGCAACTTTATACGGAGGGCTAACATGACTTATAGAAGCGTGTATAAAAGTTAACATGTGACACACGTATACGTTTGTATAGAAAGGATGCCTGTTTGAATGTCTGCAGTACCGGAAATGTCCGCTAGGTAGCAGCAAAGCACATCATAAGTGGATCGAATGTCTGCAGTGCCTGATATGTCCGCTAGGTGGCAGTAAAGTATAGTATAAGTGACGAACGGCGACGTCAAAACATTCACGTTTAATGCATATTTATGTCATAAAATATCAAAAATGCAACTTTATACGGGGGGCTAACGTGACTTAGAGAAGCGTGTACAAAAGTTAACATGTGACACACGTATACGTTTGTATAAATATCGTGCATATATCGCACACGTATGTCAATTCAGTCATGCGCAGCAGCGTGCCTGGTGATTGACAGCTGGAAGGTTGGTTGCTAAGACAACACTGGGAAAGGTTTCTTTCTTTGTGCAAGCTAACATGTTGACACATGCTCACGTGGAATATAACAAAAAAAAAATAAAATGAAGTTACATTAAAAATGTGAAAGTAAAAACCATATTTATGTCATAAAATATCAAAAATGCAACTTTATACGGGGGGCTAACGTGACTTAGAGAAGCGTGTACAAAAGTTAACATGTGACACACGTATACGTTTGTATAAATATCGTGCATATATCGCACACGTATGTCAATTCAGTCATGCGCAGCAGCGTGCCTGGTGATTGACAGCTGGAAGGTTGGTTGCTAAGACAACACTGGGAAAGGTTTCTTTCTTTATGCAAGCTTACATGTTGACACATGCTCACGTGGAATATCACTTATAAAAAAAAAATGAAGTTACATTAAAAATGTGAAAGTAAAAACATTCCTTTAGGCGCATACAAATACATTGATCCATCAAGTGCAAAAAAAAAAAAAAAAGTCTAACTTCTATTTTCTTAGGCAGGATGCAGAGCAACAAGGTTCTTGGCCAACAAAGTCATCAATTGGAAATTTCGTATTTTGGTTTTGTTTTGTTATTGATGCGTTGGGTCGCATGTTAGAATACTAGCTGGGGTCGGTCCTCTTGCGCTTGCTCGGAGTTTGACCCACGTCCACCAACAGCTCGCGATACTGCATCTGCCGCACACATGCGCAGTAAGATAGCATTAGCATTACCCAACAGACCTGCAGATTATGCCAAATAGCGTCATGTGACATGATGTTGACAAAATGTTAGCAAGAACGCAACACACGGGTCATTGCGTGCGTCAACGTTTCCAGACAACGTGCGTGACAGCGTCACTCACCTCTTTGTCGTCCTCGTCCCACTCCAACATGGCCTCCATCGACTGCGGGCAGACACAAGCGTATACGGAAACAACGTGTGCTTTCAGGTTCTTGGCAAAAGTGTTTGATGTGATGTCATGCAGAACGTCACATGTTTGACGTGTGCCAACGCAACACATTGCGTGCGTCAACGTTTCCAGCCAACGTGCGTGACAGCGTCACTCACCTCTTTGTCGTCCTCGTCCCACTCCAACATGGCCTCCATCGACTGCGGGCAGACACAAGCGTATACGGAAACGACGTGTGCTTTAAGGTTCTTGGCAAGTGTTTGATATGATGTCATGCAGAACGTCACATGTTTGACGTGTGCCATTTGGGGTTGACATTTGCGACTCTAGTTTCGTGTACGCTGTGAAATCTGGTGCGACCGGCGCAGCAATTATGCGCCTTGACAACGCCAGGTTTCTGTAATTCCGTGGATCCGACAGGGGGGCATTCTGCGCTACTGTGGGTGTGAACACAATCAACTAAAGTCATTGCCACTCAAAGCGGCTCCTCTCAGCCTTAGGTTGCCCCCTCACCCAGCCCCCCCGGAGGATCTGGAGGCTGGGGAGAAGAATATTTGGGCTTCCCTGCTAAAGCTGTTGCCCCTGCGACCCGACTCCGGATAAACATAAGAAAATGGATGGATGTCACATGTGTGATAAGTGGCATCACATTCTTCACGTATACAATTTTAATGAGTTTTTAGAGCAAGAATTTGGAGTATACGAAATATCCCTCTCATGCACCCCCGTAACCTGATAACATAAGCTGTCCACTGTAGTAACCGCTGTCCCTGAAAGGGTTAAACAGTAACATGATAACTGTGATAAGCTTGGCTTGATGTGTGTTGTCTTGAGTTTAACAAGCTATGTCTCACCATGTCGGCAGTCTCACGGGTCCACGAGAGGAAAAAATTCCAGACGAGCAGTAGCAGGAGCGCCAGCGGTATCATGAAGACTTGGAAGTTCCATACAACCACCACAAAGACCTGAACGCAAGGTCGGGTGAGCACCAAATCACGCTAGCGTACGCGCATCTGTGCGTTTGCTTACCAGGAACGCGATGAGGCTACGTTGCGTGGATTCCCACTGGAAGCAGCTATTGATAAACGAGGCCAAGTTGAAGAGCACCGTGACGCATCTCCTCACGCGGACGATGTTCTGATACAGCAGCTGACCGCGCGCATATGACAACAAGAGGCCAGAAGGCACAAGACGGCCACGGCCAAGCAGCTCAGGAAAGGCACTGTCCAGTTTAACACACTGAGAGAAAAAAAAAACGAAAGTGAAATCATTCGGTGACTTGTTAACGCTAACAAACATTTGCATCATCAAACTGGTTGATTAAAAAAAAAAAAAAAAATTCGGGGCCCATTCGAGGCATCCTTCACACCCGAGGCGACACTTACTTTTTCAACCTCTCGCCATAGGACGCCACTTGGTCCAAAGCGTTCTGCACGCTGATGAAGACGTCCTGGATGGCGTTAAGTTTGTCGAGAAAGCCACGGGACTCCGTCTCCTGGAGGCAACGCAACACATTGCGTGCGTCAACGTTTCCAGCCAACGTGCGTGACAGCGTCACTCACCTCTTTGTCGTCCTCGTCCCACTCCAACATGGCCTCCATCGACTGCGGGCAGACACAAGCGTATACGGAAACGACGTGTGCTTTAAGGTTCTTGGCAAGTGTTTGATATGATGTCATGCAGAACGTCACATGTTTGACGTGTGCCATTTGGGGTTGACATTTGCGACTCTAGTTTCGTGTACGCTGTGAAATCTGGTGCGACCGGCGCAGCAATTATGCACCTTGACAACGCCAGGTTTCTGTAATTCCGTGGATCCGACAGGGGGGCATTCTGCGCTACTGTGGGTGTGAACACAATCAACTAAAGTCATTGCCACTCAAAGCGGCTCCTCTCAGCCTTAGGTTGCCCCCTCACCCAGCCCCCCCGGAGGATCTGGAGGCTGGGGAGAAGAATATTTGGGCTTCCCTGCTAAAGCTGTTGCCCCTGCGACCCGACTCCGGATAAACATAAGAAAATGGATGGATGTCACATGTGTGATAAGTGGCATCACATTCTTCACGTATACAATTTTAATGAGTTTTTAGAGCAAGAATTTGGAGTATACGAAATATCCCTCTCATGCACCCCCGTAACCTGATAACATAAGCTGTCCACTGTAGTAACCGCTGTCCCTGAAAGGGTTAAACAGTAACATGATAACTGTGATAAGCTTGGCTTGATGTGTGTTGTCTTGAGTTTAACAAGCTATGTCTCACCATGTCGGCAGTCTCACGGGTCCACGAGAGGAAAAAATTCCAGACGAGCAGTAGCAGGAGCGCCAGCGGTATCATGAAGACTTGGAAGTTCCATACAACCACCACAAAGACCTGAACGCAAGGTCGGGTGAGCACCAAATCACGCTAGCGTACGCGCATCTGTGCGTTTGCTTACCAGGAACGCGATGAGGCTACGTTGCGTGGATTCCCACTGGAAGCAGCTATTGATAAACGAGGCCAAGTTGAAGAGCACCGTGACGCATCTCCTCACGCGGACGATGTTCTGATACAGCAGCTGACCGCGCGCATATGACAACAACATGGCAGTTAGCATGTTCCATGTCATGCAAGCGATCATCGTCAGACCTGTCAAACGTTGACGTACATCTTTGGACATTTTGGGTTCATCTTCGATCAACTTCTGCTCAGCGGGCGACAGCGTCCTCAACGCCGCTTTCACCTGTCCGCAGACAATAGGGTCATGTGACTCCAGAGAGATAACAGGGCCATTTGACATCAAAGAAACATGGCCAACTCACGGGGTTGAAGACGACGTAGACCTCCAGGAAGATGACTCCCTTACTGAGACCTTTCAACTCTTTGTTCTTCAGCACGTACCCCTTCTGCTCGCCACCTCGCACCTGCAACCCGCACACACATCTGTGACACATGCGACACAGGCGTGATGAGCATTCCCAACGACACGCCAGACTCACGTGCAACAACGGGATGGCAACTTTTCCCAGGAAGTCGGCACTGCGGTCTCTGTCCTCGTCCAGCACAGTGACTTCCAACACAGAGTGAATGTCCTTCACCTGACTGACACCAACACACGCACTTTATACCAAAATACAGGTATTACTATGTAATAACATGCTATTACATGTAATAAGTTGCTCTACTTACAAAGTGAAGACTTTGTTCCAATGTGGGTTGAGGTTCTTGTAGACGGTTTGCGTCTGTCGGCGTTCGTTGTTGAGCTCCACCACACAAAAGGGGTCGCTCTTTCCTGAGCAGGACAACAAACACGTAAAAAATACTAATGTCCGTTCTTTCTTCGATTTGATTCTCGTTTCTTTCTCACCAGTCACGTCGGCCGCTATGAGGCCCTCTGCTCGCAGAACCTTTACCTGCACCATCCCCACGTCCTTCATGTCCGAGAAGGACTTCAGCACCCCCTTTGGGACACCACTCGTTAGCGATTCGCTTGTTAGGGCATGAACTCACCCGTGACGTAGCGCTCACATAGCTCTTGAGGATCTCGCCAGCGTCCTGCAAGTCGTCAGGCGGCGAGGCGGTCGGGTTGGCTACGGAGCCCGTCAGTGTGACCAGCAGCACCAGGTGGCCCCGGGACTCCTCCAGCGGAAGCTCCAGGTGGTGAGTTTGCTCTTTGGTTAGCGTGGACAGGTCCAGCTGGCAACTGAAATCAAAACAATTTCATTATCATCATGCTAAATCGATTCACTTGGATAGAAATGGGGAAAAACGTTTGGTGGACAGTACAGTCAAAGCTTGATTTAACAGAGCAGGACAGGAGCCATTATTAAATGGAGCCCGAAAACCCAACGCTGTCACGTTTCAGGAGCTTCCCCGCCTAACATTTTCTTCTCACGTCAATGTTTAATTAACTGAAAGAACTGAAGCTCATATCTCAATGCACTGCTTGGAAAGAAGGAAAAGTTTGTACTCGCCGTCCGATGAAGTCGTCCCTGAGTCCGGTGTCGTGGTCCCACACGGTGGCCTCCAGCACGTCCACCGTCTCCTCCAGCAGTTGAAGGACAAACTGTTCCCGCCACTGCGGACTCAGCGTCTTTGTAAGCGTCTGCGCCAAGGAGACTGAAAAGTTTTCACTGTCTGCTTGTCTATGAAACGCACAGCTACCTTGATTTACGAGGGCTCCGACCTGAATTTTTTTTCCGACCGGATATTTGAGCTACAAATACGCCGTTGAGAAAATTCAGTTTGGTACAGTTTTACCTATAGGGCTGAGCAATCAATTGAAATGTATTGGTGATTTCAAAACTGGGTTTTCACAATTTTAAAAACATTATAAGCCTGAGCATGAGCCAGTTAGAGTTGACCGTCACATTAAACACACACCCAAAACAATTACACATGATGTACTTTTAAATCCAAGACATACTTTGTTTGACAGACTTCGCCTATGCTAATGCTAGCGGTCAATGGGACTCGGTGCTCGCCTGCTGTTAGCGATAGCGGTGGCGCTCTGGCAGACGTGTTGACGTGTCGGTCGGTTACCTTGCTACGGTACTTCTGTGCCCCCAGGCGGAACTTGACGTAGGGGTCGCTCAGTCCGTTGGTGTCCATGGGAACCAGGTCGCGCCCCTCAATGAGAGCCACGCTGATGACACCCCGCCACTGCTGGGACGCCCCGACGACCTCGGGTAGATGAGGAGATGAATGCTGCTGGGGCAAAGAATGAATTCTGGATGGATCTGGCACATCCTCCGCCATTACGAGTTCAGGGCTTGTGGTCCCGCTATTTTCACATTTTCTCCTGCTCCAACTCTATGTGTTCTTTATTTTGGGGTGCAATTCCACCTTTTGACAGTAGGTGGTGGCACATGGTTGTGTTTGACATTGTAAATTTGAGAAACCAATATGGACCAAAAATGAAGCAGAGAACATGACTTTGTCTTCCTGATGGACCACAAGACGTGTTGATCTTGGAGGGTGGTAGCACGCAAAACGGTGAAAACTAGCTGACAAGAATAGCACAGCAGTTAGCTTCCATTAAGCAGACGAAAGCAACAACACAGCAGTGTTAGCATGTGCGCTAATGCTAAAAGACCAAAACAACTGACAGGAACAGCAAAAACAAGTTAGCTTGCTTGCTAATAATAAGTGCAAAAGCTGAAAAAATATTGGAAAGCGTTCCACGCTTACGATGTCCTCGTACCGTCGAGTCCCTGCACTGCTCGGCTGGTCGGTTTTTGTATGTGAGCCTCACGCTCAGCTCTAGCGAGCCCAGGTCCTCCTCGGGGTGTTGCGGGTCCTCCAGAACCAAGGTCACCAGGGTTAGCCTGACGCACAAAGGCACGACTTATAACGCATCTATCATGTGGCCGAAATAAGGTGCGGCTAGTACCTGTGTAGTTCCAAAGAGTCCAGGTGGAAGACGGCTGAGCCAATGAAGTCATCCCGAATACCAAAGTCGTAGTCAAACACCTACGACAACACCACAACAACAAGCACACATCAAGGACACGCGAGCGCGCCGCCTTGTGCAGTCCCCCTACACTTCTAAGAGGCCGTAGCGGCAAAGCACTACCTGAACATGAAGCTCCTCGACTCAGTTCGATGTAGTTCTTGGCACCAAGATGTGACTCTGAATTTAAACATACCAGTACAATCCAAACAAACAGCGGCGCCTGGAGATGCAATTTTTTTTCTTTGTCTGACAATAATCTGGATCGGAGCGCGCGCGGTATGCTGACAGTCGAGATGTGAACCGGACTCACTTTTCAAAGGCACTCGTTTGGCAAATTGTCAGTATTTCAGCTGGTGACGAATACTTAGATGAAAGTCTGCTTCGCTTAATGTTAACAAACAATGCTAAACATCATAGACAAGCCAAGAAAAAAAATCGCAACAGTGCTTTGGTGTTAATGAATATCCTTAATACAAACAGGAAAAATATAACTATACTCGGTGGCATGTATTCTTTATCCTCTCTGGAAAATGACTGATATCAGCATGGTTTACCAAACAATTGTGATCATCTGGAGTAGTGTTGCATCTTATGAAATGTGTGTACGTGTGTACATACCTTGACGTGTAGCGGTTCACCAAGGTTGTGCGTGACGAGGGTGGTCTTGTGGTTCCAGACGGGGTTGAGGTTCTTGCGTATGGTTCTGCTTCTGAACACGTCCCTACCCGCCATCTCGAATTTCACATACGGGTCGCTGTTTCCCGCTAACAAAACAAGCAAACAAAAAAAACGCACACAAATGAATATCAGTGTACATGGAAGGGGGCGGAGGTTCTGCGTGGACTCTTCTTGACTTGAGTCCGTGCTCTCATAATCGGATAACTGGGGCGGGGTGCACGATAGTGATGTCAACAGGCAGGATGATTCCAGATATCTCTTGCACCTGTTAAAATAAACGATGTCCGAAACGCGATCCCATGGCGTGCTGTGTGTTATCTGTTCCTCTGTAAAGAAATCGTTTATCCGGTTATCCAGCCCAGAGAAATGACAAGTGAAACAACTCTACCTCGTTTGTCTCGGACCGCCAGGTTGCGCCCTCGCCTCAGCTCCACCTCCAGCTCGTACGTCCCAGCGCGCTCTGGTGCACCGCCCGGACCCTGCCAGACGGGAGCATTTTCACATTAGTAACATCAAATGCGTGGGAGGGATGATGCTCCATGATGCTCCACTGCACTAGCCTATTAGCATGCTAGCTACTGCGAAGTGTTGCAC
>NW_017805785.1:20978-26423 GCF_001891065.2 Hippocampus comes
CACACACTACCCCCACACACACACACACACACACACACACACACACACACACACACACACACACACACACCTAATCCAAAATGTGCGACAACTGTTCCCATTCATGTGGTCACACAAAATATTAAAATAAGAAACATTTCATCATTCTTTCAAAATGTTACACACACATGAATCAATCATCATTTTTGATCAATCGTTTCGAGACATAGTTTGATTTCAAATTGTCCAACTCTTCGGAATATCAGCCTTTCAGAAATAAAAGAATGGGAATTCAAATTGAAAAAAGATTTTTTGATCTGACAAAATGATCGACAGATTAATCGATGATTAAAATAATTGCTGGTTGCAGCCCAAGTATATATGTTTACATACAATGGGGTGAAAATTTGGTGTACAGTAGTGGGACATTGGTGAAATTAGTAACATATGATATTAGGAAAGTATTTTTACATTTTTATTTGTATTTTATTTTCACTAAGTATTGTTTGTGTTCTCTCTCTCGATAGATAGATAGATAGATAGATAGATAGATAGATAGATAGATAGATGAGTCAACTTCATGTACTGTACATTAAATGTAAGATTGATTTATTGATTAATTTTCTGGGCTCGATGTTCTGAAGTCGACAATATGAGCATCCTTACTGGCCCACATTACTCATCCAATTGTGCTCCAGTTATTTTACTCGCCTGCTCTTCTCCTCCACCTCCACAAGTTCGCTCCAGAGGGTCCAGACCGGCAGAACCGAGCGAAGAACTCTTGTGGTGGGTCGGAACCACTCCTGCGCGGTGGTCTCCATCGGCGGCGGGCTGTTTGCCGCAGCGCGCCCGCGCCGAGGGCTCCTCATCCCGGCGGGAGGAGCAGACGAGGTCTGGCTGCGAGGACGAGAAGACTCGGTCCAAAGCGGGGTTTCCCCTCCGCTTGATCCTGCGGAACATGCAGCGGACGGACGGACGCCCAGTGTCGGCTCTCTCGGTGTTTCACATCCGCTCACGACGCGGCCCGTGACGGGATTTTTCGTTCGAGGCCGCGCCGAGCAAAAGTTTGCAGCATTTTGACCGAATGCTGAAAAGCGTAAACCACGCCTCCTATCATCCCCTCACCCCTTTATCTCCCCAACTCAACGCTGGGACCCGTAGACATATGTATATAGCAACAATTGACCCGTTGATGCCATACGTCAGTCCTCTCCGCCATATTGGATGTGTCAGACCTAACGCGGACTGATACCAGTACTGATATTTACGTTGGAAAAAAGAAACCTGTATTTTGAGGATTGGGCTGGTGGTGTGTGTGTGTGTGTGTGTGTGTGTGTGGTGGGGAGGGGGGGGGCTAAGACGGTCACTTAAATTAGAACTACATTCAAATATAAATTAGTGACACTATGGCAACAATGTTAGTTAGCACAAAAAAAGCAAGCAAGTTGTTATTTACAAAAAGAATTTGTCGAGTTGTTATGGCCTATCTCCTATCTTTCAACTGGGAGACGATAGAAGAGATAATTAGTTCTGTAAACTCAAATTTCTTTGTTGAAAGCCAATTTTCACATCAGCAAAACTTTAAAAGATTTTATGGACTTGCCCAACTTAAAAAAAGTATCAAAGTGTGTTGCCTTGAAATGTTGAGTTCGCCCATTTTTTTTCCTTTTACAGTGCAGTAGTGAAGTAGGAGTACAGAATCAAAACGCTGCTACACTACTCAAGTAAATGTTTCTTTTTTAAAAAGTGCACACTGTGAAATGTGATTAAGTACAGTACTGAAAGTAAAAAGGAAAAAAAATGTTTAATGTCATACACGCCAGAGCTCAACAATCCTTTAAAAACTGAAAGCTCTTGCTGTACTACTAACGACCACCAATTTAACACACTGCTGCAATCACAAATTTCACTTATTTTTTTTGGGAGCTGGTGTCACTGTAGTCATTTACAGTATTATGCACATGCAGGACCTATTATTAGCTGCAAAGATAGCAAACTCAAATCATAGCATGTTAAAAAGGCCAAATACAATGAAGTCATTGTTCAGCCTTCATCCCATGAGATCTGGCTTTGAGTGTAAAATGGTGTCAGCAAATGAATGAAGCACGTTGTTGTCCTTTTCCCACCCATCGCTGTGCCCTGCCACATCTAAAATGGTGGAGAGGTCAATGTACAATACTGCGCTCACCGCGGTATCTGTAAGCTGGCGTTAAGGCTGTGTTGAAGCCCCACTGAGAAGCTACAGACGGACCCTGCGGCTGTTTGGCCAGCCTGCCGCTAAAGTAAATATGAGGCTTGTTGAGTTATTGAAATTTCACATTTGACTAAGAATACACGCAGGCATTTAAATATCACGCGCTACTGAGACACATAATAGACAAACACATCTCTAGCAATTCATATGTGTTTTCAATGGAAGCAAGTTTGCGTGCCTTATGAAGAGGTAAGAAGTTGGTGAGCTCAGAAGGTCAGGCAGCCCCAAGTTGCCTTTTTATGCTGACAAAACGATGAAACGAAGACTTTTGTTGGCAGACGATGACACTTTTTTGAGCAGTAGCCAGGAATAATTTGTTGCATTGTTGCTGAAGTACAAATATATTAGGGCTGCACGATATTGAAAACACGTGATATTCAATATGGGTGTTGAATACTGCAATTTTGATATTATTGAGATGTTTAGCATGTTCTTCAAGAAATTACATTATTATGATGTAATAAAAGAAATACATGTTTTCATGCAGGAAAATGAAATGAGCAGCAATAAGTTATTTTGTAGTAACAATGACCCCCAGATACTGTTCTGTTCTTAAATTCTGATGCACGCGTGTGCATGTACGCGTATTTGGAAGGCACTGCAAGGTTCACTTCCGGGTATTTATTTGCACGCGAATAACGGAAAGCGCGTCTTTGTCGGGTGACGTTACAGTCGAGCGGTCCTCTGATGACGGCTTGTCGTTGTAGCGTCGCAGCCGTCCTCCTTTGCCTGCGTGAGCGCGCACGCGCCCCCACGCGCTCTCGCGTGGCACGCACATGCTCAGTGAGGTTATTTTTGCGCACGGAGCCTTTTAAGACGAGCGTGCCAGCCCGCACGCGGCAGCACTCGCTCGAACCGAACCGGAGCGAGCATCAGACGAGCGGGACCCAACCCCGATGAGCCAGCACCGACGGCGGGCGGGCTCCGTCCGGGCCACACGGGAGCGAGGGGCCACTCGGCTCCGCTCTTGAATGCCCGGCCGCGAAACACTCTTCCACGGGGGACTTTGGCTCGTCGTCTCGGTTCGTCGACATGGTTCTGGGTAAAGTTCGGGCGCTGGCCGTGTGCTTCGACACGCTGAATGAGAGCAACCTGCCGGTGTTCTCCGGCGGGGAGCTGGTGTCCGGTCGCGTGGTGGTGGAGGTGGCCGGGGATGTGCGCGTCCGCAGCCTGGACGTGACTGCGCGCGGGGTCGCCAAGGTCCGCTGGACCGAGTCTCGCAACGCAGGAGCCAACACAGCCTACACGCAGAACTACACTGAGGAGGTTGAGTACCTGCACCACCGGGATACGCTCATCGGCGAAGAGCGAGGTGAGGCGCTCATCATCATCATCATCATCATCACCAAACAAACTACTGCTAAACTGCCTTGGGACGTGACATATCCTCATCGTCACCCCCAAATTTTGCCAACCGAAGCGGTTGCGTGCGACTTTGCTCGAGACTTTTTGGACCACGCAAACGTTCCACAAACACAAGTTGTATGACATCAACAACAAGGCAGGAGGAAGCAACTCCCTTTTGTCTGCTCGAAGCGGTTCAAACCTGATCACGCTGGGGTGAGCTAAGGGTGGGGAGGGCGATGGGGGGGGACTGCTAAGCTCGTAAAAAAACAAAACAAATTTAATTCCACTCGAATTCTAAAGTAAGTGTTTTAAATCGGAACGGGTGCATTGTCCAACGTTGGTGCAAATTAACAAGCAGCAAACAACACTAACTTGGAATTTCTGGCAGACGGATGCCTTTCAAGGTGAGAACGACGTTAAACGTGTGCAACATGCATCAACAGCACACAGAAGTTTACGACTTGAAATCATGGCCAAATGATGGCGTCCATGTTAGAAAGTATTAAGAATGAAACGTGTGCTTGCCGAGCTGTGAAGGACAAAAAAAAAAAAAAAACAACGTTTTCCTCCTACTTGTCCTCTTACTCGTTTGCGAACATACTTGAAATATTGCCAAATATCATCAATGTCCTCCACTTGCTCCTCTCATCAGCATCAGGCACGCACACTTTCCCTGCATTTAGTTATACGTTTGAATTGCGTTATTTTGGGATATTTGGGATGATCGTTTTTCTCCATTCAAACAGGTTGACGATGGCCAGAAATGTCCTCGGCATTATTTGCACCCTCCTGTTGACAAGTGTCGTGCAACAGAAGCGGCAGACTGAGAAAACGCGACAAAAAAAAAATAAGAATGTCGAGTCGAGTGTTGGAATATTTCATACCAAACAAGCCTGGCCTTGTTTCTGGCCCGTGTCGTATCGACGTTTTGGAGGCTGACGACATGGGAGAGCAACGGCTGTTCGGATGAAAAACAAAGACAATCGCGGGGGCTGTTTTGCTCATGACACTTGTTCGCTACATTTTGAGCGTTTCTTGTCGTATTTTGGAGGCAAACCTGCAAGGGTATGGTTCCAATGTCTTCACTTGTTCTTCTTGAAAACTTTTTTGAGGTGTTTTTTTTTTTTTGTGTGTGTCGCGTTATCAGCGGACGTCCTTGCGTGACACTTTGGCAGCGAGTTAAGTTCACTCAAGGGTTCCTCCTTCTCGTGCCACATGGCCCTGAGGTGGGGGGGGGGAGCTCGTGAAGGCTCTGCACCAATCACGAACGAGCACTACCAGCTCGCAGCCAATGGCGGGGCGAGCTGCCGATGCGGGGGGCGGGGCCTGGCTCGGTCGGCGAGAGGCTGCTCGGGCTGGTTCAAACTGGTCTGCTGCAGACTGGGCCGCTCCCGCCGCGTGCGTGTGCGCGCGCACGGGACTGCTCGAGGAAGAAGGAGTGTGTGTGTGAGATGCGCGTGACCCTCACGGAGACTTCCTGTTACATAGTGGAGCGCGTGCACGTGTTTGGGAAGAGGGACGGGCAGCAAATGTAAACAAGTGGTTGCTTTTGAAGGGGAACTGGTTTCAAATTAGGTTGAAAGTTGTCTTGTGGGGTCATGTGGAAGGCAAGGGTAGGGCTTCAAATTCGGGTGGTTTTAAAAGTCTATGACAAGCTTGGGTTAGCGTTTCACACAAATGATTATGGTGTCAAATGAGGGCTTCAAGCCATGGTTGGGGTTTCGGGAGTCCGCCATTATGGTTTCAAGTTGGGGTTTCAAGTTCGGGGTTTAATTCATTTTGATTTTAAATGTGGGTTTCTTGCCTATGGTTATGGTTTTCATCAAGTAGTAAGGTTTTTAAATTAATGTTTGGAGGTGGTGTCA
>NW_017805785.1:26573-37380 GCF_001891065.2 Hippocampus comes
TCCCCGTGCTGCACAGCGGCTTGCACGAGTTTGCCTTCAGCTTCCACCTGCCGCAGATGTGAGTCACGCCGTGTCACCTCATGTCACCCCAAATCACGTCGGGCCACATCACGTGATATCACGTCACTCCACGCCGGATGTCACGTCACATCACGCGACGCACCGTCACACCACATCTGTCACTTCTGTCACCTCAATAAAATTCCATCTGGGATACCGTACCCGAGTGCGACGGTACCGATACTGAACCGATACCGTGGCGACACTGCACTTTGAGCACAAGCGAATGACATTTTCAAGTGAGTGTGACCACTGTTTGATTTCGGAAAGACGAGCAGTTTTTCAAGGCTGGCAAGCCGGCGGCCTACCCCCGTTGCAGACGCTGATGCAAACGAACTGGCGGCAGCCGGCGTGATGACTACATCGTTGCATGATTGCGTGACATCATCGAATGGGGGCGGGGGGAGTGAGCAGCAACGTGCAAGGTTGGAGACACAAAGATAAGAGATGCAACAATTACGTCTGTCACTTTCAAACCCGGCGGCGGCTCGCCAAAAGAGGGCGCTAGGCTAACCTGGGTCACCTTTAAAATAGCGGAAATTAACTCATGAAAGCGAGAGGCGTCAAAGTCAATCAATAGTCGACTGTTTTCATTCTTGAGTGATTGTTTTCAAGCCGTTGCGCAACTGAAAATGTGAATCCATTTTCAAAAAGATTAACGGGAAGGAAGCAAGCAGTCCGGCGGCCCGTTTTGACTTGCTTGATTTTCAAATTGACATTTGACACTTAACTGTGTGTTTGTGTGCGGGTGTGCGTGTTCAGGGCGTTGGCGACGTCGTTCGAGGGCAAACACGGCAGCGTGAGGTACTGGGTGAAGGCGGAGCTCCAGCGACCTTGGATGCTTCCCGTCAAGGTTAAGAAGGAGTTCATCGTCTTCGAGCACATCGACATTAACACGCCCCTGCTGCTGGTAGGCCACGCCCCCCCTCAACTTTGCCTTTCCACTGCCGCAGTGAGGGATAGGGTTTCAATTTCGAGTCATGTCTTGGGAGCTTTCAACAAATTGGGGCTTGAAGTCAAGACATCATTGTGATTTTAAATATGGATTAGGGGTTCGAATTAGGGTTCCAAGACAGAGTTAGGGTTTTAAGGCAGAATTTGTGTTTTTTTGTTTTTTTTTATGTTGGGGTCTCCATCTTGGGTGGGGTTTTAAAGTCAGTTAGGTGAGATTATATTTGATATTAGGGTTTTGAGTTTTGGTTTCAAACTGGGGTGAGGGTTTCAAGTCAGTGTTGGGGTTTCATGCCATGATTAGGGTTTCATGTTGAGGTTTCCATCTTGGGATAGGTTTTTAAACGGGGTTGTCTTTCATATTAGGGGTTCAAACAAGGATTGGGGTTTTGAATTTTGATTTCAGGCAAGGGTTAAGATTTCAAGTTGCGCTTTCATGCCACCATTATGATTTCAAATTAGGGTTCCAAACTACTGTTCCGGCTTCAAGACAAGGCTAGGCTTTTGTGTTTGTGTCGGGGTTTCCAGCGGAGGTTCTGGTTTTGAACAAGGGTTTGGATTTCAAGAGTTGGTTTCAAGTCAGGATTGGGGTTTGAAATTAGGGTTTCAAGCCATCATTATGGTTTTGACGTAGGCTTTTAAGACTGTTGGGGTTTCAAGCTATTTCAAACCTGGGGTAGGGTTTCAAGTTTGTGTTGGTTGTGTTTTCAGGCTCCTCAGGCGGGCAGCAAGGAGAAGACTTTGTGCTGCTGGTTCTGCGCGTCCGGTCCCATCTCGCTTAGCGTCAAAGTGGCTCGCAAAGGCTACACGCCAGGTAGCGCTGGATTGCCAGCCGTCCTCACCTTGCGTCCTCCCCCTCCTCACCTCCACGTCACCTCATGTCTTCCCCATCCTCTTCACCTCATATCCTCTGCATCCTCTCAGCAGGTCTCCCCTCACATCCTTCCCATCCTCGCGTCCTTCTCACTTGACGTCCTTCCCGTCCTCTAAGCCTTCCTCACCTCACGTCCTCCCCGTCCGCTTGTCCTCTCTTCATCCCCCGCCTGGTCTCCCGGCAGACTTGACCCCTCCTGCCTCTCCCTCAGGCGACTCCATCCAGATTTTCGCCGAGGTGGAGAACTGCTCCACCCGTGTGGTGGTGCCCAAGGCGGCGCTGTACCAGACGCAGACCTTCTTTGCCAAGGGCAAAGGCAAAGAGATCCAGCAGCTGGTGTCCAACCTGCGAGGGGAAGCCTTGGCTCAGGGCAAGAGTCAAAGCTGGGAGGGCAGGATGCTCAAGATCCCGCCCGTGTCGCCGTCCATCCTCGACTGCCCCATTATACGCGTGGAGTACGCCCTTGTGGTGAGCCCCGCAAACCCCCCACCCCCCCCCCTCCCACCACCGCCTGTTAGCACGCTAATGACGTCAAGGTCAGAAACCATCTCTTTGCACAAGTCAATCAGTAATATTACCAAAGGAAGCCCAGGTTTAGCTTTTAACAGCGCCATCATGATTTGTTTGAATCGTTTTACAATTCAGCCATCAAAGTGTGTTCACCCATAAGCAACATTAACATTGGATGCTAATGACACACCGCTATTGTCCGAAGGACGAGTGCGTTGACGTCAATGTCACAAATCACAAACATCTATTTTGATTTGAGCCACGAGTGTGCTAACCTGCTAGTCATCTCAGCTTCGTACACAAATGACCCATTACGATCCACCAATTTTATAAGCCGCTTATCCTCACGAAGATTGCGGGCGTGCTGGAGCCTATCCCATCAATGTTAGCTTAGTAAGCTAATGACATCAAACTCTTTTTTTGGCACTCTTAATTGAAGTTAATTGTAAAACAAGCATAAAACATGATACAGCTGAACATCAAAACTTTTCAAACAAATCATCAGAGGTATTGTAGGCATGTCTGCTAGCTTATTGCTGAAGTATAATGCTAAACAAACAACAAAACTCGCAGGGATAGATTCGCTGAAAATATAATTTTGAATAATATCGTTTGTTTTGTTTCTTCCATTTAGGTGTATGTTGACATTCCGGGTGGTCTCAACTTGTCGCTGTCGTTGCCTTTGGTCATCGGGACCATCCCGCTACACACCGCCGCCTCCCGCACCTCTAGCATTAGCAGCCATGGCAGCGCCTCTGGCTGGCTGGGCGTGCCAGAGCACCCTGAGGGTAAGATGGCAATGTGTGTGTGTGTGTGTGTGTGTGTGTGTGTGTGTGTGTGTGTGTACATGTATATGTGTGTTTGAATGTCTTAATTATTTGATTGGTTTTAGCTCCGCCCAGCTACAGTGAATTGGCCATCCCGGAGTCACACCGCCGCCACTTCCTGCACGGCGTCCACGAGCACGAACAAGAACATGCTAGTGCGGCGTTGCTCACGTACATCACGGAATTCCGATATCTGCCGCCTCCATTCTACGCCGAGGTGAACACGAATACACTTCCTGCTTCCGTTCAAATGATTGACGGCATGCTCCAGTTTTTGTGCAGCGTGTTGTTCAGTGGACTAATTATATAATGTGTGCTTGTTTGGAAATTCAAGTGTGTTTTTGGTTGCAAGTGTGTAACTTACCGCCGCTCATCAGGTGGACCCATATCCTGAGCAGGTGGAGCCCGGCCGCCCTGACACGTGTCCGTCACGCTGAAGAGGTGAAAATCTGGAGTTCATCTGCTGTACCAACGTGACACTCTGCTCCTCCCCATATCCAGCCGAGCCAGGATCACATGACTGCTTGATTGATTGATGGACGTAGATTCCTGGGACGGGACAAGACGTTGCCACCCACTTGCCACCTTCCTTCTTCCTCCGAACTTTTTGGACACGTCTGTAAACACACCACCCGAGACCACCCAGACCCCACCCAACAAATATGTGCATGTCCTCGCTCACATGTGAAGTCACGTGTGGGAGAGTTTGGAAGTTGGCAGTGAAAAAAGACTGACGGGATGTCACCCGAAGCACTTAAACTTCAACGTGTGTGTGTGTGTGTGTGTGTGTGTGTGTGTGTGTGTGTGTTGGGAAACAAGAATGCGTGTGTGTGTGTGTGTGTGTGTGTGTGTGTGTGTGTGTGTGTGTGTGCAGAGCTGAAAGCACAAACGACCAACTTCAAAGAACCACAAGTCGCCTGTTTTGACGTTTGCTCAGAGCTAAATATTATTATTCATAATAATGAGAATACTTTTTTACGAGCGCGTTCCATGTCCAAAGAACGCCGAAATATGACGAAAAAAAATGTAAGAAATGTTTACAGGAAAATTTGGTCAAACGTCCTTGAAAGTTTGGGAGATGACTAAAGTGCAATATTTTTTCATATTTTTATATTTGTCCTTTTGAGCACAACTTTTCCATATCTGTTGCTCTTTCCATCTTTGTGCTTTATTATTGTTATGATTATAATATTATGATGATCTACTTGCTGTCATGATTAACTTTTGATAAAGAAAAATAAAAGTTTATTTTAAGAAAAAATGTCTTTCGCCTGTGTATTATGTTAATTAGCATTTTATAAATGTGGCCAACATTTTCTATTAGTGTTCCACTAGCGCGGCTAACATGTCCGATTAGCATTTCCCTCAACGTGGCTAACATTTAATATTAGCATTTCACTGGCATGACTACCATCTTTATTAGCATGACACAAAAGCACGCAAGATGTTCCCTTGACCTTGATGGCCCTCAAACATTCGCAGTTTCTAAATAAATACTTAAAAGTGTTGATAATATATGCTTCAAAAATCACAGAACTGTTTTTATAATCCTTAAATACATTTAGATAGGTCTAAAAACATTTAAATGTATTACTGAGAAGCGTTTTTATAGTCACGAGTATGACCTAAAACTATAATAAATTGTTGTGTGTCTGTATGTGGTTTGAAATGTCATAAAGATCCAGAAAAGTTGTTTTAAACTCTTAACTATGTATTTTTTTTTCTGATTAAATGGGATTTATTTGACAACTTCGTCAGGTGGGCGACTAGTTATGACGTCATGACGCCCGCATTACGGTGACGTTTTTCTCCGATACTCCGGTTTCCTTCATGCACTGTAGGTTAATCGAACGCTAAATCGTGTAAATTATTGTTTGTCTATGTGTGCCCTGCAAAGTTTATCAAGTCATTAGAATGTGATAAATTGATTAAAAATCATTTGTCCCTTAAATGTTTTGAAGTCACGAAAACGTTAATAGATGTCATTAAGTCATAACAGCTAATTAGGTCATAAAAATTTCATAAGTTCTTCAAAAGTAATCAAATGTTAAGACAATAAAAAGTCATAAAAGTTGTCATGAATGTCACCAAAGTTCTTTGTTTTGAAGTCATAGAAGTACTGTTTATTAACACATCAAACGTCACCTTAAGGTAAAACAAAGATCCTAAAAGTCGATCGAAACCCACAAAGTCTAAAAAGTTGCATCGTGACTGCTGAACTTTGTCTCTACCTGGTGGCGACTGATTGCAGCTGCCTGGACGACCTCGTTGGCACAAACGAAACAAAACAGCAAGATTTTGAGCAGAGCGGTAATATTTTATTGTTTCGTATATGTATGCATATATGTGTGTGTGTGTGTGTGTGTGTAGACACACTTTTACATTTGCGTTTTGTGCGTCTGTTGTGTGTGTGTGTGTGTGTGTGATCCCAGCAGGTTCTGATCCAAAACATCTTTTTTTTTTTTTCAACTTTTTTTTTTTGGGGGGGGGGGAGAAAGCTGGCGGGCTCTGCCCTTATCTTCTCTTGAACGTAAAGCGACATTGCGACCCGTAATGCGGTTGGGTTCTACCTCTTAACCGGTCGGGTCCTGGCGGCTTGAAAACAGGGTTGGGCCTCCAAATATACATTTTTGATCAGCAAAATATTCAAATTTCAACAACCCTCAGCTTCAACAAAACAAAAGAAGAAAACAAAAAGCTAAGCAGAAGCACGAGTCAGAATCTCTTGCAGTTACCATGAAGACGCACGCGTAAACTTGAATTATCAATTAGGACGACCTCACCCAATGGCGTTACTTGTGGCGTCACCATGGCAACGGCGTGGTCTCTGACTCCAGGACACAGAAAAAACATTTGAAGTCGTCACTGTCCCGCAGTCCTCCTATACTAAGCTAAAGGCTAATGCACGACAAGCTAATAGCTAAAAGCTCACACTCTGCATAAATAGGCCTCGCTCGCGCCGCTGCCCTCACGCACAGCCGGCTGCCCATTGGCTCCTGCATCCAGCCTGGCCCCGCCCCTTCACCTGTCACTTTTTTTCCCTTTTCCTGGCAACCTTCTTGCGAACCCGAATGTGCTTCCTCTTCCTGTCACTCTCTCACTTCCTGTCAGCTCATTGACCTTCGCTCTCTTCTCGTCTCAACGTTATTCCATCTTAATCGACGCTTAATTGACTTTTATGAATTAAGTGGTAGCGAACGTCCTAAATTGGACCTCGTTTTGGTTTTCATATTTGTTGGTTTTAAAAACAAACAAAAAAAAAATGTGACCCCTCCCACAAAATGGCCGCAAATCTGCACGAGGTGGAAACGTCAAACTGATCGGAAAGTCGAAATATAATTAGATCCAAAATAACTGTGATAAAAGTTATCAGATAAGAAAAATAAGTTCATTGTAAGTAGTAAAAGTATATATATATATATTTTTGTCTCTGGCAATGTGTCCTAAATTGTGGTTGGTTAAAGTCTTTCGAGTCCAAATTTGTTTGTAAAAAATGAGTTTTATAGAATTCGAATTACCGTGTAATAAATAAATTAATAACTTCTCGGGATTAGTTTTCAAATTTCCCCTTCATAAAGTCACATTTGATGGTTGGAGTTCCTCAGGGTTCTGTTGGAATTTTGCTTTGATTGGTGCATACACTACAAATAAGCATTAGCTCTACTCAGCTGGGACTTAACCAATCATTTTGGGGGACATTCTTTTCAGCGATTGTCGATTTTTATAAATGAGCTTTGACTCACAAGTGCTTGACTGCTTGTTGGCCGTTTGTGACCGGCACCCTCACAAACACAAAAGCATAACGGGAATTAGGAATATGCTCATGGACTGTGTTGAGAATTTTCTCATGACCTCATCATTATAATGGGATTTTTAGGCTGTGGACCGAGATATTTCCTAAAAAGTCCACGAGAAATGCAAATGTAGTGATTAGGGAGTCGAGAATGAGTGAAAGATTCCGTCATCAATCATTTGCTCACTGCAGACTCCTTAATCGCAACAGCGCATACAGATTTAGAAAAAACAGACCTAGATAGTGCCACTAAAAATCCCCAGTAATGACCAGTGATACATTCCCAACACAGCCAATGAGATGATTCTTCAATAAACACTCCAAGGTAACCTGTGTGACAAGCCCCACCCCCTCAGCATCATGTGGCCCAGCCCTCCGTCAGCCGCATGCGCTTGACGGATGGGCTCCGGCGCTCATCCTGATTGGACGGCGGCCGCAGGAGGAAGTCGCCGCAACCAGCGGCGTCATGATCCTCGCCGCCGTCATACGAGCTCCCGCAGCTGGAGGCGCTGCCGGCGGGCGAGCGGCCCGGACGTGCACCCACCATGCTGGCCCCGGGGCGTTCTCGAGGGGGCGAGGCTGGCTCTGACTTGATCTGGAGGTTTTGGTGGCCCGATGGGAAGTGCAGGTTGGTGTTCTGACACAAGTTCCTGCAAGACACAGACAACCATTTGTGGTGAGGAAATCTGACATTCTGAACGATTGCAATTGCTCTTTTTTGCAGTAAGTACAATGGTTGTAATTTAGTTTTACGAGTGTTTCCCCAAGGGACTTGATTTCATTTACTCTCTCTATACATATCTTTTTTTTAATATAATTCCATTTACTTTTAATTTTGTCTTCATTGCTAACTTGTTTTCATCAAACCATGTTTTTACCTTCTGGGGTAGTGATAAAATTTGCACCATTTTCTCACCAGAAACTAGTATCTTTGTGTCACAAACTTAATAGTTGTGACACATTACACAGCTCATTTATAGGATAAATGATTTTGGCCCTAACAATGACCCCTGGGGGACACCATACACAATGTCTAAGCAATCAGAGTTCAACTTACTCAGCTTCATAAACTGCTGTCTTTTTTTTTTTTTTTTAAGAACTTCTCAGCCAATTAGAGATTTTGCATTTTGTTCCGGAAACAAATTGCAGTATGAACAGAATAAAGTGTCTTTTTATTTTTGCTCACCCCATGTGAGCGAGTGGCACACTGTGCAGGTTGTGTAAGTCGTGGACGTGCTGCTGCTGGTGCTGCTGCTGGTGCTGCTGCTGTTGCATTGTACTGACGGAGCCCAGCCCGGCTGACCCGAAAGCCATCAGGGAGGCCACCTCACCACCCAGCGAGAACTCTGAGGAGTACACAAAGGTTCCGCTTCAGCTTTGGCTCGCGTTGGTGCCATCTTGTCCAGGATGAGCAGACTCACCTGTGCCGAAGGAGCCCAGAGAGGATGGGTAGCCTCCCATAGCGGAGCTGGGAAGAGATGCGGCGGCGGACACACATGCAGAGGGACTGGACAGTGTCTGTGCCGTCTGGGAGTGATTGATCCGAGCGTTCTGGAGAAGCACAAAAAAACCCCGACATTCATCCTGATTGCTTGGACACAGTGTTAGAAAAATGAAGCCGGCGTGTCCTGTGGCTGTTAAAAGCAGAAGCAAGGAAGAGTGGACATTCAGTCATCTTCAGCAAAAACTAGGGTGAACTTGAACTGAATTTGGAAGCTTTGTTGCCCAAATGTGGGCGGAGCTTGGCATCAAAGTCTGATGGTGATTTCAAGAATATTTTGGAGAGTTAAAAAAATTAATCATAAACCTCTGTCCATTGATCACAATTTCCAGATACTTGATTTGAATGCAGTGTTGAAGTTGTGAGGATGTCACCGAGAACTAGCTACCACACAAAGAACAACACAACGTCAACGTGTGAGACTTACCAACATCAGGTCAAAGTCCTCACACTAGAGGGCAGCAGCAAGTCAGGTGCAGACTGGCATTAGTCGGTTAAAGACACCTTTTACTCCAATGGATGCATTTGTGTCAAAACACTCACGATGGTCGGCATGTTGCTGCACTTGTTGGCGGGCGGCATCAGGGGTCGTAGGTCGGGCTTGCGGCTCATGCTCATTGGCGGACTTTTGCTCTTAGACGCACCCCCCGGTGACATCATGGCAGGAGATGGGCACTGATTGCTGTAGACGCCGTTTCCTGCTGGCGGGGAAAAAAAATTGCATTGTTTGTTGTTCCACTGTGATCATGATGATGATGATGATAATGACGACTTACCCACACTGACAACAGTGTTTGTCAGCTCGGAGCCCAACAGGCCTGAAAAGATAATTTTTAACTTTCAATTTCACTTTGGTGTGTCCTCATAAAATGTCACGTTGCTGAATGAAACAATTGGTGAAGTTGTGAGGGTTTTTTTTTTGTGGCTCTACTTATGACAGTCATGTCAATCAAATTTCATGTCGCTAAATCGAATAGGCTTTGGGGGTGGTCCTGGATTTTGGTAATGATTTCACATGCGGTCACAGACCTGCATCTTCGCCACTGGGGGGCCGCTGGGGGGACATGGCATTCCTCTGCATTGAAGCGTGGTGGATGGGCAGCAGGTTGTGGTTGGCTGCGGCGCCCCCTATGCCGGGGTGCGGGTACAGCAGCGGGGAGGCATTCAGGCCGATGTCGTAGCTGGATGCGGGCAGGCCCTGCAGGTCGAGGTGGGCGAGGTAACATTTTTTTTTAAGTTGCATTTTAGTGGAGTTTTTTTTCAAGCAAGTCATTTTTTGGAAAAATGTGATTTTTGTGATGGCTTGTCGTCATGGCGATGGCAACTCACGCAGATCCGCTGCCTGTTGAGCATCAGGTCGATGTCGTCGCCGATTTTGGGGTACTTGTCATCCGTCTCGGGGCTCTGACCGGCAGAGTCGTCCGCCTCCATGTCGGGACTCTCACTGCCACTTAGGCCTTTCTTCCGCAACGTCTGGAAATACATTCATGTGCACTAAATTGGAGGATCATTCAGCAACACCTTCAACAAGCTCATTGACAATACACAACTTTTTGCAAGAAAATATCCAACTTTTTTCATGAACCACAGAAAAAAAAAAATTCTTGGAAATATTTTTGGGGTAGAATTTTTTTTTCATGAAACTGTATTTTTTGCCCCTTCCAATATACAACTCTTTTGGAAATATCGTGTTTTTTTTTTAAACTTTCTATCCAATATATATATATATATATATTGTGTATATATGTTTATATATATATATATATATATACACACAAAATGAACTTTTTTTGCTGCTACTTTGGGGATAATTGATTGATGCATTTCAAAAGAAATTGCCAAACAACAACTCTTACAGTCAAAGTCCATAGATGTGATTATGAGCGTGAAATATTTGTGACTCCAGCACGCCTGCGACCCTCGTGAGGATAAGTGGCTCGAATACTGGATGGATGGATGAAGTTTCATAAGGCTGAATGTAACATAAAAAAATATGGCTCCAATGACTAGACTGCCCACTAGAGGGCGCAATCGTTACACAGAATGAACTCTTCAAACGAACTTTTTTTTTCCCCCCTCGGCTACTTTTCATTTGGGAGCTTTAGGAACATTTTTGTCTGAACGAAATCACATGAAGTCATTGAATTTTCCATGTATGTCATCAAGCGGTCACTGATCATAGAAACACAAATACACAACACAGACGAATATAAAAGCATACAAATACGCACGCACGCACGCACGCGCGCGCGCACACACACACACACACACACACACACACACAAACACCC
>NW_017805785.1:37710-44274 GCF_001891065.2 Hippocampus comes
GGTTGGTGTGCGATAACGTGAGACTGGCTCGGTACCCACGAGCAACCGAAAAAGACGAAGGAAGGCTGAATAAATGACGAAAGAGAAGTTCAATGGAGAACATTTGTGTGTTTGGACTACTGTTCAATTTAGTTCTGGGGTCATTTCTCAGGGTTGAAAAAAAAATAGGTATTCCAAATGGGGTTGTACTTTCAAGTACAAACAGGAAGTGCCGGGAACTAGAATAGTTCGTTGAACTACAAACTTTTGAAGGACTGCAAGAACTATTGGCCAAGTTAGTTCTGGAGAAATTCATCAAGGGAAAACAAGAACAACAACAACAAAGCTACGTGGCGGAAGTATAATGCTTTGGAAAGGTCTGGGAATATCTGAAAGGAAGTACTAAGAGTTGAAAATGAGACAAGTTCAGGACCTTTATCAGGAACTAAAATAATTTTTGGTTGGTCAGCAATCAAAGAAAAGTGGTACGCCTTCATTGTTTCTTTCTTTTCTTTATTCTTTCCGTTGGCATGTACACACACACACACACACACACACACACACACACACACACACACACACACACACACACACATTGACGCCACAGCCACGCGTGCTATTCTTAGGCGTTGTGTTCTATTTTTAGCAGTGTGCTGCTTTCCAGCCATTTAGCAGGAGGGAGGGAGCGCCGCCAACACAAACCAGCTACACTCGCCGCGTGGGTGTGTGTGTGTGCGTGCGTGTGTGTGTGTGTGTGTGTGTGTGTGTACATGTGAGTCACACAAGGCAAAACAAGAGGCACACCAAATTCTTGACCATCATTGCTTCGTGTCAGTCAGCGACTTTTAAGTGTACATTTAAGATGACACGAGACAACAAAACAACAGCAGACAACCCAACAGAACACAACACGAGAACAAAAAAAACCACGGCACGCCATTCAAGAAAACACAACTCAAAACATAACACAACAGAAGACAACGCAACACAGCCCATCATACGATAACACAATTTATAAAATCACACCGGGAGGCAACGCAAGACAACGAAACACAACAGAAAACGGCACAACACAAGACAATACTACACAACGCAAATTGAGAATATACACGCGAGAATACAACACGGCACCAATCCCAAACCGCGGCAACGACGTTGCGTTGCTGCGGTGGACAAGTGGAGAAGTGCACCCTGGCGGTCTGGAAGTGTGGCCCTGAGGCCGCACCCATCCCGGATTACGCTAACAAGATGCAATCGGATAGCGTCAGATTAGTCCCGATTAGGCGGGATTAGGCAAAATTAAAGCAGATTACGCAGTCCCCGAAAGATGCCCAAGAGTGTCGGGCCATGAGGTGGGCCGCGTGGAAACACATACCTGCACAGAGGACACGTGCGCACACACATTGTGCCAACATTGTGTCAAATCAGTCCAACCCTGCACACAACCACTGTCAAATTGTTATTATGACGCTAACGTGACCATGGTTGTGTAGCAGTGTGTTGTTGTTACAGTGCGGTGAGTGCTTTTGCTAGCGTCGTGTTACAATGTGTTTGTTGTGTTACTGTGGCAAGGAGTTGATTGTTGTGTTACAGTGCAAAGACGTGTAATGGGTGTTATTTTACAATCTCTGTTATTTTAGTGTCCAATAAATACTGTGTGGTGTTAAGAGTGTGACGACTGTCGTGTTAATGTGTGTCGAGTTACAGTGTCCCGAGTGCTGTTGTGTTACAGTCGTGGTGAGTGTTACATGCTTTTGTTGCATGACAACGTGATGATAGTGGTGTTAGTGTTGTGTGGCACCGTGACGTGTTTCAGTGTGTTGTGTTGAGTATCACATTACGGTGTCGTGTAAGCAGTGTGATGTCGTGTGCTGTATTTTGGAGTTGTGTTACTCTGTGATGCCTGTTGTGTTACAATGTTGTGTTACATTGTGATGATTATGTTCCAGCGCTGCACACTATGGAGTTGTTTTACAAAGCTGAGTGTTATGATGCGGCATCTGAACATGAATTGTGAAATATGGCAGCGCTGTCCTGCAGGTGTGCCTAATGAAGTGGGCCCCGTGCGTGCGTGCGTGCGTAAACGCGCGACTCACATCGACGATGTCGGCGTTGGTCCTGCTCTCGTGGGGCTCGTTGTATTCGGTGTACTTGAGCAGCACTTTGTCCATATCGGTGCTGGCGTACTGGAAGAGTTTGTTGGTGCTGTTGAAGATGATGAGCGCGATCTCGCAGTCGCACAGCACACTCAGCTCGTACGCCTTCTTCATCAGACCGAACTTGCGCTTGGTGAAGGTCACCTGAGGGGAACGACGCGGCCGTTAGCGAAACTGCGGCTAATGCTAACAGTCATATGGGAGGCGGGTCGGCCATGAGTCATAACCTTTAGACGTCAGCCTAGTGCGGAGCTGCGAGTGTGCGCTTTAGTGTGAGTTGTGGTCTACACCAGTACGTGTAGTGACTGTTGCCATTTTGCATGTGTCGATTTATTTGGCTCTCCTTGCCCACATGCCAGGGCATCAAGGTACATCAAGCGACAGTCATGAAACTGTAGATTGACGTGTGACAAGCGTAGTAGGGAAAACACACACACACACACTTGGCATGTTGTGTGTGTGTGTGTGTGGGGTGGGGGTGGGGGGGGGGGGGGCAGCAGGGTCAGTGCTGCCCCGCCATCAGGAAGCACATGTGCCTGCATTTCCTGTCATAACAGGAAGGGACGAACCATTCACAACAGCCAGAAGTCACTCATGTGTGTGGGGACCACACACACACACACACACACACACACACACACGCGTTACTCTCATTCAAGAGTTTATATTGACTTAAGGTAAAGTTTGCATTGATTAAAAAACCCCACCATCTTGTCTTATGTGTCGAAAGTGCTTGTATGACTTGACAGTGGATAATTATTTTATTGAACCCTGACACACAAGGGTTGCGGGCATGCTGGAGCATTGTGGGTATTGTAGTTGTCTTGAGTTAAAGTGTGATGAGTGTTACATTGTAGTTTTTATTTGTTACTGTGCGATGACGGTGGCGCTAGCTCGTGTTGTGTTGACTGCGTGTGTGGCGTCACAGATACGCTACACTGTGGGGTAGTTGTGTTTGTGCTTACATGTCTGTTGCGTTCGTCCACAATGCGGGCGATCTGAATCTTCTTCCTGCCCATTTTGGGTCTTTTCTCTCTTCTTCTTCTTTTTGTCTTTCTTTGTTGTCGTCGCGTCTTACTTTTGACTCTGCCACCTCACACGTCTGAAACACAACAACCACGAGTTACATTGATGGAACACCAAAGGACTGTGTGTGAAGACGCAGTCGCCACCGCACGCTTGGACAAGCTGCCACTCATCCTGGGGACACGCCCCACCTTACTGCCTCCAAGCGTCTTCTGAGGTTATATTGGCACACTTTCAGAGACGCGCCTCAGTTTGGGGGGAGTTTGGAAAACACCAAATATAACAGTAGCAGCAGAAAGAATGAAAATAATTCAGATTCAACCAGGAAATTAAGAAGATTTCCTGGTTGGGGTGCTGTGTCCTGTGTGTAGAATTATGATGGGGAAAAAATGAATTTATTCCATTATAGTCCTATTTAAAAAACGAAGAAAAGCGGAATAGACCGGATGTTGAAATAGAGAGAGTTCTGAAACAGAAATGAATTTAGTCCATTTACTGTAAAATAACACAAAAAAGTAAAACTCTTTCCATTACATATAGATTTTTTTTTTTTTTTATAGGAACCTGAAAAACAATAAACATCGAAAATGTTTCTCACGTTGTCAGTGTAAGTTTTAGGGGATAAAATGTCATTTCTTGTATTTTAGACTTTTTTAGTATGGTTTCACTTTGAGAGATTGTTTACAACTTGATGGGGGGGAAGCGATGAATTGATTCCATTTTGGAATTTGGCTGAAAAATGGTACATCTTGAAAATTGTCAATAAAAATAAACGCGTGAGTGAAATGAAGCTCCATGGTTGTCTGTGCGTGTGCGCGCCATGTGAGCGGCGTCCATGCACGTCTCTTAAGCGCTCGGTCGCCAGGTTAACAGGATGTACACACACCAGCACAAACACGCAGGAGCAGCTTTACTTGGCAGCCGCCGCCAAACCTTGCCTCTTTGCTTCTCGCCAAACTCGCCAAAGTACAAACAAGCAGCAACAAAATCAAGTTGCGGATTCACGTCACTTTTTGTCATTTGTATCAAACATCCAATCGTCTTCATACATTTCAGCTCTTCCAATTTCAGTTTTATTGCAAAGGTCGGCGCAGGTTGAGGTGAAAAAAAAAAGACTGAGGAATGTTTTTTGTTTCATAAAATACTGCCGAAGTACTCGTGGTTCAGCACCTCCACTGGGAAAAAATAAATAAATAAATAAACTTTTTTGGGCCGAAAACAGCAGTTTCAGTTGGAAAAAAAAACAAAACGAAACTTTTTTGGGCCGAAAACAGCAGTTTCAGTTGGGAAAAGTTTACACGATGAATGAATGATATTTATGGCAACAATGTCAGAGAGCACAACAAAGCAAGCAAGTTATTTGCTCCAAATCAATTTGCTTTGTCTTCTGCAGTATCTTAAAATTGGTTTTCAATAACAAGGTTTTTAATTATTTGTTGTGAAATGTGCGAAAGACGGTTTTGGGGAAATCAAAACTTAAAACATAGCCCAAACTGAGGTTGTTGCTGTTGTTGTTCAACAAATAAAACAAAATAAGTCAAAAATCTACTTTTACTTTGAAAAACAATGATCAACATTTTTGCTGATTGTCTAATGGCTGTTACGGACCAAACCCGTGATAAAATCTTAATAAATTTAAGTTTGTGCATTTTCTACATGATAAATTTGAGATAATATCCTGTGTTTTAATAGATGGTTAACATTTTTTTTCCACATTCATCGGAAAATCGACATAACAATCTGTAGATGAACTGATTATTGAAATCACCGTTCAGTCCAGGCCTAGATGACAATGGCATAGTTGTGGATAAAAGAGCAAGCGGCCTGCGTCGACTTCCTGTTTGGCTTGAATGTGTCAGCACACGTCACACAGTCACATGTCTTCAAATGACGTCTTCTATGGTTTGTAAACACATCAAGGCGGCATGTCCAAGGAAGGAGCGCCGGCATTCTTTTCTTTTTTCTTTTGAAGACGCTTTGTTGCGTCGTCGTGATTTGGGGTAAAAAGTTCACTTTTTATTTCGGGAGGTGTCTAAAAATAGCTCACAAGCTGCCTTGCTTGGCTGTCATGGACGATGATCAAGTGGTGCTCAATTGATTTACGCAGGGGACTCATGCTTCACATATTCCTGACATGTGGCATGTTGACACTCGCCCGGTGACCAGTCACCAATCAGACCTCCTGATGATGATGACAGCATCATCTGAGGACCAGACATAGCTGCAGATTGTGTCAATGCATGCCATAGCCTATTCCAATGGAGAATACACCATGGACTGGTCACCAGTCAATGAAAGGATACATATTGACAATTGATGGATTGGTCGCCAGTCAGAGTCAGGGAATCCATTCAAGGTCTGACATTAACGGTGGCCCAATGGCCTGGGGCCACCACATAACGGTCGGGCCACCCGCAGTTCACTGATGCTGACCCGATTGGGCCAAGAGTCGAACTACCACTATTCACTATTTTGAGTTTTATCCACTTCAATTAATTGTTCATCTTTGCTCGTTTTACTCCGCTATGCACATTGCATCGCTCCCGTTCACTGTCAAAGTGTGTGCTACGTACTCGCGCTCGAACATTTTTGCCACTGAGTCCTTTTGAATTTTGCTAAGTCTAGATTTAAATCAGCGCCAGTGCCAGTTCTGGCAAGGTCACAACAAAAAACTTCATGTCGGACCTTGGAATTGACAAATGATGGACTGGCTGCATGTCAATTTCTGGGAATGTCTAGTAGACAAAGAATGACTTGGTTGCCAGTCAACATCAGTGTATAGACATGGACAAAGACTGCCACAGGCAGAGCACACGGACTGGTCGCCACTCAATAGTGGGGTACAAACAGATGATAAGCGTACACTTTCACACGATCACTCAATGTACAAAAAAAAAAAAAATCCCTGAAAAGTCAGCGCAACTCAGAAGTTGATTGACACCACGAGAGTGACGGCCATGGAACGTGTGCACACCACATGTACAACAGACGCCAGTGACACGTGTGTGTGTGTGTGTGTTTGTGTGTGTGCTCTAAGATGACTGGCAAACTCACACATCATCCTCACACACGTGTTTCAGGAATACCCGGCTCAATGCTAACCACGCTAACACAACTTCAGCTAGCCTGATTGGACACCAGGGCTCTTCATCATCTTCATCATGATGATGATGTTGATGTACATTTTTGAAGTCATTCAGTTGCCCATAAAGCACATTTGGCGAACCAGAAAATGAAAGGACAAGATTGTGTGATGTCATCAGCAGTGCAGTCATCATATACAGTCCAGGCAGGTAAGAATAATCATCATCAAAATAACTTTCGCTTTGAATGCCTTTCGAGGGACTTCACTAATATTCCATGAAAAATGTCAAAAGTGTGTGTGTGTGTGTGTGTGTGTGTG
>NW_017805785.1:44311-54919 GCF_001891065.2 Hippocampus comes
GGGTGGTGGGTGGGGGGTGTGGGGCGGGGTTCTTGCTAGAGTTTTCCCCAAACCACTTAAGTACGCCACTGGAAATGACAACATCAACAACAGCATTCCAAAGATCTCATTTTTTTAAAGCAGGCAAACTATTTCAAATTGATTATTGCTAATGATTGCGTCTCTTGAATAACTGACTCGCAGTCGTCTCACCGAGTCAAACTTGTTCCGGTCGGCATGTGTCCGAGTCGTGCCGGAACCGAGGGCTCCGGTCCCAGCCGCAGGTCCGCGCAAAGCCGGGCTGGAGAGCTCCGCAATCGGGACGCAAAAAGTCCCAACACTCCACCAAACGAATGAGCTCCACGGACGGACGACTTCAACACAACACGCGATGCGTTCGCGGACCTCTCGAACGCAACGACGGATTAGCCTTGATGAGGCGCGCGCGTGGGAGTATAATCACGTGCACGCGCTCGAGGGGCTCACCTCTGACGCGTGTTTTAGTGCAGCATGACTTTCCCGCCACAAGTCTTTGCTCGTTCCCGAGTGTCCGTCCAGCGGCGATCCAGCCCGGGCACGCGCGCGTAACCACCTGGACAACACACGCACGCACGGCCGCACACATCCAGGAAATGAGCACACGCACGCACAAGATCAGGGACGTCACTCAAGTTGCGGGAGAAAACAAGTTTCAACAAGTGAAACTGATCAACACTTTTGATTGGTGCACTGGCGCCACTCAGTGGACACATTCGACACACAGATGCACTTACTAGACATTTCATTAGGTACACCAAGGGGCTGGAAGCCAATCATTCTAATCAAGTCTTTGCTAATGATCATTCGTCGTGTTCTGTTCAATTGAGGGTCATACTGAGTGTTCCTAATGTTTTGGCTCATTGGATAGCAGCTTTGACGTGTTGCCATGTCAATGTAATCTGCCCCTGGGCTTCCCACTGAATCACACATCTGTACATGAAATGCCAACTACGATGAATCAATCACTAATTAAATTAATCAATACTTATTGAACACCGATTAATTATTTGGATATTTTTGTGGGATTAACAATTCCTCAGAATTCCAGCTTTTCAACAGTAAATAGGTTCACATTTCCAGGGGCGGAACTATGTGGTGGCCACAGGTGGCCATACCAACCCCTTCTCACTCCTTGGCCATGTGTTCCCATCTGGGTTTATGTGCATCACATTGAGCTGCATTTGTAGTTAGCTTGTTCATTTAGCCAAAACAGCCATCCAAATGACAGGACATGATCCAAAAAGTAATTAAAGTACATCAAAAATGGTAGCAGTGAGCTAATTTGCTTGCTCGTTTATCTTGAGCAGAGTAATGAGATGGTAAATCATAAAAAGTTGAGTTAGCTGTGTCTCTTTGTTTAACTTGAGTAGTCATGATCAGAGAATATATGCTGCCATCACAAGAAGTCAGCTAATTACTTTGTTCGTTACCTGCGAGAATAGTCTTCCTATATGGACAATATGATGGAATCACTAAATTTAGCTAACTAAGTCATGACTTTTACTCAACCATCTTAAAGAGACGGTGTGCAGTAGTCACTTGCAGTTAACTAGTAAGCCTGTTCTCTTAAGGCAAGAGTTCATCGCAAATACTTGTTTAAGAAAGCTAGTTGACGAGACAGTCCACAGAATTCACTTCCGCCATCAAAAAAACCCAAAAACCATCAGATCCAAACTTGAGTGACATCATGTTACCATATATAGTCAAACTCTAACAATGGCATCCTTTGTGTGTATGTGTTCGTAACACAAAATGGCGGACTAGCTGGCACTAGGAGCATTTTTGGCTAATTGCTAACTGTGCTAGCATGTTATCGTGATGACATTAAAAGACACTTTTTTCGGTCACTTCCTGTACAGATGAGGAGTTTGGCACGTGGACTCACCGCTGTGTGGTCTTCACCAGGAAGAGGTGCCACCAGGTCCAGCTGTGGGTTCCCTGTTCGATTCCTCGTCTCAAACAAGTCGGCAAGCCAGACCAGCTGGCTTGAGGAGGCACGATGCACAAGTGGTCAGCGTTCCGAGCCCAGTCGTCAGATGTAGTCCAAACCCGCCGCCCCTCCCTGAACAACACACCCTGTGACCCACCCCTCCTACCCCAAAGTACCCCTCCGCACACACATGAACCCTCACCCTCCCTGACAGAAGCTCACCTGTCGTTGTCACTCCTTCTAAATTTAGCTGAGTCGTCATTGATGTGGTGTGTGTGTGTGTGTGTATGTATGGTAATGTGCATCTGTGTGTGCGTGTTGAAACTCAGTTGATTTTAAACGACTTTTAACAGTTGAGGTGGCCAAGATCGAAGGAATTTTTTTAAATTCATATGAGCATTGCGATCAATCATGATCAGCTGGATGCCAGCAAGAACCCGATTTATTTTGAAAGGCTTTAGGACAGGAGAATCACGTCAATTTCTTTTCCTGGATATCACAAGAGTATCTCAAACGGCTTCACAAAGATTCGCGACACTCCAACCCCATTCCAGCAAAACCCCAAATCTCATTTGGAAAATTAAGAGGAAATCTTGAGAGTTGTGTTGCTTTTGAGTGACATGGCAGCCATGAGCAAGTTTTGCAGGCTATGATGACATTCAGCACTTCAACGGGTGATTGAAGGATTATCACCAGAAGAATTCTGCGGATTTTGGACCAATCATGTGGTCCGCGGTTTCGAGTTGCGCTGACAGCCGCGCGTCCGGCGTAAACCAATCTGGACGGTGGGACGAGTGCCGTGCGTGGCTGGCAATCCAAAAACTCTCAGACTTGGCTGCCAATGGCCGGACGGCATTTGCTTTTGTTTTGGTTGAACATGAAACAAAACTCAGCCGACTTCTTGAAGTTCGATACAGACTTTAATTTTCCTGACAAATCCACTTGCGACATTTCAAAATAAAGCTCAGCCGGCTGGCTTCCTTTTAAAGCCACATTTACACTTACATTTTGATGAGCTGCCAGGAAGACATTTTAAGCATTTTTCCTGTGGAAAAAAAAATCCTTAAATCTTGACTGAAGGCTTATTTTTACACTCTTGCTTATAATCAAACCACCTGTAGGCCTGTTGTACTGCCACTTCTCCTTTCCCTCCCCCTCCTCCTCTCCTGACGAAGCACTTCCGAAGGCGTCTACTTGCGACATCCATTGCAGCCTGAACATCCGAGAAGGCGGCTCGTCCGTCTGTCGTCTCTTCTCAAAATTTAATTTTTCCTCAAATGGGGTTTAGAACTTTTCCCTGTCCTATTTGGGGGTTTAGATCTGGGCACGTCACCAAGGTGTGCCAACTGTGGGCCCTGAGAGGCCCTTTGGGACTCCTTGGTGATTAAGAGCTGTACAAATAAACTTGACAGGACTTGAGATGTGATGTCACCGCCAGTGATATTGAGGTTAGAGGCCAGCTTAAGAGGGTCAGGCCCTTCACTGAACATGGCTGCAAGTGATACGTCGCCGACCTCGTTTGTCTGCTGCCTCTTTTCTACTTTGTGGTCACCTTCGTCTCATCAGCCAATCGTCACTGAACAGAATGCAAGAGGCCCCGCCCACCCAATCGAGGCCCGCTTTGCCGGCGATGTCAACCTCGCCAAGTTCGCCCCACTCAAGGTCAAAGGGCAAGTGTCGTCACATGGTTTGGCATAGCTCAAACTATTTACTGCCAGCTGCTCACACATACACACTGTGCGTTCCACTATGTGCATTTGTGCGGATTTTGTCTTGGGCTGAACGTGTGTTAATAGGGAGTCACTAGTATGGTGTGTGGGGCGTCCAGCGCGCGCAATATCACGTGCTCAGGCCTCAGGTAACAACCAATCACGGCTCGAGTGATGTTCGCAAGCTGAGCATGAAAACGGCTAAATGTTTCGAAGGAGCAGCACAACGGGTTGGATTGCAGCATTAAAACCACGGTTTCTTTTTTTTTTTTTTTTTTTACATTTTATGGGATTATGTTATTCCTGTGTTTTTAGAAAGGACATTTTTATAGAGTGTTATTTTGAAGAAAGTAAAATCACTAGTGTGCTGAATTGTCTCATTCACGAGGACAAAGAGCGAGAGCGTACTCGTACAAGAAGCTGAAGCTGGGTCGAATAACTTGCAAGTGTGTGGAGTCATTGCGTGGAAAGTTGGGGGGGGGCAGCTGAGGGGGGGTTCTTAGAGGTCGTAGCCGGGGAGGAACTGCAGGCCAGGTTTATTTCTGGCCTTAGCCTCTGACAGCTGAGCATGTGTGAGGGCAAGTCCCGACCGAGGCAACACGGCCGCTGACCTTCAGCACCGCAAGGCCTGGTTGCCATGGCGAGGTGCGGGGGGTGGTGGGGGCGGGGGTGCTCCACAGCGCCCCGCTGGGGACACGGACCGAATTTCCCATTTATCATGGGTGTATTGGGTGAGGCAGGGTTAACATGGTAAGCAAGCTTTAGGCAAACTCTCGCGCAGGGATTCCCAACCAGTGTGTGCCGTGGCATAACGGTTTGCCGCAAATTAAAATATTTCACCAGGAATAAGTTAACATGTCGATGAAAATTGACATTTCTGATGCGGCAGGTGTAACTGGTCTGCACAAAACCAAATAAAAACTTTTTAAATGCTTCAGTACTTTTTTCACATCTAACGTGGAATCACTCAGAATTAAACATGATTGTAATTAATATTTATGTGTGGTTATTTAAAAAAAAAAAAAGGCACTGCTGGGATTCGAACCCAGGATCTCCTGTTTACTAGACAGGCGCTTTAACCAACTAAGCCACAGCGCCACCTATGAACCTAGAGCACGGATTCGAATGGTACAGCGATTCAAGAGTGGCCTGCAGTCACTGACAAGGATCATTTATTCACTTCACTCCAATAAATAAAACAAGTCACTACCGTGTACACAAACGAACCTGCACAAAGATTTCCTCCCACATGGATGACAATGTTCGGCTTGTGACATCATCACATGCAAAGTTCATCACCGTGCAACCTTGCGGGGGGGAAGTGCGGCCGGATAACATCTTCATGACGCTCCGCTCATGATGGACAAGAACTCCTCTTGGTTGACTGTCAGACAAACGCACGCCGTCACTTCCTGTTTCGAACTCATTACAATCCAATGCAACACCCGGCGGCCGCATCATTAGGTACACCACGGAACCATGTTCAGTTGCTAAAAATGTACGCTTGTTTGACTCTCGTCAGTTGGAAAACATCGACTCACTCATGTAGCCATGTAAGAACTCTGGTTTTAACCCCAAAAGTTGGAAAAATGTATCAATGTCATGAGTGCAATTAATGGCAGTAGGAATTTAAAATGGGAGGACAGAAATTTTGTACAAGTCATTTTGTTTTGATCCGTTAGAATTTCACAGTTGAGTTTTTGTATTTTACGTGCCAATTTTCACAAAGCAGCTATTTACTGCAATGTTCAACACATACGCCCAAGTAAACATCAAGTTAATACACAATTGTGCTACTTCCTTATTTTGAATTAAACAGTAGGAGATCACAGTAAAAAGTTATCATACCTTAAAGTTGTTCAACAGAAACATGCTGAAGGAAGAGACATTCTTGGACTAAAGCTGCCCGGTACGAAGAAATTTGTCGGGAGTTAAGGGCCAAATATATTTTGCCTTGATTTTCGATATTTAATGTTGTCAGTGTTCTTGCCATTTGTGTTTCTATTTTTCATGCAGACTTGATTGTGAAAGTTGACATGGGAGGAGACCAAATCACCAGGCAGTCAAACGCGGCTAAATATTGCGGAGAAAACGCAACGCGGGAGACTTACTTTCGCCATCTCCATCGCCGTCGAAGGCGTCAATCATACTGCGCAGTTCTTCGTCGCTGGTGTTCTCGCCGAGCTCCCTGGCCACGCGCTTCAGGTTCCTCAGGCTAATGGTTCCCGACTCGTCGTCGTCAAAGAGCCGGAAGGCCTTCAGGATCTCCTCCTTGGGGTCACGCTCCAGGATCAGATCACTTACTGCACACACGGTCCCCCCCCGCCCGACGCCACAAGTCAGCGTGTACCCCATGTACGCATGTTGAGGGAGGGTTGGGGGTTACTCACCCACTTCGCTGAAGTCCTCAAAGGCTATTTTGCCCGTTCCTCGCGTGTCATAGTCCTTCAGGATCTGCATGACATCCACCTTCTTCACCTCGAAGCCCAGCGCTCGCATCGCCACCTGATGATCAAACAAATAATAACCGGTGAGAGTCCACCAGAGCAGGGAATGTCCATAAGTGATCAATGTTTTGCCCTAGGAGCTGATTCTCAAAACCACGGCACCATCTTTTTTTTTTTTTTAAAGTGTGTGTTTTAACATTATATCACCCACTTGAGGGACTAGTACAAACCCTGCACTACTTGAGGATGAAATTTTGTGGCGTTAAGTCACCTTCAATTCGTGGTAGTCAATTTCATTGTCTTTGTCGGTGTCGAAGAGCTCAAAGGCTTCCCGTATTTCGTGTTTTTGCTCGTCGCTCAGCTCCTTCCTCTTCTTCCGTTTGCTTTTGTCTGCTGAAACGTCACTGCTGCTGCCCAACAATAGGAAATATATGTTGAAACTGACAGTCAGATATTATTGAAATGGACTTTTGAAAAAACATTTCTCTGGCCCCATCTGATGCCTCTAATTTAATTGTAACAGTCAATTTAAAACCATTTCCGAAGGAGAAGACCAATCCAATCAGAGGCTGCCATTTACAACACTTTAAATTGGTCAATAATTCGAAAAAGAATTTTACACACACGTGTTTACTGACCCAATAGCATGGATTTGTGGATAAAAATCCAAAATTTACCAAATTGTGACATGAGAGGTTTTGGCCCAAAGTTAAGAATACAGTACGTCAAATGACATCCAAAGATTTTCTCTATGAAAATATTCGAGCTTTAGCCACCCGGAAATACAAGTGACGTCACGGAAATATGTGTCGCTCCAATCACAACCACACTGTAAACCCATCACGTCCATTAGGTTTTTAAGTTTTGCATCGTCAACAGCGCCCCCGGCAGTTTCCAGCGGCACTGCAACATTTGACCCGCCCCAAAGGCACAAATCCGCCCCAAATGGACAATTATTCCGACTAAAAAAAATGGTGGGTGTGCAACATAAGCATAAATGAGCCTTGTTGTCCGTCAGTCTTATCTCACGTTTGCGATATGTCTGCGTCTTCGTTTTCTTCACTCATCGTCCTGCCAACGAGTCAACTTCGAGGTTTTTCTCATATTGTTTTGTGGTGTAGGTCGACAACAAATCGCCCACCCTCCCCCCGACGTGACGCCATTAATTGTGACATTAACACGACATTTGTCTCGTCCGGCGACGTGTGCCTGATGTCAGCCAGACATCGCGAGCTAGCAGGCTAGGCTAACTTTAGCTTCCGTCAGCGGCGTCAAACAGACGCACTTACCTTAGCTTCATTTAACGTCACCGCACAACATGTGGCGTCACGTTGACCTACCTGGAGTCGCTCATGCTGGCGGCTTTGGTGACGCTCGCGAGGCCAAGTCGCGTTTAAACTTGAAACATTCTCACAAACAAAAAGCGACACAAACACCGCCATTGAGCGGCGAGCCAGCAAACCATTTGTCCGCGCTCGATTGGAGGCTTGCTATTGGCCGACAAGTCACTAGGCAACAATACGAAGGGATCTGATTGGTCGGTGGCATTGTTGTTGTTGTTGTTGTTGTTTTTACATTAACAGCATATGACGCGTATCCGATTACCCTTGAGTTGGGATTTAAATACATTTAAAACAAAATAAATAATACCAGGTAAATATTAGATATACAGTATTTATATTTTTGTGGAGGACTTATAGCAAGCAAACGCAGCTACAATAAAATGCTGTACAATTATCCCTCAGTAATATTTCTTTAATGAGTGCAAAGTGAAGAGTTGTTGGTATTTTATGGAATACATAATTATTAACAGTGATATATAATTCTAAATTATAATTGAACAGAAAGCCTTTATTGTCACTGACTGTTGCGATTCAACCAATTTGGGGATATAATACACCCAGTATGTGTTGATATAAATTTGTATGTAATGTAACAAAACCCACCGCCATATATTCTTTATAGACTGCTAAAACGACTAATATTACTGCAATTTACTGAAAAGCCATGAGTGTATATTTATCAGTCAGTATGTCTGTATTATAGTGCCCCCAAGTGGCCATGGCGCGCGCGCGCACACACACGCACACACACACACACACACACACACACACACACACGGATGGAACGGCCTTGCATTGATCTCGATCATTGTTGTGGATTTCTACTGGGATGACGTTCCCACGGACGCTTATCACCTCCGTCGCATGCGTGTGTCCCCAGATAGTTGCAGGAAGGGACAGCTCAGGAAAGACTCAAAGTCTCGCCGCTTGTCACTCACTTCCTGTTTCCAGAGCGGCACCCAGACTATCTTTGTGCTGATAAAAGTCAAAACTTGAGGATTGCTAATAATGATAAGTGATTATTTCAGGGCTTTTTAAAAATTGGCACACAACTGTAACACAAAACACATTGACACGCACACCCAAGATGAAGGACGAGCTCCCTGGGGTGCACTCAAGCGGTTTATAAAGTGCCGGGGTGGGATCGATTTTTGCACATGTGTGTTTTGGTGACGCAAATGTTGCTCAACATTTCATAGCCCCAAAACATATTTCAGAAAAACAATGCTAAGTCGTTTTTTTTTACAAGAAAATGAACAAGAACAAAATAAAGCCAGCAGTGCCTAGTTTCAGTCGACCTATGTCTTCACTCACGCACTACTCGGTCCAGTGACTTCAACCACAGCGATGAAACACAGGCGAATTAAAGGGATGTCATCTTGTTTGCTTTTTCAACTGGAGCTTCATTCCATCCCATTTTAGCAGAAAACACTTTTTTTATGGCAGTCACGCTTGTCACTGAGGGTACCTGCTCCACACACACTTTTCCTAACTACCGCTGCCTTCTTTTCCGGGTTCTTCCCCAGCCAGTTTCTTCGTCACACATCCCGGTAACATTTTCATGAATTTATAAAAACTTGCCCGGACACCCCGGACAGGGTATAAACATGTAGACATGTCCGGGCAAAAGAGGACGTTTTGTCACTCTACTCTAATGTTAAAAGTTTGCCCTGAAGCTAACATTGGAAGCTAATATTAGCATTCCAAACTTCCTTAGCATTAACGTGCATTGTTAGCTCACAATGTTTTCCTCAGCGTGTAGCAACAAATTATTTTCTGCTTGCTGTTCTTTACCTACATGCGTGCTATCCACACATTAGCGTATACCGTATGCCAACAACTCGCCCGCTAAGCTCACACTTGACGTAGAAACATGACAAACTGATTAAAATCCAAACTAATTCCAATTATTCACAAATGAAACATACTTTTTAGTTGTTGGGTGTGTGTGCTTGTATCCTTCCTTACCAAACTCCACCCTGAGTGTGCACAAAGACCCCCTGTCCACACACACACACACACACACACACACACACACACACACACACATGCGCACACGTAACAAAAACAATGTGTGTGTGTCGATCCTTCCTTACCAAACTCCCCCCTGAGTGTGCACAAAGACCCCCTGTCCACACACACACACACACACACACACACACACACACACACACACATGCGCACACGTAACAAAAACAAATCAAATGTGTCGAAAGGTGACAACGTGGTCTTTGTGCTTCCACAAACTTCTACTGTGCTCCATCGGCGGCCCTTTTGGCTCTGTTTGGAACTTATGGCTCCTTCTATTCGCTTCTTTTTTCAACATGCATTTCTAAGCGTATTTGATTTTGTTTTCTCGTCCCTCATTTTATTCTTTCCTTGTTTTATTCCGTTACTTGTTGTCCTGTTCTGTTTTATTCTATCGGGTGCTCCACCCTGGTTGACCTTGTTGCGAGCAGTGCACGTGTGTCGTCGTGCCTTCGTTTGAGAGGCTCGCCGTCGTTAAATCCAAGATGGCCTCCCGATAGCTGACCTTTTTCAAAACTGCTGACTTGACCTTCTGCTGTTAAGGTCACTGAACAAGCAAGGCCTCATTTGTTTTTTACGTTTGTCTGATAGCAGCGTTGTTGATTTTGTTCAAGCATGACGACGACTTGACATGTTTATCTTTTTTTCATTTGGGGCTCTTCGGCTTTTATCGTTATAATGCATATGTCAAATTATTGCCTTTCAACACAGTTGACACCCCCCAATCTTTTATTTTTATTTTTTGGAACCTATTGACAGCTCTTCAGATTTTTTTTTTTTTTATCCTTTAACTGAAATACCCTAAAGTGCCGCCCCAGCACTCTCTAGTGATGAAAGGCCTGGTAGGCATGTTGATCATGAGTAGACCCACAAACAAAGCTTCAAGAAGCCCTGTCCTAATAACAAGACAGGAAGTCTCCCTAGTTGGATCAAATATACCATTTTAGGGCCAATTTGGACAGTTCGAGGGGTTCTTCAAAAATGAATTGGTCCCACAATTAAAAAAAATAACAAAAAATCCCCAAAGCCAGTATGACTTAGCAACATGAAAATGAGTAGACATGCCTATCATGTGTCGAAGCTTTGCCCCTAAAAGACAAAAAAAAAAATCTGCCATTTTGCTTCCAATCTGC
>NW_017805785.1:55573-78096 GCF_001891065.2 Hippocampus comes
GCTATATTCTTAGCCCCACGAGTGCCTCAGCCGCGCGCGCGCGCGCACACACACACACACACACACACACACACACACACACGGATGGAACGGCCTTGCATTGATCTCGATCATTGTTGTGGATTTCTACTGGGATGACGTTCCCACGGACGCTTATCACCTCCGTCGCATGCGTGTGTCCCCAGATAGTTGCAGGAAGGGACAGCTCAGGAAAGACTCAAAGTCTCGCCGCTTGTCACTCACTTCCTGTTTCCAGAGCGTCACCCAGACTATCTTTGTGCTGATAAAAGTCAAAACTTGAGGATTGCTAATAATGATAAGTGATTATTTCAGGGCTTTTTAAAAATTGGCACACAACTGTAACACAAAACACATTGACACGCACGCCCAAGATGAAGGACGAGCTCCCTGGGGTGCACTCAAGCGGTTTATAAAGTGCCGGGGTGGGATCGATTTTTGCACATGTGTGTTTTGGTGACGCAAATGTTGCTCAACATTTCATAGCCCCAAAACATATTTCAGAAAAACAATGCTAAGTCGTTTTTTTTTACAAGAAAATGAACAAGAACAAAATAAAGCCAGCAGTGCCTAGTTTCAGTCGACCTATGTCTTCACTCACGCACTACTCGGTCCAGTGACTTCAACCACAGCGATGAAACACAGGCGAATTAAAGGGATGTCATCTTGTTTGCTTTTTCAACTGGAGCTTCATTCCATCCCATTTTAGCAGAAAACACTTTTTTTATGGCAGTCACGCTTGTCACTGAGGGTACCTGCTCCACACACACTTTTCCTAACTACCGCTGCCTTCTTTTCCGGGTTCTTCCCCAGCCAGTTTCTTCGTCACACATCCCGGTAACATTTTCATGAATTTATAAAAACTTGCCCGGACACCCCGGACAGGGTATAAACATGTAGACATGTCCGGGCAAAAGAGGACGTTTTGTCACTCTACTCTAATGTTAAAAGTTTGCCCTGAAGCTAACATTGGAAGCTAATATTAGCATTCCAAACTTCCTTAGCATTAACGTGCATCGTTAGCTCACAATGTTTTCCTCAGCGTGAAGCAACAAATTATTTTCTGCTTGCTGTTCTTTACCTACATGCGTGCTATCCGCACTTTAGCGTATACCGTATGCCAACAACTCGCCCGCTAAGCTCACACTTGACGTAGAAACATGACAAACTGATTAAAATCCAAACTAATTCCAATTATTCACAAATGAAACATACCTTTTAGTTATTGGGTGTGTGTGCTTGTATCCTTCCTTACCAAACTCCACCCTGAGTGTGCACAAAGACCCCCTGTCTACACACACACACACACACACACACACACACACACACATGCGCACACGTAACAAAAACAAATCAAATGTGTCGAAAGGTGACAACGTGGTCTTTGTGCTTCCACAAACTTCTACTGTGCTCCATCGGCGGCCCTTTTGGCTCTGTTTGGAACTTATGGCTCCTTCTATTCGCTTCTTTTTTCAACATGCATTTCTAAGCGTATTTGATTTTGTTTTCTCGTCCCTCATTTTATTCTTTCCTTGTTTTATTCCGTTACTTGTTGTCCTGTTCTGTTTTATTCTAGCGGGTGCTCCACCCTGGTTGACCTTGTTGCGAGCAGTGCACGTGTGTCGTCGTGCCTTCGTTTGAGAGGCTCGCCGTCGTTAAATCCAAGATGGCCTCCCGATAGCTGACCTTTTTCAAAACTGCTGACTTGACCTTCTGCTGTTAAGGTCACTGAACAAGCAAGGCCTCATTTGTTTTTTACGTTTGTCTGATAGCAGCGTTGTTGATTTTGTTCAAGCATGACGACGACTTGACATGTTTATCTTTTTTTCATTTGGGCTCTTCGGCTTTTATCATTATAATGCATATGTCAAATTGCTGCTTTACAACACAGTTAACACCTCCCAAGCTTTTATTTTTATTTTTTGGAACCTATTGACAGCTCTTCAGATTTTTTTTTTTTTTATCCTTGCTCTTCGGCTTTTATCGTTATAATGCATATGTCAAATTATTGCCTTTCAACACAGTTGACACCCCCCAATCTTTTATTTTTATTTTTTGGAACCTATTGACAGCTCTTCAGATTTTTTTTTTTTTTTTAATCATTTAACTGAAATCACCTAAAGTGCCGGGCCAATTTGGACAGTTCGAGGGGTTCTTCAAAAATGAATTGGTCCCACAATTAAAAAAATAAATAAAAAGCCAGTATAACTTAGTAACATGAAAATGAGTAGACATGTCTATCATGTGTAGACCGTAAAAACGTTTCAAGAAGCTTTGCCCCTAAAAGACAAAAAAAAAAAAAAAAAAAAAAAAAATCTGCCATTTTGCTTCCAATCTGCTCATTGGCTGATTGTAGACTTTCAAAAACATCAAAGATAGAAAAAGAAAGAGATTCTGATAACAAAAAATCCCCAAAGCCAGTATGACTTAGCAACATGAAAATGAGTAGACATGCCTATCATGTGTCGAAGCTTTGCCCCTAAAAGACAAAAAAAAAAATCTGCCATTTTGCTTCCAATCTGCCCAGTGGCTGATTGTAGACTTTCAAAAACATCAAAGATAGAAAAAGAAAGAGATTCTGTGCAATTGGGACGAAACGTCAACCATATAAGAGAGGCGGGTGACGATAAATTGAAGAATTCAGGGTTTTTGTTACTGTGTGTGGTCGGAGTAGGATGGTGAAGTTTGATGACCCGCTCAGAAACCCCAAAACTCTCATTAGTCAACTTCTTTGTAGAGATGATGTGCAATTGGGACCAAACGTCAACCATATAAGAGAGGCGGGTGACGATAAATTGAAGAAATCAGGGTTTTTGTGACTGTGTGTGGTCGGAGTAGGATGCTGAAGTTTGATGACCCACCCAGAAACCCCAAAACTCTCATTAGTCAACTTCTTTGTAACGTAATAAAACGCTGTCATAATGCTGAGTCCATTTGCACACCTTCACTGTGTTTGCAGCTACCCCCACCCTCTCACTCTCCTCCTCCAGCTCTTTCTCCTCCCCCCCTCCCATCTGCGCCTCACTGGCTTGGCATTCAGTCGCGTCTTGGCCACCAGAGAGGAAGCTGCAGGTTCTTCACGCACTCCCCAGGTAACCAAAAAAAAAAAAAAAAATTGGGCAGTTTCATTACTTTATTTGATGCTGACTTGACAACAACCTCTGACTGTGTGTGTGTGTGTGTGGGGGGGGGGGGGGGAACAGATGTAGATAGAACAGAACCGGCGCTTTAATGCATTGATCGACATGTGTCACAAAGAGATGACTCATGAACTCAGCGATGGTGGTAAACCTTCAGACCAAAGTTGTCGTGACAGTTCATGTAAGCGTTGCTTCCATATTTTTGATTGCTGTCACTCAAAATGAATCAAATGGCAAAGTATTCCGATTTTTGGTGTGCGTCGTTTAGTTTGACTTGCGCGTGCAGGGCCGTGTATAGAGATGTGGGGGCTTCATGGGGCCGCGGGCCCCTTTTGGGTCATCTGACTGCTGTTTTTAGAAGTATCAGAAATTTTTGTTCGCTAATTCACATTTTCTAACGGCCATTTCGCATCTTGAATGTCAATGTCGTTTGTTATTAACCGCGTTTGGGAAATGCCGTGCTTTCCGTGGTCATGCTGACTCATCATCAAAATTCACGGGTAACATCGAGATTTAAATCTGTATTTCAGGCAATCATCGTCACTTAGAAGGAAGATCTGAATTTAGGAAAAAATGTCACGATCAGTTGGCTGAAAAAGAACGAAGGTGCGTCACAAAACTGATAAGAGAAAACTTGAGCATTTGGAGAGATTATCGGAATTTTCAGACAATATCGAGATTCAGATGCAACGTTGAAATTCGTAGATAGTGTCGCAATTTTGAGGCAATGTCAAAATTCAGAGGCAACGTCAGAATTTAGGGAGATCGTCATATTTTGACGATGTCGCCGTTTGGACAGAATATCGGAATTTACGGGCAATTTATCAATCGGAGGCAAAGATAACAACAAACACTTTTGAGGCGGCATCAAAATTCATTATCGGAATTTATAGAGATCGTCAGAATTTTGAGACATTGCAATTTCGGGAAAACAACTTTTCTGGCAACGTCTGAGTTTTAGGACAACACTGTAAAATTGGAGACATCATCACAATTTAGACATGGGGATGTTTCGGAAGAAGATGGAAGAGTAGCAATGGAGTACATGAAACTTGAAGAAGTCAAGTGAGAGTTCTTGACAGGCAACAAGAAGTCTCTGTATACTGCCCCGAGACTTTGTGGCTCCACCCTAGCCCCCACCCCGTTTCCGTCCGTAACACACACACTAGCCCGATTGACTTTGTGTAATTGCCGCGTGCAGGAAACAACAGGTGGAAAGTGTTTTCTTTTCTCTCTTCTGAGGAACATTGGAGACGTTTTATCCACATCACGAAAGAACGTTTGTGTAACCTGCATGTGTGTGTTTGTGTGTGTGCGCGTGCACAGCCGACCCACCTCCCGTTTGACCTGGCTCAGCTTGCATGAACCAACGCAGCCTTTCTTCCAGCTGTTTCCACATGTCAGCACGCAGAGGCTGAGCCTGCGTCACGTGACTACTGTGACATCACCGAGGGCAGCCATTGGCGGCACTGCAGGGAGGGTTCATCAATGGTCGAGGTGGTGGCTAGTTGATTTAGCCTCCCTTGCTAGCCCTAATGCTGATGTCACACTTTTGGAGTGTCGTCGTAGATGTGGACTCAGTTTGGTGCAGTTTGTTCCGGTTCAAATTAGTTCGCTTCTATTCAGTGCAGTCAGATCCAGTCGAATTCATTTTCGTCCAGTCTAGTCAAGTTCAGTTTTTCAGTCCAGTCCAGTGAAATCCAGATCAGTTTCCTGCAATCTAATCTATTCTGGTGGAGTTCAGTCCAATAACCTCCAATTAGTCCAGTCTAGTCTATTCTAGTTCAATCCAGTCTAGTCCAGTCAAATTCTGTCTCATCCAGTTCATTGCAGTCCGATTTCGTTGACTGCAGTCCAGTCTAGTCCGCTTCAATTCAGTCCATCCTCATCTTCTTTTGTCTGGTCAAGTTCATTTCTTGTCCTATTGAGTTCATTCTCATCCAGTTCACTCCATTCCAATCCTCCTGAGCTCATTTCAGATCTCTTCAAGGCAACCTAATCTGGTCCAGTCTGACTGAAGGTCATCGTGAGTTCAAACAGGAAGAGGAGTAAACCATGTGGATTACGCTGACATGAATGTGGTCCATGTGCTGAGGTTCTTCCCACCTTTAACGTTCGTTCTTTGTTGGTGATGTCACATTACTCGAAGGCCAGGCGTTTGCTTCCTGATTGGCTGCCGCTCACCTGAGGTGTCTTTGTGCCGCTCGGAAGCCACCACCGAAGAGACGCACTCACACACACACACACACACACATACACACACACACACACACACACACACACACGCCCTGGTGACTATTTGTGACTGATGTGGAAATAGTTTGAGGGCTTAGAGCAGGTGTCCATTTTTTCCAGCGATTTCCTGTGACATCACAACCTTGTGTGATGTCATTGTTTGGAATTTTAAATAGCAACATATTCAACCAAATCAAGTTGTTGCCTCTAATGAAAGTCTTAACGTACAAACAGACGAGAATTTTTCTGTTCGGCTGCTTTTTCACTGAATCGGCGTCAGTGTCACGCTGTGTGTAACACACAACATATGTTTACCTAACACACATTCACATAAATTTATGTCCATACACACACTGTCACGCGCACACAATCTAATTACATACACGCGCATGTAATCATACACACACACACAAACACACACACACGCACACACACACACACACACACACACACACACACGCGCGCGCGCGCGCACACAATAATATGTAACACACATTTACGCGGTCACATACGCGTGCGCACACACAAACGGCCAACGACGCAAGTTTACGTTTGCCACTAAGAGCACTGACTTGAAGAAACCTTAAAGTAAACAAAGTAAAGAAGAAGAAAAGAAACCAAATAAGGAGAGGAAACCCTTCGGTCGGTTTTCCTGTCAGCCTGTAAAAACGCACAATCGCGTTGTTGTGTCACACTAAAGAGGTTGTTGTTTTAGCGCGGCACTTTCGTGCTGTCGTCGTTGTTATTGTGTCACACTAAAGAGGTTGTTGTTTTAGCGCGGCACTTTCGTGCCGTCGTCGAGGTTATTGTCTTACGTCTTGTAAATGTTGCCGTGTTACTGCAAGAGGGTTGCCTTACGAGTTGTGTCATCTTTCAGTGGACCTCCGCGAGTGTGTTAGTGTAGTTATCGCGCAGAGGGCGTTTCTCAGCGATGAACACAACCTTCAACACTCACATAAGGACACGCACACACGCGCGCACACACACACGCACACACGCACACACACACACACACACACACACACACACGCTAGTGTTGTGAAGATTACCTCTGCACAAATGGACGATGAGTAGTCCTTGTGTGTGCGTGTCACGCGCACACACTGATGATGTCATCGTTGCACCCCCACCACACAAACCTTTTCCCATACATTGTGACCTCTTCAAAGGACAGCTTCAGTTCACACTGAAAATGACTAAGTATTGTTATTATGTGTGTGTGTGTGTGTGTGTGTGTGTGTGTGTGTGTGTGTGTGTGTGTGTGTGTGTGTGTGTGTGTGAGCGTGAGTGCGCAGTGCAGTGTTTGTGCTGATGTCAGTGTGTCCGACTGGCAGCAGCAGGAGCACATCAGCAAAAAGTAATTCGCGCGCACAAATCCAACTCACCCATGACTCAACATCAGTAGCAAACATTCATGACAAGTGCCGACGTTAAAAAGAAAAGAAAATAAAACCCCGTGTTCACAAACCCACACGTTTGTTATCTTTGTGTTTTTTGTTTGTGTGTTAGCATGGTTTTGCTTTGTTTGTGTTTGCGTTTTTTGTCCTCCTCGATGTCTTTTTCGCTCGTGTGCTAGCATGGTTGCGCGTTTTTGTGTTTTTGTGTGAGAGTTTGTGTGCTCCTGCGTGTGTTTGAATTGTGTGGGAGATAGTTTTTGTATTTTTGTGCTTTCGTGTATGTGCCTGTGTGTGTCTCTTCTGAATTTTGGAATTGTGTTCTCTTTCACAATGTCTTCTTGTGTGTGTTATTTGGTGTGTGCGTGTCTGTGCCACCTTTGCATCCGTGTGGGCTTGACGTGACGACGAAGTTCCTTCAGGGACGTCTGATTTGGACTTCTTACATTAGTGGTGATGTTTGGCATGACCATAGGGGGGCGACAAACCTTATCAGCTGGTTTTGGGCAGACGAATGGGCGAAAATTTCAAGCGCAATTCTTAATAAATTCATTTTAGGATTCAAAATTTGAATTTGAATATGTCAAGAAAAAATTAGCCAGAGTCATTCAATGCAACCACCAAGAGAGGAAACCACTCACATACAAAATACCCGATTGGTACTTTCTTGTTTCCCGCCATTTTATGTCATCTTTGACCAAGCGATGCACAAATACTCCCAAAGGGCGTCACAGAAAGAGTAAATAACTTGTTTGTTTTTCTTACGAATCTCAAAATACCCGATTGCTACTTTCTTGTTTCCTGCCATTTTATGCCATCTTTGACCAAGCGATGCACAAATACTCCCAAAGGGCGTCACAGAAAGAGTAAATAACTTGCTTGTTTTTCTTACGAATCGTTGTTGAAGTTGTGAACGTGAACGGGAGATCGTTTGCTGTTTACTCGAAAAGCATCTTGCGTTTTAACGGCGGGAACGCAGAGTGGTAGCTTGCAATTAGCATTTTTGTTTTTCTTACGAATCCTTGTTGAATTTGTGAACGGGGGATTGTTTGCTGTTTACTCGAAAAGCATCTTGCGTTTTAACGGCGGGAACGCAGAGTGGTAGCTTGCAATTAGCATTCAAGTGCGCCCTCGACCAGTTGGCTGCACAAGCCACCAGCAGCCACCTATAGAACACGTGAAAAAAAAATACAGAAAGCAAATGTTTTTTTGGGGACAGCCAACTCCATGAAACTTTGACTTGATTATTTTTGCAGTGAACGAAATCTGCGAGTGGCAAAGATGATTGGTGCGATTCCCGGGCTGATGTTTGCCTTGATGTCGCTCGACGCGGCCGACAGCTTCAAATCATTTCATTCTGAGCTGGAAGTTTCCCGAAACTTGCAAGAGACAGGTAAGCCATTTCTGAGTCGGCTTTGACGCGTTCCTGCGCGATGTCTTAGTTTGCACGTTATCAGCCGGCATGCCGATAAACGCGCTAAGTGGGGAGCCAGCGCGCTTATCTTATCACTCGATGAAGCTCTGGTTCAACATTTCAAACACTCCCGAAATTAACTTTACCCTGAGAAAAGAAATGAATTGCATGAATGCTGGTGTTCAGATAAGAGGGCGATGGTCGAATGAATCTGAATTATGAATTTTTTTTAAACGTTGCTAACCAAATGAAGGAGTCAAAGTTCAAAGCAACAACTTTTTTTTTTTTAACATCAAGAAAAAGAGTACTGGAAAGAAATGTCAAACGAGGGCTGTATGGTTAATTCAATTTGAATCGAAATCATGATTTGCGCATGGAATCGAGCAGTAGTCAGCTAACCACCAGGGGGCGAAGGCGTACTTAAGGCTTGATTATGCCACCGAACTAACACAAGAATGTGTACAAATTGTATATTTGTGCATGGTAGAAAACGGGCACGGGTTGTCAGTGACGTCACATCCTTCCCGAGTGTTGTCGCGGAGCGGCGGCAACGCCACCTTACCCTGCACCATCCACCGGGACCAGTCGCTGGCGCCCAATCGAAAGATGAGGATCAAGTGGACCAAGCTGACCTTCGACTTGCTGACAGAGGTTCATGTGTTGCCAAATGCCACTTTGCCTATCTGTGACTCTTCCCGTCTCTCTGTAGCGACCCGCTTTCTAGTCACGGTCGGTCACGTAACCATCATGTTTGACGGCAGGTGGATGTTTTGGCTGCCATGGATTATGTTTGTGGCTTGTCACGGTCGGTCACGTAACCATCACGTTTGTTGACGGCAGGTGGATGTTTTGGCTGCCATGGATTACCACAAGAGAAGCTATGGAAGTTACCACGGCCGAGTGCACCTGTGTGGCTCCTCCCCCTCGGACGCCTCGCTGGTTATCGAAGACATCACCCTGGACGATTACGGGAGATATAAATGTGAGGTCATCGACGGCCTGGAGGACGCCACGGTGGTCGTGTCGCTCGACCTGGAAGGTGAGTTGCTCACTTTGGCCGTGGAAATCTCATGTTGCCACGTCGAATTGGTTTCAGGGGCTGAATTTTTATAACATTCTTCAAGAGTCGTGAAAATGACAAAATTGACATATTTTAGGGGTGGTGTTCCCGTACTCGCCCCGCTTGGGGCGCTACAACTTCAACTTCCAGGACGCCGAGCGGGCCTGCCGGGAGCAGGACGGTGTGGTGGCGTCCCCGCAGCAGCTGCGCGAGGCCTGGCGAGGGGGAATGGACTGGTGCAACGCCGGCTGGCTGAGCGACGGCTCCGTGCAGTACCCCATTACCTCCCCCAGGGAGCCCTGCGGTGGCCAGAACACGCCGGCGGGCGTGCGCACCTACGGCCTGAGGAACAAAAACATGAACCACTACGACGTCTTCTGCTTCACGTCGCACTACAATGGTGAGATATGCCTTGGGCCCCACGTTAAAAGATTGATTTAAATTATTAGTTAATTTTATTCTATTTTTTTAAAATTAAATTCCGTTTAATTAATGAAAGAAAAAGAGGAAGAAAAACATACGGGGTACTGTAGTCAACTTTTTTGCCGTGGCCCCTCCCTTGCAGGTCATTTCTACTTCCTGCCGCACGTGACCAAGTTGACGTACGACGAGGCAGCGGCGGCGTGCAGGCGGGACGGGGCCCGAATGGCCACGGTGGGCCACATGTACGCCGCCTGGAAGCTGTCCGGCTATGACCGCTGCGACGCCGGCTGGCTGGCCGACGGCAGCGTCCGTTACCCCGTCGCCAGGCCCCGCCCACGCTGCAGCCCCACCCGACCGGCCGTCGGCTTTCTAGGATTCCCAGACAAGAAGCACAAATTGTACGGCGTGTACTGTTTCGGGCCCGGACGCTGAGCGCCCATACAACGCAAAAACACACACATAACACTAGCCGATTTTCGATGACTATTTGGACGCATTTCGACGACCAAAACGCAACACAATTTTCAACAATACAATTTTCTGTATTACGGCAAATCTAAAACGAACGGGCCACATTTAGCTCCAAAATCAAATGTCCAAAAGACGTCTGGTGCTGGGTGGGTTCCACACACACACACAAAAAGAAAAAACGTACAAAAAAACTCGTATACAAACCCACATGCTCCTGTATTACGGCAAATCTAAAACGAACGGGCCACATTTAGCTCCAAAATCAAATGTCCAAAAGACGTCTGGTGCTGGGTGGGTTCCACACACACACACACACAAAAAGAAAAAGCGTACAAAAAAACTCGTATACAAACCCACATGCTCAAAAGCACAATATACGCACAGCCATGACTCATATAACACAAAACAACCACAAAGTAAACACACAAATAAAAGCAAAACCCACACTCTCACGACACTAAACACACACATGCGAGACAAAAAAAACAGGAGCACGTGGGCTTTCTCGCAACTCTTCCTTTTGGGCACTTACCTGCTTGTACTCAAATGCCACAAGAACAGTTACATTCTCTTTATTTTCCCCTTTGATTGTGTGTTCTTGTTGTTACTTAAGGTGCAACGGTGTAATGTTTCTCTCTTATTTATGCTCATTTTTTTTTGGATACATGTTAGAATGTAGTTAGATTTTCTTTGTTTTAATGTCCATATTCTGTTTTTGTCATTTTTGGGTTGTGACGAAGCGTCCGGAGGGAACAAAAATCTGTTCCGACTTTCTTCGGAATAAAGATGCAAGCGGGACTCAAGTGTGTGTGGATTTTAGTAGCGGGCGTGGCGCTACACTGATGGTAGGGGGCGCTATAGCCCCGTCAGATATCTGTGAAACGCCACTTAGGCATTGAATCTGATATTTTACAAATTACAAATTAAATACAATTTGGTGAGCACATCATCTATCCCTCTCATTGCACAATTGTTTGGTTGCACAATGGTTTTAAATTACGAAAGAAAAGCAAAAAAACAGCAATAATTGGTTGATAAACAGTCATAGCAAAATGGCTTTGCAGTGTCCTTTAAAGCCCAATAAAATTGTGTTTGATTATTCAATAGAATAATCGATTCTTTGAATATTCCGATAATGGCGGGTCGTCTTCCCGATTTGTGGAAATGAAAAGAAGAGCCAGAAATTCATGTCATAACTTTATTGACGTCCCACTTGCAGATTTCTAGCCATGCAACTCGGAGAAACGTTAACATCTTGCATTTGAAAATGAGTTATTATTCACATGTCACAGTCATAATAAGTTAAATTTGGATGGCTTCATATCCTTTATGTCACAAAACAAAACATTGATGGCAACTTTCAAATGAAATTTACACAAGAGGCGCGTGAGTGGGCTGTCTCCTCGGCGGCGCCTGATTGGTTGACGTGGGGCCTCGGGAGGCTCGTTCCGCACCCCGCAGCATTCCTGGAGTCAAAATAAAAGTCGCAAAAGGCGACATCCCGAAGTACACTGGAGCGAGCATCTCAAAGCAGCCGTGTGTGAAAAGTCATCGTTCCAGATCCAGCAGAGGGTTCAGGAAGCTCTGCTGGCCGTTGTAGTTCTGCCGCCGATCGTCATGGTGACTGGTCGCGTGGTGGACGTGGCGGTGGGTGACGACCGAAAGTTGCGTGCGATAGGTGGCCGCTAAGAGGAAGTACAAATGACCTCTATTGCTACGGCAATGAGAATGCAGGATATTTCCAATATCGAAAATGTGAAGGTGGGTGCATTTTCTGTACTCCAAGTTGAGGCAGAAAACAGGCTGAGAAGGCGGTCGGGGGGGAAGGGGTAACTCACGGCTGATGCAGATGACTTTGGGGACGTCCCATCGCCCATTGGGACGACAGCGGATGGTGGGCGTCCGTTTCTGGATGAAGCCCGGCTTGCAGTGGTAGCGCGTCAAGGCGTTGACCTCGTAGCGGGAGCGTGGGGCGCCGAACACGCGGGCGTCCCTCACGGCTGGTGGCGGCCCGCATGACACTGCGAGGGAGAGTTAATTGAGATGGTGAGGCGGGGTTTGGCGGAGGACAGCGAAAGGCGGAGACGTCCCACCTGTGCCCTTCTTGCAGGTGAAGCCCAGGTGGTAATTGCACGGCACGTCGTTCCACTGGCCGGCGGCGTGCCAGATGAGGACTACGCAGTCTTCGCCCGTCTCGAAGAAACTGTCGGGCTGGTTGGGACGCCAGTGCTCGTATTGCTGCGCACGCACAGTTCAACGCCATCAGCATCATTGTCATCCTTGTTCAGCAGTTCCTAATAATTTGATGTCCGTCATTCAGCCTCCCTTCCATGTTTTTTTTTCATGTTAACATAAATGACAACTAAGGTATCAATCAAAGCAGTGGGCATGATAATCCATTTTTGACCTGGTGTCCAAGTGGGCAACCTTTGCCGTCACTCGACAACTTGCAGTACGCTGAGTAAACATAGGATGGCACCAGTGAGGCATTCAGGCATGATAAGAGCATCACTTGTTTTGTTTCAACTCCGTCTTGTAAAAGGAAAAACAACGCAACTTATCAGGCGGATTTCCGTGTAGCAGTCGCCACATGCTGACGAAACTCACCATGGGATTGTGGTCGGTCCAGCGGAAGTCTCCCTCAAACATTTTGTCGTTGAGGCCGATCCACTGGTAGTCGTCGACCAAACCTGCACACATCAAGTCCAAGTTCCGGGTTGGAGCGTACAAAGTTTTAGTGTGGGCCGGCGTGACTCACGGTTAACGAAGAGTTGCTCTTCCAACGACAGGATGCTGGCCAGGTGAGCGCCATGGAGGCGGCACTCCCGCTCGGCCGCGTCCCAAGTGCGACGTTGGGGGAAATGTTTGTAGCAGTGAGACTGGAACTTGTGCCACCCTGAGCCGCACGACGCCGAGTCTGCGGGAGCGGGACAAGACGTGATGAGGAACCGCGAGGAAACGTGCACGCCCTCAAACAACCGCTCTCAATGCCACCCAAGCACCCTCAGCTCACGGTATCCAGTTTGTGTTTATGTCCAACTTTTAAAGCCAACATCCATTCAATTTAACACCTCTCGTTGAATAAATGCAATATAGACAACATCAATTACGGTTTGTCGCATGCGCACAGAGTGTGAGCTATCTTGTTCCCATCGCATTCCACCAGAGTGAATCACTGTGGAAGACAATAATGAGCTGGACAAGTTCTTCAAACGACTGTCACACTTGATTAAACATGAAGTTGGGGGCTTTCGATGTTTTGACTTCTTGCTGTTGTGAAAGCGCTACATAAACCAGCATGTATTGTATTGGATTCTTGGGAGTTGGGGGGCTTCAGATCTTTCGAGTTCATATCGAGGGAAACGTGAGCCCTGAGAGGACGTCGGTGCTGTTGACTCACACTACAAAAATGGAGGCGGGAGCCATCTTCGGGGGACCACGCCTGACCGCAGCTGACGAGCAAAACACCCCCAAGACCCTCGCCAATTATGCTGAACACACACATACATCTACTTGTACAGCACAATACTTTCTAAGGATCTCTCTCTCACATGCATGCATGCTCTCCCTTGTTGTCCTCATGTGCTAATGCTAATGCTAATTCTCGAGCTGACCTTGTTCGCACAGCTTTCCGGTGTAGCTGGCGCTGAACACACACATACACCTACTTGTACAGCACAATACTTTCTAAGGATCTCGCTCTCTCACATGGATGCATACCCCCCCCCCCACACACACACATATATACATGCTCTCCCTTGTTGTGCTAATCCTAATGCTAATGCTAAAGCTGACCTTGTTCGCACAGCTTTCCGGTGTAGCTGGGCAGGCACAGGCAGGAGAAGCCGTTGACCGCGTCCAGGCAGGTGGCGCCGTTGAGACATGGGTTGGACTGGCACTCGTCAACGTCTTGAGAGACAAAAAGCACATTAATCGTTAGGATTATTGTCATTCCCACAGGCCGCCGATTGGCCTTTGGGTCGGCCCGTCATCTCGAGGTTAAAAAGGCTCACCTGTTTGACAGCGCCCCCCGGTGTATCCTGGTGCACAGGCGCACACCCTCTCTGAGCCTCTCCGGTAGCAGGAGCCGCCATTTTGACAGACGTTCACAGAGCATGGCTGGACGTCTGTGGTTGTGTGACATCATCATAACATGACATCATGACGTGTCATCACCACCGAGGGACGATGGAGACCCAACAAAATATTTGAACTATTCTTCCTGATGCTACATTTAACACTGGTGCAAAAAGTCATCCTAGGTTTCGACTGGCACATTATTTTGAAGGAGGCACTCAAAAAGAGTTTATCGACAGACTATGACTCTTTCGACATAATAATCCTGTCATGGAAATGGGGGCGTTAAAATAATTGAGGGTCTCTCTACCTGTGACATTGATAAAAGTGGCCTCCAGCAGGTCAGGCTGGTCCATAGTCTCTTCGGGCCAGGGGAGCCGCGACTCCACCAGCTGGGGAGTCATCTTGCTGTCGTAGTCCAGGAAGTCCTCCGGCAGGGTCGGGTTGGCGGCCGGGTCAGGGCTCAGCGCCCACTGGGGGACGGCGTGGTTACTGACAGTGTGCGAGGGTGGAGTGACGGTGGAGAGTTTTTCTTGGGCCCTAAACGATGACGTAGACTCCTCTTGGCGCAGGTTGGCGGGCTGAGGGAGCTGAGGGTCCGGCTGAGCCTCCCCGTTTCCTGACAGCTGCTCGCCACTCAAGCCGCCAGGGGTGGGCGGCGTGGGTGCCAGCGCGGCTGGCTCCTCCTCCATCTCGGCGTGGTCTTGGCCGGATGTGGACCCCTCGTCATCCTTTGTGGGGACATTGGCTTCCAGTGTCTTAGTTCCCGGGGCGAACGAGGGATCCTCAGAGCCTCCGAGTTCCATCCCGTTGGTACTGACGGGCGATGCGTCGAGGGTGCCGGCAAGGCCGTCGTCTGCGGAGCCTTCCCTGGTGGTGTCCCTGGACGAGGCGGATGGGCTGGGGGTCCTTGTCGGTGATGCTGGCGTTGAGAAGTAATAAAGAAAGTCTCGATGGCGGCCGTCCGTCACTGGACCCTCAGCGGGCTCCTCCCCAAGGGCGGCGTAGTCAAACGGCATCACGCTTGCCTCTTCCTCCGACACCCGAATGGGGGCGGCGGTCTCAAACTGATCCCCTCGCGCCTCCTCCGGCGGCCGCGCGTCCAACGTCACCTGATGTAAGAAATCTCGACTTCAAAACACTGTCAAGTGATGACAAGAAATGAGCCTGGAAAAAAAAAAACTTGTAATTGTCACTTGCATTTTTTAATACCCAAAGGGGGTAAAAAAATGGTTAAATTTAAGTTTTGAGGGTGTGAAAAAAAAAAAAAAAGAGTTTATTTGAAGGCCAAATCTCAAAACACGAATGACATTCCTACTTTGTGTTTCCCGTTGATGAAGCTGATGGCCTGCAACGGCGCTTCTGCGCCATCGGCGTCCCCGCTGCCGCGGACGAGCTCGCCGATCGACTGCGAGAGGTCGGTGATTTGCGGGAAGACGACAGCATCGCCCGCGGGTGAGTTGAGGAGCTGCAAGATGCGATCGACTGAAAGGAAAAGCAGGAAACCGGGAAACTGAGTTGTCAAAGTTGCTCATGGACATTGAAAGTTATTGTTTAGTTTACTGCGAATATTTTTTTCCCACTTTGCTGATAGGAAAAAAAAAAGAAGTTGCAAATAAAGATTAGATTAGTCATCAAGCCGTACCTGATTGATTTTTGTCATGCACGTTGACGATGATGATGTGGAACGGCGGCTTGGCCGTGGACCCGCCCTCGCCGGGTACAGCCACCGATTGGTCGACACTGAAGCTCCCGGGCGAAGCTTCCTCTTTAAAAACCAAGGCCGTTTTATGCGTGACGCTCCAGTCGGGGAAAAGCGGCGCCGGAGTGACGCCTTCTACTTCTGGGTCGGCGCCGCTCGGGGAGTCTTCGTCGCTGCTGCCAGACTCGCCGCCGCCCGATATCCCGTGTGTAGTGTGGAGGGCCGACGCGGTGGTGAAAAACGACGACTCCAGCTGTGTCAGATGCTTCTCTGTGATGGCATCATCATCGTGCGACGCTGGAGGAGTGACGTGATTGGTTTGAAGCTCGGATGTCGCTGGGTGGGATGCGGGTGAAGTGTGCTGCGCGTTAGTCGCGCTGGGTTCCGGTACCACTCCGGTGCTGGTTGGACTCGTGAGCGTCGCTTCTGGAAGCTTGGCTGCAGAAGAGCAAGACGACGAGGGAAATACAACTTAAAACTAAACTCAAATGTGATGTATGCTGCGCTTATTTGTTGTAAAAAAGTTTTCCAAGTGATCGTTTGGTTTCATGCGAAAATAATCGCAAAAGAGAAATTGGAAAAAGGCGTTGAAAAGCCGTGACGTTGGCCAGGACCAGAACCCCCAATGACATCAGTCAAAGTCAACTGGAATGTTTATGTTCCTGACGCGTTAGCTCACATTCACCTTAACTGTGTTGATGAACGATAGCAAAGATGGCTGCCAGCAGGCTGAGCGCACGTTTCTGCTGGAAGAAATAACGTCATGACGGGGGTCCCGTTAAGAATCGAAGCTGACTAGTGTTGGCTTTTACGCATGACTCTCATATCAAATTGAAGGCAAAAACAAAAACGATTAGCGTTGCTTTCTCAGTAACGCTAACGTCACCGTGCTGCTGCTTGCAGTCGGTCCGTAAAAGGAAAAAATGGAAAGCCGTTTGCTTTTGGTGAAGTTAAAATAAATTGAGTGAAGTCCGTAAAAGGGCAAAAATGGAAAGTCGTTTGCTTTTGGTGAAGTTAAAATAAATTGAGTGAAACTAAATCGAGATGAGTTAAGTTGAATTAACCCTTTTGCGCGCCCTGTAACCCGATAACATGAAAAGCTGTCCACTGAAAGGGTTCAAGTGGGTCTCCAAAGAATTGCTGATGAGCGACATTGTCATGTAGTATTTGAGTAAAGGTCAAAGGTGGCCGTGATGAGTGATTTTAGAGTTGTGTCATGTGATCCTTTTGGACTTGTGACCTGCTGTGCGCTTCAAATTCTGCTCTTGAGCTGACCGAGGATGTCACGAGCAGACCCGCCCAGGTATGATGTCATGCGTTTGGCAGGCCCAAGTCTCCTCTCACATTGCCGCTTCGCATTCAGGCCCAGAACCAGAAGCAGAACCTGTCACTTGGTTCACCGGGTCCTGGATGTGAGCGACTGGTTACAATTACCGCTTGCGACGTCACAAACTTTCATAGCTTGTCAGTGACGCAGCGCCAATTCCGTTCTGCTCTGTGTGTCTGGGCCCGGTCCAGCTGTGACCCATTAGAGACACGTTGTGTTTGTCTTAGCGAGAAACATTTGGGTTTTCCCCTCCCAAACACCGCCTGCACATACAAACACACTAACCTTTTTACTCTTCGGTCTTTCTTGTCACTTTCAAACCGCACGGCGCAGATGTTGTGTTGTCTTGTTACGCAAACGTGTCGCGCAAAGCTGCTTGACTCATGACACACAAAGCTGATTTCCGACATGCAAGGCTTCCAATTGTGTCACACAGAGCCATGAAAACTTTTGAGGTGAATTGCTACCACTTTTGTCAAACAAAGCTCCAACTTTGAATGGATAAACCTTCCCACTTTTGACATGCAAAGTGACGAATTTTGCTGCAGAAATATACACCTTGTTGAACAGATAGAAATTTTTAAAGCGCGGAGCATGGAATTTTATCACAGCGATTTAAATTTTAGAAGTAACATTTAGAGCGACGTTAGGGGATAAAACTCAAAGTAATGAATATCGGTTATTCAAAAAGCAAAAACATGTTTTCATCACGCTTATTAATGACATTTGTAAGGGAGACCCCGCTGGACCGGCATCAGCAGTCACGTGTGGCGCCAGGCCATCAGGCCATCATTAACGTCGAACCTTGCATTTAGCTACAACTTGACACACAAAGCGACACGTTTTGTCACACAAATCTGCGACAACACGCAAACCTTTTTAGCACTCAACGCTTTAACTTTTGACAAAGCAAAAATGTTCACCACTTGTGACGCAGCGTATTACGACTTCAAACACACAAAAGTGGGCATCAAGTGAGAATGTGACATCTGTTGGAGAGTTGAAAGAAGTGAAATGCTGACCTTTGAAGCAATACGCTCCGTGCCTGTCCTCCGGGTCCGGGTACCCAGTCTGGTTCTCGTACTTGTAGAGCGTGCGGACCCCCAGCTGGCCTCCGCCGCACTGCGGCCAGGGGGCATTGATGGGGTAGCGGACGCTGCCGTCCGACAGCCAGCCGTAGTCGCATTGGTTCAGCCCTGCCGCCCAAGCGGCGAACAATTGCCCGGGCGATGCCAGCACAGCGTCGTGTTTCCTACACTCGGCCGCCGCCTCCTGCAGGGTTAGCTTGTCGCTGATGGATGGCGGGTAGAAGACTTCCCCTGATGGTCGCGTAAACACCAACAACACCAGATCAGTCAAGAGGTATCAAACGTGACATTTACACCTACGGATTTGAACATCCGCTGATTATTAACGTCAGCTATACTTCAGCTACGTAGAAAGAGAGTGAAGCGTCGCTCTTTCTGTAACGCCACAAGATGCCGCCCGCCAAAGTAGTAATTGAGGCTGAGAAAATACGTTGCTGACATACATTTTCATTGATTCCAACATCTTTGTATGCCGTTACGGCGCGTCTTGGCTGAAAGTTTGGGGTTTTTGCTATGCTGCGTGGATAACAGAAAACACAACAGCTAACAAATGATAGAAGTCTTATTATTGCTTGACAATTTAACAGAACTGGAATGGTCATTTTTTACTTGGTACAGTCATCAACTGAAATCAGGTATTTTTTTTTAAATACAACAGGGCTACAATTAAATATTTTAATATAATCTTTTTTTTTTCAATACATGAATGGGACCAAAAAAAAAACACATTTTAATTTCCATCCGTTTGTTCAAGCGCAGGAGATTATTTTAAATTATTATTATTTGATTTTGATTCAGTCACCGGTTTGGTCGCTAACATCCGTCAGAAAATGGGCAAAGATGGGGATTATTGTTTTTCAAAATAAAAGCAAATGTTTGCAAAATCTTGTTTTGATTCAAAAACATACCCCTTAAAAAAAATCCATCTGATTTTATAGAAACAACAGGAAGCTGAGATCATTTACTGTACTTTAATGTACTTTATATTTCGTAAACTGGTTGAACCTATGTTGGAAATATAACTTTACGAATGACCAAGATGTTAATCAGTATTGTTTATATTGTGAGAGTAAATTAAAAATGACAAAGGTGATTATGGTCTTAGTTTGAGGAGATAGCCACATTTAGTACGATGTATGTAGCAAAGTTCCCTGTCAAAATCATCTCGTTGAAAAAGGTTTCAAACATATTTAGTTGCATTACCGTCGAGCTTCTCAACGTAGCAAAAGACGTCATATTTCTCAGTGGCTAATCGGATGCCGTACGTCCTCACGCCGGGTCGACTCTTCAAGTCGCCTTCGCACCCTGGACGAGGTTGTGTGATTGGATATCTGGAAGAACAATGCACGCACATTCTATCGCGTCCTACAACGTAGATGGTACGCTTGAATCAACAATTTGCCAGCACGCTATTAGTGGGCCACCTGACACTGCGGTCGGCGAGCCAGCCCGCGTCGCAGTGGTCCAGCCCGTCGTGGAAGGCGGCTGTCAGCTGCTCCGGCGTGGCGATGGCGGCGTCCACTGAGAGACAAGCTTCCGCTGCGGCCGAGAAGTCCAAAGAGTAGCGGCTGGTGTTGGCCCGGTAATGGAACACAACACCTGATGGATGCCACACAACCACACACCAAAGGGTGTGCACACTTTTGTACTCAAGGCCCACATTTGAGTTTAAAAAATGGATACATTGTACTCTGAACAATTGATCAAAATCGGGATGGAGTAGACTGTAATTTTCAAATCACAAGAGCGAAACTTTGGGTTGGTCACACAGACTCACCTCTGACGCTGAGGATGGCGCTGCTGCGTCTGTCCTCCATCCCTCGCGTGACCTCGCATTTGTAGCGTCCGGCGTCACTCGCCCGCAGCCCAGTGACGGCGAGTGCGGCCTCGCCCATCTCAGGCGCATCACTGGGCAACGACACGCGGCCCATGAAGTCCTGGCCCACCTTGACGGCGCCGCCTTGGGCCACCAGTACCACCTTCTCTGTGCCGGCCTCGACGCGAGTCCACTTTACCCTCAGCTGCTCATCGTCGGCGGGCGCAGACAGCGCCATGGGCAATTTGCAGGGTAGCAGGGCCGTGTCCGCCAACGAGCCTTCCACCCGCCAGGTGTCCTCCATTTTGTCCATTCCCGTGTGGGATGCCGCTGCAACGCCAACACGCACTTTTACTAAGAATTAGTGTGACGTCAATAACAAAGGCTAGTGACTTTCCACACTCAGTTATTGTTCCCATTGCTCCCATTAATATGAAAACAAAAGTCACCTGCTTGCGGCCGAGCAGAAGACGCGCACAGCAGAGGCAGCAGGATGGTTAGGACTGAAGCGCTCAGAACCATCTCCACCCTGAAAACACACCAGTGAAAGAACCACGTTGTACTTTTTGGTTGCTAGATGGGTCGGTCTGATGTAAAAAATAAATAAATTTTTAAAAATTGCCGCCATGTTGGGGTCCAGGAACTATTTTGAAGTTAGGGGAGGATCTTCATATAGTCAGGCCATAGCCTTGTCTAATGTAAAAAAGTGCTTAACCCTCCCTTGTGGCATCTATAAATATATACAGACCTTTTTTAGCCGCACATAATAGATGTCACAAGATTGCAATAAATCACTACTTTTGTCTAAATGAAACCCCTCCTCACTTCAACATAGCTCCTTGACATAATAATGCTGCAAGATGGCAGTAAAGCAAGGTTCTACTTTCACAAACTGAAGCGCCTCCACCTTTGTGGCATCTATAAATATGTACAAATCTTTTTCAGCTACACAAAATTGCAATAAACTAACTACTTTTGTCGAAATCAAACTCCTCCTCACTTGAACATATCTCCTGGACATCATAATGCTGCAAGATGGCAGCAAAGCAAGGTTCTACTTTCACAAACTGAAGCGCCTCAATTCACATAAACATAACTCCTTGGCAACAGGATGCCAGAAAATAGTGGCAAAAGACCACTTTGGACTGGACTCCAATATTCCACAAGGTGGCAAAAAAGCATTACCTGAGTCAACTGGACTCACTCCAAAATAGTTCCATAGCAACAAGCTGCCTCAAGATGGTAGCAAAGCATTAGTTTTTGTCCAAATGAAGCTCCTCAATTCATGTCAACATGATTCCTTGGCACAAATCTGCTGCAAGCTGGTATTAAACCCCTACTTTGTATCGAAATTAACCCCCTTGATTCACCTCAATCAAAGCTGCTGCAAGCTGGTATTAAACCCCTTTGTATCGAAATTAACCCCCTTGATTCACCTCAACATAGTTCCTTGACACCAAGATGACACCAGATGGCAGCAAATCACTATTTGTATTGCTTTGTCCTGAGCAGATAAACATCGAAAAGGTGAGTTGTCAGCAAATGATGGAAGACACGTTATCAACCCCCCAAGAAAAACAATATTGCAAAAGCTGAATGCCGAATAGGCGGGGGAGCTCCCTCAACATTATTTTATTATTCATGGATGAACAAGTCCTCAGAAGGTGAGAATCTGAGGGAACACTTGACACCAGTGCAGGCCATTCTACAAAAATATGCACCAAACTCATGTTGCAGTGCGGACATCTGGCGCTTTCTATGTTTTCCTGGGCCGGCCAATATGTTGCGTTCTGCTAGGATGCCAAATGCATCTTTGGGGAGTCGCTGCATGCGGGCTGGAAAAGTTCATCCCGCCAAGAACAACACATTAAGCAAAGGTAGGAAAAATTTGCTGTTTAAATTTTCACATTTGTTGGGTTCAGCTCAAAAATCATACTCAAGTTCTTAAATTGGAAAGGAGATCCCAAAGGAGCCCAGTTGAGGAGGCCTCCAAAAAAGCAGAAGGATCCCAAGCGGACTCACCTTCAGGAGGTTGACAAGCAGTCTGGTCCACGATGTGGTCGTGTAGATGCGGTCAGGAGCGAGGACGCTGATCAAGTCTTCGTCCGCTGAGAGCCGCAGCGACTCCTAATGAACTTCAAGACCACAAGTGAGCCACAGGAGGAGCATGCATGCACCGCCCAGTCAACGGAGGCGGGACGAACAAGTGAGAAGGTGGTGATGAAAACAGGTTAAAGGGCCATTCCACTTTTTTATTTTATTACCATGGAGACATCACAGTTCAACCCCCCTCCCCCCCACAAAAAAAAAAAAAAAAAAAAAAAACAAAACTGTTCCCCCCCCAAAAAGGACCCCGGA
>NW_017805785.1:78407-116234 GCF_001891065.2 Hippocampus comes
TTTTTTACCATGGAGACACCCCAGTTCACCCCCCCCCCCCCCCACAAAAAAAAAAAAAAAAAAGAAAAAAACACTACTGTGTCGCCACTCAAGAGGGATCCAGGATCATGTTTATGTGTGTTCACTGAAATACAATACACTTTTTTTTTTTTTAACTACCATCCATTTTTTTTGCACTCTTCTCTTTTGCCCCAAGATGCCACAAGATGGTGCCAAAGTCCTGGATAACAGAAAAGTAGTAATTGGTGTCAAGGAAGTATGTTGAAGTGATAATTTCTTCTTAATGTCAATGGATGAATTTTTATGATGTTCAAACATTTTGGGATCATTGTTGATACACTTTCAACTATTAATATAAGGGATTAAAATACAGTGCGTCTAATGTGTTTTTTTTTTTTGCTAAATGGGTTTGTTCTTCACAATTTGGCAGAAAATCTCCACCCAAAAATGGGTTGATAAAAAAAGTATAACAATGATGCAAAGGCAATTTTGTCAACTGCACATTTCAGACATCGTTTGTTACTTTTACGCATGATGAACCAGTTGAAAGTGTTGCAAAGAGTCTGAGAAAAAGACAAAACTCCGCCTCTTTTTGGCTCTGCGTGAGCCGTGTGGCATTATGTTGCTTCAAGTTTTGAAGCGTGGATGTTGCGGCAATCATCCTGGATGGTGGAAGAAGTTAGGACAAGCATGTCGGAAATGCCTTTCCAGTGGTCCACATAGTCCCAGGGCCCATCTTCTGTGGACCCCCCCCGCCCAAGTCAAACAGCAGGACAATGCCCTGTATGGACGTCACCAAAATTTGGAGCGTCTTTTTCTTCATCTTGTAGGAGTCAGAAGTCCTCAAAAAGGTCATCAGCTTCCGATGCCGACACATCCCGCCGCCGCTGTGGCGGCGGCTTTTGCTGACTGGTTACTGCCGGGGAATCACTCCTGCCACGCACACACGCAAAGAGAGCAGGTCAGTGGGCTAATGAGTCCAGTTTACAACAGCTGTTTCCTGTTGAGACAGGAAGTGGATCATGTGGTTCACAAGTGGCAAAAATGCAAACACATGGACAACTGGAGACCTGGCGAGTGTGCGCCAGCGACTAATGAACCAGGAGCAGATGGATGGATGAAGAGGTTGCTCTGCGCTGCGCGCGCTTGTTCAGCGAACACACTATAGTTAGGATGCATGTGCCTCTAAGAGGCGGGGGCCCGGTGGCATCCCGCACGACACTGATGAGAGCGCACGGGAGCGTCTGGCAGTGAGCTGTGGCCGACAGCAGGAGTGGGTTAGAAGTGTCTTCGTGTGGCGCTTGATAAACGGCTGAAAAGTACATTAGAGACCGAGGGTCGCCTTTCCCAAATGTGAAGGTATCACACTCAAAGTAGGACACAGTGGACGCCTGCAAACTTATGATAATAACTCCCATGGTCCCTCACTAGTTGATGACATCAGGCTGAAAAGTACATTGGAGACCGAGGCTCACCTTTCCCAAATGTGAGGGTATCACACTCAGAAAGTAGTACGCAGTGGACGCCTGCAAACTTATGACAATAACTCCCATGGTCCCTCACTAGTTGATGACATCATCGCTGATTAGCAAAATCGGCAATCGACCGCCGTGGCAACTCGCGGTGTGGTCGAACAAGCAGAACATCAGCTCGCTGCTGCGAACAGTTAGCAGGAAACAGGAGATGTGTTCACCGGGGGGCAGCCGAGGGATGAGGTTAAGCTCAGTCAGGGACACTGGGGAGCCCCCCCACCGCGTTGCGCAATTACGCACTTAAAAACTCAAGCCAGTCACCCTCCCGCCCCCCACCGAAACCATCTGGAAGGTTCCGAGGGTTCTGCAAGCCAAATGCATTTTTCCCTCTCTGTATTGAGCACACACACGCACATCCAAGTCAACACAAAGCAGTGTGACTGTATTCAATTTACTCCATCTTCCACTGCAACAATAAGTCTTGGGAAGACTTTCCAAAACTTAAAAAAATAAAATAAAATGATAATAATTAAAATAATAATAATAATAATAATAATACGAAACAAAAGTGTTATGATGGGCTTGTTCTTCCACGTCAAACTTAACTGACCAGAAAAGAAACATATTGTTCTATTTCTAGTCAAAATACTCAAAAACGCCTGTCCATACACACTGAAAACGGCAGGTAGCGAAGAATTCCTAACACAACGTGTGGCTGGAACGGACTAATGGCATTTCAATTCATTTCAATGAGGAAACTTGATTTGATATAAGAATGGCACCAGCGTACCAGTAATAAAATCAGAAATTTTGCACGGTGAAGGCGAGCTCTCGCGTCTTGTAGTGATTATCTGCCGCAGCCGGAAGCCATCTTTGAAGGCGCTTTAACGGCCGCTTCCTCCATGAGAACATCAGGAGGTCCGCGACAGCGTCTTACACAACATCTGAAGCGGACAACAGACAGGTCAGAGACACAAGCCAGAACCAGACCAGATGGACTGGACAGCATCTGGGTTGGTTGAGGTATTTTGTGTTTCCTGTGCATATGATTAAAATGATACCGCTGATTAATTGATTGACAATTTATTTGCTAGGGGCTGCTGTTGGATGGCGGCGGTTCAGATGTTTTTCAAAGAAAAGCTTTCAGCCAGGTTTGAGAAGTTTCAAGCTTGTAAAATGCCTCGTTTGAGTTGAACGTTGCAGAGGGATCAGTGAGCACATCGCCTTACACTTAAACGTTCCTCATAAAGTGTTTGATGAGGACACTTAGGCTTCTCCTGCAATGGCACAAGTTGACCTGGCGCCAAAAGCTGCTTATTATGAGAGCCCCCCCCCCTCCACCCCCCAAAAAATCCTTTGGTTGGACTTTACAGCCTCTACCTTGTGTGCGCTCGCTTTAAGGCCGCATCCGAGGCTCCCAGGTGACGCAAACGCCGTTTTCGACTGGGCGCCACATCCGTGAGGTCACTCAGGCTGTCGTCCAATGGGCTGGGAGAGCACGGCCGTGCCTCTAAAAAGAGCAGACATCATCATCACATTTTTAAACTGTCAATCATGTCACTAAAAGGGGAAGGGAGGGGGGGGCGTCATTTGGGGATCACAGTATGTGCTTAGTTTTTGATTTTTCAAACCCTTTGCTGTTGGAGACCGCATCTTTTATCCATTCATTGACAAATGCATCTCTGATTATCATTTCACCTCATTTCTTGTTGAAAAAACCACTAGGAGTTTTCCTGTTCGTAGCTTCATGCGGCACACTTTTACCAACGTACAGAAACAGCCAAATCACAGAAAAAAAACGTCCTGGACCTCAAGTACGATGATATGGTGGTCTCCAGCCATACATGTGTTTATTTAAACTTGCAGGTGGAAAAAACGTTGAGCAGCCATGGCTGCTTGTGACGACCTATCTTCGGCGTATCTTCACCAGTAGCTCGCCTGGCATGTTTAGTCTGACGTCTTTCTTTGGTGCACAAAAAAGAAAAAGAAAAAAAAAAAAAAGAACAAATGTCCTATCTGTTCTAGCGGCCTTGCGCTGGTCGCCGTGGCAACTCCACCACCAACACAACGTCTTGCCCAACATGGCTGACAAGTGACGGGGCGGGAGAGGAGGGGGGGAGATCGGGTGCTGTGTGAGAAAGTGGAAAATGTGTGGAGGGGCTCAACATGCTCATGACAGGTATGCCGGAGTTGTGTAAGTTTGCGCACAAGGCAAACAGGGGGAAAATGTCGGCAACTGCATGGGGCGTGACGTCAGCGTAAACAGCCAAGGCCCGGCGGCCATGACGACTTACATCATTGCGCAGGTATGTCATGTCGCCTGTTTTTCACCAAAACACACACACACACACACACACACACACACACACACACACACACACGTCATTTCTCGCTATTTTTGGAAAAACAAGACAAAACAAGATTTTTAGAACACACAGTATTTTTTTTTAATCAGGTCTTTTTCCTTTCTCTTACTTGTTCACCCATCTCGTTGAAGTTTTTGTTACAGTATTAATTTAAAAAAAATAATGTGTGTTCTAAAAGGTTTTTTTTTCTTGTCTTCCAAAAATACAGAAAAATGACTTTAGCAATTTTGCTATGTGGACAACGATGTACAAGCAAAAATAAATAAATAAACAAATAAAGCCTGGCCGAGTGACCGCAATGGAGCAAACTTTTTTTTTTTCTTCAAAAATTGCATTCTGCTACATTGCAATGTCGATTTGAATTTTGGTGAATTGTTCAGCCCAGCATTTACCAAGCCCTTCACAATTGTTCCACTGACAACTCAAGTGGGCGAACTCCATTATGGTCAGTTTTAATAGTGCCACTGAGAACCACAGCAGGCTAACGTGATTATTGTCACTTTGAAGTTAAGTGTAGAAATGAACAGAGAAAAGCTTCAGATGAATACTGAGCTACTGTACCGTGAGAAGGTGCAACGGCATCCGGGGTGGGCGTGGCACCCTCGTCATCAGTGCTGCCACCGTACTCGTCTTCCTCCTCCTCCTCGGTCGCTTCGTTTCCTTCGACTGGGTCATTCTTCTCGCGCGTCTCGCTGCTCATGCCCCAAAAGCGAAAGTCACTGATTGTTCGTGACGATGTGCGGAGCACTTGAAAACATCGGCATACCCGACTTCCTGGAGCTCCTTCAGCGTTTCCTGGAGGCTCCGGATCTTGGCTTTCTTCTCGTTGAGGACCAGAACGAAGCGAGAGTAAAGCTCCGACTCCAGGTCCTCCTTCCCGTTAGCATAGCGCTTTAGCCTGAAAAACAAAACATCAGTAATAAATAAAGTAAACAATCAAAAAAATGATTTATTAATGATTTATTTGAGTTGTTGATTAAGCGGTTAATTGTTTCAACTTGAAAATATATAAACCCCCCCCCCACCCCAACAATAGATGGAGTCCACTGTTGCATGTTAAGCTACGAAACACTAAGCTGCTCGTGATGCTGACGCGAGGAGGTCACTGAGCGGCTAAGGTGGACATCCTGGTTACGCTAGCGTGGTCACTTTGTTGGCCAACATTTGCAACTTCAAAAGGAACTGAAACTAACACCACTTGATTGCCCTGGTGACAGATCATCATCTAAGTGTGGCAAAAAAAAAAAAAGTCCAGCCAGATTAGCTTCCGATAGTGGCAAATTTGTGAAACCAGCGTGGGAAAAACAATGATCCTTATATCTACGTTTGTGGCTAGCCTTGTTAGCCTAGTTGGCAAACGCTTGTGCTCGTGATGTCCTCCGTGAGTAACCCAAGTACGGACGGGTGTATTGCAGAGCTTATTAACAGCTCTCGCGCTCATTACAATCGTGGTGATTCGAGACAGTCAAATATGTTTGACCAAAGAGACGTATTTACTCTGCGGTAATGCGTTGATGTTCTTGTCGGAGCCGTTGGTTGTGCTCCTGGAGTTCCTGGTTGTGCTGCTCCAGAGAAGTTCCTCTCTCCAGACTGTGAGTCAGCAAAGCCCTGACGGCCTCCGACGGCTCCGGGACAGGCTTCAGCGACACCGAGCCCAGCCTGAACTGGAGCATGACAACGGGAAGACATTTAGTATCTTGTTATTTTATGTTAACTGTTCTGTAAAGCGCTTTGTTACAGCTGCGGCTGTTGTGAAAGTACGATATAAATAAAGATGAATTATATTGTAATGTATTGTATTGATCACAATAGTTTCTGGGAAAATTCATCATCTGGGAAAAAATATATTTGATCGTGACATGCATAGATAACGGGCTGCCGATCAAAACATTCGTAGTGATCATGGTTGTTCTTTGCAGAGGATAAAGAATCAATGCATGTGAATATTGTTACATCATCTGACTTGACACGTTGCCTGACCATTCGAAGTCAAATAGTTGATTGCATAAAGTATTGCGCCACAGATGTTATTTTGCCAGGTCAGCTATAGCGTTTGCATTGTTTAACACTGAGCTAAAGTTCCTTAATTAGAGAAGAGCTATCTTTGTGTCTTTTCTACTGGGAGTATCAAAATTAAAATAAATAAATAAACAACACCTTGAAAGTTCTTTTGGAAGAATTGTTGCTTGCTGCAAAGTGAATTGATTCACTGCCAGAGCTCATCAAAAACTATGCTTGCAAGTCAAAACCAAAATTTTGAAAAATCAGCTGAATGACGTAAATCAAAAAAATTCAAGTTCGATAACTCATATCTCATGGTACCACTGAAGAGGGATATTTATATCATCAAATACATAATGTGCTTCACTAAAAATCCCTACATAATGCTGCATAAGCTGCTGAAGACCTTTGGTCACGGCCGCTGACTGACTCGACGGGTTTGTTGTTGTTGTTGTGGAGCAAGAAGACGCTCCGCACTTTCCATTATGTTGCAAGTCGCATGGAAGGACAGACCTTCTACCTCTGAATCATCGGTAACGTCTTGATCCACTTGTAGTCCGTCTTCAGATGCTCGCTGAAGCGCAAGACCGTCCCAGCTGTGTTTTACGTCGCCTGGCGACGGAGTAACTCGCTTGTTTCCATTCGTACGCACGTGCGCAGCCAGTGCCTAATGAGCAACGCCATCCAATGGCATCCAGTCATAAAACAGACGCTGACTTTTGATTGATGATGTCTTCATTATTAGTTTGTATTTTGCTTTTTTTTTTTTTTTTTTTTTTAAATATATATCTGTATGTGTCCAATGCAGCGTTTTCATTAACTTTATTAACAGACGCACACAGGAGTCCAGGCTCACCGAGATGTCCTTCTGCACTTTGTCGTAGGTCAGCGTGAGAGCTGCGCCGCCATCGGGTGACGCCGGCACCAGGGCGAAGCGGTACAATTCGGCGTTTCCCATCCCCGTCAGCGCCTCCTGGAGGTCGTGGACATACTCGTCCTTGGACATCTCCAGCTCATCCGCCTCCTGGCACACACACGCCTCACTTGCTGCAACAAACGTCGTCGTCGTCAAAATCGTCAACCGGTTCGTTGCAGTCTATCAACAGGCAGGCCTGGCTCAGTTTGTCTCTTGAAATTCAGCTTTTGAAAGCGTTGTAATGACTAACAGATCCCTGGAGATGGCAGCTTTGCATCGCTTTGGATTTGAGATCAGTGGAGCTTTTGAGTAGAACAGTTCACAATTCATAAGGTTCTAGACTGAACCTTTTTGAACGTGAACGTTTTGAGAACTGATGATTTTTACCTTCACCTCTCCAAGCATGTTGTCCATCGCTGAGCAGCAGGTGGAACCCAGACACCAAACCCTGCCCACTCCCATCCACACGCAGGAAGTAGGAGGAGTCTGGTTCGGATGAGATGAGGATTTCCCTAATGGTCGAGTGCATCACTGCAGGCAGAATATGTTTGTCATGTTCCAGACAAAACACTTGTTTTTTGTTTTGTTTTTTTTGTTGTTTTTTGTGTCATTATTATGGTGTCAGGACAGCCAATCAGACACTGCGCATCATCAATTCGACAAACTGTCGCATATTGATATGTATCTGTCTCCTAATAATTGTGGGAAATAATTAAGACGATCAGTCTTCAGTGATTATTAATAACATAATCATAAAACTTTTAAAGGTAAGGTAAATGTGTCGTTTCCCGTGTACCTCAAGGAACGTCACATCCGGCAGCTGGCAAGTTAAAAAAAGGGAGGGAAAAATGACAGAAGCAGCGGTCAAGCGAAACACTAAACGTTCATCTCGTTATCATAACACGCGCTGAGACATTATACTGCGTAAATTTGTGACATGTATTGTATTTATAAGAACACCAGCGCGCCAGCTGTTGGACTCGTGGGAGAGCTTTAGCTTTTACCTGGCTATGCTGTTAGCACGAGTCTTCGCTACCTAACCGCTGACAGCGGGTAGCTTGTTGCTAATTGACGAGAAGCGGGTTTGTGGGCTGTTTAAAAGGACTTTTATCGGCTGTTGGCTGAATGCTAAAGCTGTTAGCTTGCAGACGTAAACACCGCCAGCTTCGACGGCCGCGTGCGGCGAAATGAGCGAATAAAACACACCGACACACATCATTAAATAGTTTGTACCTGTTATAGCGTACTCGTCTGTGTTTCCGCTTTGCCTACTGGCAAAAAAAAGTGACGTTTCTGGTCTATATGGAAAAAAAAAGGTGTCGCGTTTGTCTTTTCTGGTCGATAACTCCGCAGCTGTGACAGTCGAAATTACGTCATCGCCAAGCGACAAACAACGCATTGCGTCATTAATACTTTAAATGAGCAACAACAGTAACGTAATGTCACATCACTTGAAAAGGAATATAATTAATCTTATAATGTTTCTTATAAAGTTTTACATACAGAAATTTAAATTTTCAAAGATAAAACCCAGCTTGAGTGTTGTTGGAAGAGTTGGATGTATATTTTTGTTCTATATCTGGCTGTAGGTTGAAGGAAGCTGTTACAACCGAGAAATTGTGTTCCTATTTTAATATTTTCAATGTTTCTTACTTTTGATTTTGGACCCAATTTATGTCTTTATTTATTTATACATTTTAAAATATGCTTTTGCTTAATGTGATATCTATTTTGTGTTTCTCTCATACGCCATGCTTCTGTTATGTACAATCTGTTAATAAAGTTAAAAAAAACAATAACATAATGTGAGATAAGAATATAACAATGAATAAAATAGTATTCAGTCTGTTATGATCACAGGACTATTGTCTTTTACCAGCAATACAAGTCTAAATGTATTTGAGTGCTCTGTTAATTAATCATCTAAAACAAAAGTCATGATCATAAACAAAGCAGCAGCAGCTACTTGTATGTCTCCTTATTGTGTAAAATACTGCAGTGATTTAGAGGTACAAGTTGAACATGATGAGTCGAAAAGTGATGGGAATTCCTCCTATGTGTTGTTTTGTTTCACTTCCTGCTCCGAGAGGCCAAGGCAACAAGCTGCCTACCACATGTCGTTGTGAAGGGAAATGAAGGGATTAGGATGAGCTCAGGACCAGCTCGGGACGAGACTCGAGCAAACACGCGTCCCTTCCAGGAATCCTTGCTTGCGTTTTATTGCTCTCTATGAAGTTAACACACACATTTGCAATACATGTGTGATTGCCACTCACAGGAGGCCCCTTGTCAACAGCACGGCCGGATTGCAGCACATTTTCACGGTGGGTTCCAAGAATCTGACAGCAAATTGTGATTATTTCCACAAAAATGGGGAAAGATGGACAGGGACTGCAAGGAAAAGCCCTCCCCACACAGAGACGACACTCGGGGGACTAAAAGTCAAAAATGTGTTCACAAACCTCTGATCTATTACAAAACCATTCTCCCCGTAGCAAATAATGGAAACAAAAATAGTGCCTTCCAAGGTCTAAATGCTACCATCACAAAACTTGTTTCCCCTACAAAATATAAAGGGAAAAGAAATAGTAGGATACACGGTCAAATTGTGGCCATTATCAAAGATGTAGATGAGCATCAGGCTGGCATGGCAACTTTAGGGTGCCTCGTTGTTGGCCGTGAGTGGTCGTGATTGCGTGTACGTCACGCAGAAAAGGCAATAGAGCCAAGTAAAAAGTCCAACATGTCCATTATTAACCACCCCAAAAGTATCAAATTGAAAAAATGAAATCTATTGTTATTGTGGTGCAAGACAAATATGAAAGTGTTTCTCTTTGGGCTTCTAACTTTTATAATAATAATAATCATACATTTTATTTATAAGCGCCTTTCAAAATACCCAATGACGCTTTACAATCAAAAGAGCAATAAAACCACAGATAAAATTATAAATAATAAAAGCGATGAGTTTAAACTGTATATGCAATTTTAAATAGGTGGGTTTTAAAATGAGTTTTGAATATAGGATGGTTATATAAATATATATATATAAGCCAAGCTGGGAAATGTCACCAGAACCTCGGGAGTTCCTCCCTAGGCCTTGTCGGGTCCAACAGAACCGCTTTCAGTTTCTGCTCTCTGTCAGTAGATGAGCTTTTCCACTTTCATCTCCCCAAGTTGTTCAACATGTTGGCAGAGCGCTGCAGAAAAAGCTGAAAAGTTCCTTGTAAATTCGAGTCCATAAAGGTGGATGGTGGCGTTTACTAGCAGCGGTGGCCTAGTTTTGCCCATGAACCGCTCGGGGGTTGCAGCTGGGTGGGGGTCTTAGTGATGAGTGAGGATTAAGTGATGTTTGTTATGGAACCCAGCCTGATGACTTGTCTCGGCAAGTTCCTCATTCGGACCCCCTGGCTGGTCAAAATACAAGTCTTAGAAACAGTTGTGTGTACCTAATGAAGTGTCTGTGCAGTGTGTTTTTTATCAGAATTCTCAAAATCCAGTGAGAGACTGGCATGTTGTGTTGTCGTGACAATGTCGTCTGCATGAAACTGCATCTTTCTTCCTAATCTGTGCCAAGAATTGAATCGGAAACAAACACCAAAAAAATAAAAAAAAGACTCCAAGACCATCGCTATTCGGTAACAAACTTTCACAGTGTACAGTTTTTGTCATATTTCGTTGGCGGAATGCTCACATGTCCAAAATCACTAGCTTTCAGGAAATCCAAAATAGGCCATTTTATCCTGAAAAAAATTGAACCGAATTTACTCCAATTTATTTCATCAAGTGGTTGCTGTGGTTCTTGAACTCTCTGTCTATGTGTAATTTTTTTCCATTTGGGATCCTTTGAGAAAATGCATACCTTTCCCCAATTTGATCCTTTTTTCTTCCCCAGCGACTAACATTATTTTAACCAAATATTCATCATCCTGAAAGTCAAATCGCAAGACTGCCTGGTAGCAGAGAAGGAGTCTTTTTTATTTTTTTTTTTAGTTTAAACGTCACGTTGAGTTTAGTTTGAGCTGAATACGTTACAACCTTGACATCAAAAATGTTCTTCGTGTATAGTTTTGAAATGCACTTATACATTCTACTTTATAAATAACGGCCGGGGTTCTGTCTCCCTTAGAACCAATTTACCTCACGTAATATTTTACTTTCTGCGGAGACTTCAGAGCATGCTAGAAAAGAAGGCTAAAGTCACCATTGGAAGCCTTTTCACTGTTTTCTCAACGGCTCTGTCAAGGTCAAATGACATAAGAGTTTGTTTATGAGTGTTGCTACCTGCAAGAGTGCGTGACATCAGGGTCAAATTTCTTCGTGGGGTCCCTGAACAAGCGTTGCCAATATTGATTATGACACAATAGCTGCATTGAGAAAATATGCTCGTCATCATCGCTCATTTTTTTTTTCTTCTGGTACTTTTTCCTCTTTTATGTCCAAGTGCAACCAGGTGGCATCAGTGAATGAAGCCTCTGTGCTAGTCTTACCACACACACACACACACACACACACACACACACACACACACACACACACACACACACTCGCACTAATCATTTGGAAGCAGGAGGCTAGGAGGGGTTTTTATCGGGCTGGGGGGGTGGTCTGAAGTTTTGTTTCCTGCGTTAACTTCACAAGGTTCTTATTGTTCTTGTGAGCATTCATGAGATGTTAACGTCTGCACTAAATTATGTTTAGGAAAGTCTTGTCAGGAGGTCTGAGCGTCATCATCATCAATGATGTCACAACTTTTGTTTCGAAATGCTAACACACACAAACAAACACACATGGAAATTTCTGGAAAATGAAACCGTTCAGCTCACTCTTCATTGTTTGGACTGCTTGGTGTGTGTTTGGACACGTGGCATGTTTGTGCCCCTCAACCTTAAAGTGACACTCCTCAAGACCTAAAAATAACCCTCACCTGACCCCTCAACATGTACCCCCAACCTTAATTGTAGCATTATCAAGAGTTCACCACACCCTAACTCTTAAAGCCTAGCTAACCCTTACACGAATCCCTGTCGTGTCCTTTTACCCTAATTCTTAATCCTTACCCTAGCCATTAACCCCAACTGTTAATTATAATCTTCAATTTCATTCCAACTTTTTGAATCCGACACTCACCCAAAAAAGACAGATGGGTGAAGATTCCCGGAGCCTGTCCTCAGGGTCCACACCCGGGAAAACTTTACTCCGAAATGCTAATTATAATCCAAGACCATACCCCTAACACATAATTTAAATCCTAATCCTTAAAATTACACTTTAATGTCATTTCAATGTCACCCGATGACCTTGAACCTGAATTCTCAGTACTTTCACTTCAGGCTGCACGATAGCGCCGCCATGTGACACAGTTCTCATGTTACAAACAGCAAGACAAAGTTAATAAAGATCAAGTCAATGGATATCAAATAAACACAATCGTTACAAAAGGAGAAAGAAAAACAACGTATGCTTTTTTTTTTTTTTTTATTGAAAGGATTATTTACTTCACATGCTGGATATCAAATAAACACAATCGTTACAAAAGGAGGAAGAAAAACAACGTATGTTCTTTTTTTTTTATTGAAAGGATTATTTACTTCACATAATCAAAGAAAAGAAAATGACAGTGGGGGGAAAAAAAGTAGATGAGAAGAAAAAGGGTTCCCGTGGCGACATGATCAGAAGACCACCACTTTGCTTTGCTTGGGTTTGGTTTTGATGACGGGAACGTGGACGTCCTCGTGGTCGGCGCTCATATTGTTGGACAACCAGCCCAAAGTTAGGGTATGACCTGCAAAAAGATTTTTTTTTAAATGATAAGCACTTTTGCAAATCAACATTTCAACACTAGCAGCATTTAAAACGCTGCTGAACTGTGTGTAAACTGTGTAGTGTAGTTAAAAAAAAAAAGACTATATGCATGAAAGCATTTTTCTTCTCTTGCACACATGTTCCATTTTTCCTTCCTAACTGTGTAGTGTAGTTAAAAAAAAAAGACTATAGGCATGAAAGCCTTTTTCTTCTCTTGCACCCATGTTCCATTTTTCCTTCCATTTTTCAACTTTCCACCCCGCGCCCCCTCTCTTGCCTGAAAGCAAACTTTTGCCCCAGCCCAGAGAACAATAGCGTGTAAGGTTCCAAAGTCCACTAGGTGGCGGCTTTGGACTCACTGGAAGCTTGATGTTCTGGACAGTCCTTCTGGAAATGTTCCACCGATCCGCAGACTCGACAGCTACCACCTGGGAACCAAGTAAAAAAGTCAAAATGGGAGTCCACGCAGACAGCCGATGAGGGCCAGCTGCGATAGAATTCAAAAACTGAATGAGTGTCATATGTAGGTCATCGCATGAACGCAACTGTGCACAGATGTCAAATTTCAACCACGTCACAGACTCATTTTCATTCACCTCGGTTATGCATCAAAGGTATGCAATCCAGAATGCATTTTGGTAATTATGGTGAGAAATCATTATCATGTGCAATGTCTTCACATAGATGAATTTCACTCTTTATTAATACTAGACCGTTCAAGGTAATTTGATCACATTTCCCCAGAGTGTATCAAACTGGTAACCTTTTGCGTTTTAATCAGTACCCACAAAGTAACTCTCAGTGTTGAAAAGGTTGATGACCACTGTTAATGTAGTACTGTGCTTCCATCTGGTGGCTGACAGTGAAATAACATCCAAAATAAACTAAAATTATAAACAGTACCAAAAAAATAAAAAATAATCTCCCGGTTAGCAGATAAAAACCGTACCTTGAGCGTAGAGGCCTTTGGGATTGTCAGGGCAGGAGCGTGACAAATGTCCTGTCTGACCACAAATGAAGCACTTGGCGTAGGGGTAGTCGCCTGCAAAAATAAAAGTCACGTTCAACTTGTGTTATTTACCAAAGGAGGACTAAGAGGAAAGAGGAGGAGATGGGGAGGGCGTGTCCTGACCAACGGCAGGGTCCACTTTGGCCCGGCAGCGCTGGATCTCGTGCTCGGTGGAGCCACATCGGTAGCAGATATCGCGACCCATCTCATGGTCGTGCTCGGCCTCGGGACAGTCGGCCAGGCCGTGGCCGGGCTTCCTGCAGTTGAAGCACAGCTGCAAAGAGAATTCAAACAACTTGATTGAACAACACCGAGTCGCACAAAGCTGGGCAATATGACCTGACAGTTAAAAAAAAAAAAAAATAAAATAAAATTTTCACCAAAATCTTTATTTTTTACTATTTTAGCATTTCGCCCCTGCTTTACTTATTATAGAAGAAGCAAATGATCATGACATAATTGAAATTAAGTTCATTTTTTTCACAGCATTAACTTGCATCTACTTCTCCAGAATTTTCTTTACACCTAACGTGAAAATACAGAAAGTGCTTCATCTTGGGAAGTGAAGGCCCTTTAGTCACAAAAAACGCAAACATGTTCCTTTATCAGTTCTCTCACCATTTTGTTCTTCTTGTCTGTCTGCCTCTTGACTCTCCTGTTTTCTCTCCTCTGGTCCTTCTTCAAGGCCACCTCCACCTCCCGTCGCAGCTCCTGCTGCCCGGAAGTCGTCGTCGCTGGAGTTTGTCCGCTCTGCTGCAGAAATTCAAGGAAGCCATTGACGTCTTGGTCTGTGTATTCCTTCTTCTTCTTGTTGGCCTTCTTCACCGCAGAGCCACCCAGTTGGGTTCCTCGAGAGTGGCTACTCTGAGGTGGTCCCCCTCTTCCTCCTCTTCCTCCTCGTCCTCCCGCCCTCAGCTGACTCCAGGGTGTGGCCTCGGCCTCCTTGTGCTTGTGGATGTTGTTGGCTCGCGCCCACCTCGTCATGGTGAGGTCGTCAAACTGTTAGGGGCTGAGCAAAACACAACAACCTTCATTAAGGGGCTGGACGTGCTGACACAACTCATCTGACCCCCGTATAGTGGTGCTTTGAGATTCGAGTGCATCAATTCGTGTTTTTTCGAGTTACGAGACGCCAAAATCTGACTGAGTTGCAAGCTAAATTTTAAGATACAAGCCAATTTAAGATAATTTGGCAAGTAATGAGTTAGCAAATGTACGCATAGGTTTGTGTGCCTGATGTTTTTACTCAAATCATTGAATAGTTTGTCAATGTAATGTGCAGTTTGATCAAGTTATAACCACATTCACAGCGATTTCAAATAACTTTCTGACCACCTCTGTCCACTGCGTATGTACGTTACTATATTAGCTCGACGATTAGCGCACACGTTGTCATGTATTCGGTAACGTGACAAATCCCCGCAGTCAACTACAACCAACTACCTAAAATTAAACACCAACTATTGAAGGTTTGATTCATCCTTTGACCAAGCATAAAAAAATACAAGATTACCTTTAAAAAGTTCAAGTTCCATCCATGTGTTGCTGTTTTCCCGGAAGTTTTTTTTTTTCCTTGTTGAAAGAAAACAGGCAAAAATAGCGTTCCATCGCCACCCTCTGGTTCGGGGGACCTTACGCGCAGTGATTACTTTCCTCCGAATAAAATAAAAGATTATCGGCGAATTATTGCTCAGAATTAATTTTAATTAAACCATTCATAAGTGGATATGTCAGTTTTGTATGCGCACTGTCCCAACAAAATGTCCCTTTCCACATTTCAAATTGTGTTCGTCAATCTCATCGCTCGAGACGAATTACGTTAGTGTAGATGACGACAACAAACTGCGACGCGAGCGCAGCATGAGTGCGACGCGCGTGTGCGTGTAGTGGAGCTGCAGAAATGGCGACCGAGCGGCTTCAATTCCACCAAATGGGCCTTGACGACCGTCTTTTAAAGGTAACAAAACTTCGCGGTGTCTTTTACATGCGTATTACACTCAAACGGAAGAGTTAACCGCAGAGTAATGTAAATGTACTTTTCTATGTGTCTCGCGGTCCCCTCGTCATTCGTAAACGTGTTACGAAAATAACGCGACTGTTTACTTATCCTCCTCAATCAGAATCAGATTTATTGACCAAATATGTAAAACACCCAAGAAATTTACCTTCACGGTTCCAGCCCGTCCAAAAAGTTTATTTATTTAATGGGGCAATGCATAATTGAATAGGAAGACTTTGTCTTAAGTATGTCAGATTCGGCACAATTGTATTTTTTCACGACCATTTTCAGTGTATAGGGAACAGTTTACATCGGACACAACATAAAAAGGTTCAATGACGTGCGATAACCTGTAAATAAAATACAATATGAAACAAGTGTAATAAAACTACTACATGACACCTAACCTGATGTTAAATGGCTTTTTAGTCACGTTCTATCAAAAAGCGCCCGTGGTAGGGGTCCTCAGAGGCTTGTAGTGTGCCCAGTTCACACAATGGATGATCTGTTTAGGCGGTGGCAGATCTGGGTTGGTCCCAGCCCACCTTGATCCAGGAGAAGGCCATCCCCCTGGCTCTGGAGGGCAAAGACCTCCTGGCTCGAGCCAGGACCGGCTCTGGAAAAACTGCCGCTTATGCCGTACCTGTCATCCAACGCATCCTGGCTTCCAAACAGGTGACCAATGCAAACATCCAGCCCCTAAAAACCGAGCAGGCTAGCTGTGACTACCGGTACTTGTTTCTTGTTGTCATCTTCAGAGTGTTAGCGAGCAGGACGTGAGGGCTCTGATACTGGTGCCTACCAAGGAACTGGGGCGGCAGGTCCAGACCATGATGAGGCAGCTGACTGCGTACTGCTCTAGGGACGTCCGCGTGGCGGACATCTCCGGAAAAGCCGACGTGTCTGCGCAGAGGTCACTTTAGTGTCTTCAAAAGAAGCGCATGTCGAGAATTAGGAACCTGTAGTACTCTGATATTATCATACTTATCTTATTATAGTCAGGAACTTTTTGTCTGCTGCACATTTCTGATGTTTGACATTTAAAGTAATAGAAAAATCAAAGTCCCATGTAGGATGTGCATTCAATCTTTATTTTGTGTCCTAGCAGTTGCTAAATAGTGCTCCTTGGCCCGCAGGCCCATCCTGATGGAGAAGCCAGACGTGGTGGTGGGCACGCCGTCCCGTGTGCTGGCCCACCTCAACGCGCGCAATCTGAGCCTGCAAACCTCACTGCAGATGCTGGTGGTGGACGAGGCCGACCTGGTTTTTTCCTTCGGTTTCGAGGACGACCTGAAGAATCTGCTATGGTGAGAGAAGGCACGAGAGCTTTGTGTTTGTTACCCCCGGACTCACAGACGAATCTGTTCGAACGCAAAGAGACTTGACTTGATTTCAACTTGAACTTTTTGAGTGGCTTGCTTAGATCGAGGTGTTTTTTTGACCCTGCCTCTCCGGGCATTAACAATACGCCAACTGACTAAACTGTTAACAGCAAGACGCGACCCCTGAGCTCACAACAGTCAAGTCTACATTTATACACTGATGCCCACGTCACTCACAAGGCTAGGCCCCGCCTTTGAAATTTATCTGTAAATGAAAAAAAATATATTTCTATTTTTTTTTTTGTCGATGTTAATGCTTGAAAGCAAAATGCTCCCAAAAACAGTTTCAAAGATTATTTGATATCAGAAGAAAAAAAATCTTCTTTTGCTTTGTTTTATGGTCATTTAATTTTTCTACAAATTGAGATTTTTGCAAATTGCCTCGCCCCCCCCCCACCCTTTTATTATTGTCGAGCCCTGGCGATATGCATCTGTGATCATTTCACTGTATTGTTGCGTGTGCTAAATGGAAATATTGTATCCGACCCTCCTGCAGCCACCTGCCAAAGATCTACCAGTCCTTCCTCATGTCAGCCACCCTCAGTGATGACGTTCAGGCCTTAAAGGAGCTTCTGCTGCACAATCCCGTAAAGTCCTTTGCACCTATTTCACCATGTCGTACCTAAAGTAAATGTAGTTTTAGTTTTAGTAATTTAAACCTTTGAATTCAATCAACTGCTATTTGAACACACCCGGAGCAACAATGCATTCAAACAGAGCGTTCAACACATGCATATATTCTTTCCATTCTGGAGGAACAACAAATATTACAAGAAATTATTACGGGATCTTCTTTGTCTCTTCTTCTTGTTGTAATTTCCCTGTATGTCTATCAGTCGAGCTCAATGATGCCCCACTATTGTAGCACAATTTGGCACTGCACTGAAGTTGTGCTACTCTAAATGCCAACTTGCCTGTCTACTTTCAAAACCCATAAAAAAGCACTCACCAAGAAGTCCGTTATAGCGAAGAAATGAACAATGAAGCAGGGAGTGGCGGCGATCACAATATGTGGTTGTGACGGCATATGTGCCCACCCCCCCAACAGGTGACACTGAAGCTAGAAGGTTCCCAGCTGCCAGACAGCAGCCAGTTGCAGCAGTTCAGCATTCAATGCGAGGAGGAGGACAAATTCCTGCTGATCTACACGCTGATCAAGCTGCAGCTGGTGAAGGGCAAGACGCTCATTTTTGTGGGAGCCGTGGACCGATGCTACCGCCTCAAGCTCTTCCTGGAGCAGTTCGGTATTCCCGCATGTGTGCTCAACTCGGAGCTACCCATCCAGTCCAGGTCAGACTCCAGACCTCAACACCCTTCTCCAGTGACATTTTTGGGGAAAATGTACTCTACTTTGGTACATATAACCGGATGTCATCTGCTTTTCTAGGGAATTTGACCTAATTCTAACATTTACATGTTAAACAAAAGGGGTCCAAGAACTGACCCTTGGGGCACATCCTTGTCAGGGCCATTAGATCCACTTTAAAAAACTCGTAGAGCTTTTACACGGATTTTACTAAGTTTGAATATGATTGACCACAAAACTATTCCACAATACTGAAAGTTTGGGTACCAAAGTCAAGTCGCCATGACCGATGTTGTTCCTACTGCAGGAGTCACATCATCACGCAGTTCAATCAGGGATTCTATGACTGCATCATCGCCACGGACGAGCGCACTGTGGCCGACCCCGCCGCCACTTCGAAGGCTGCAGGAAAAATAAAAAATAAGGGGGGAAAGTGAGTCCTCATTCAAACAGGACTTGAAGTCAATCTTTTGGAATCAGGGCCAAATGTCATGAAGTGGGGCTTTTGCTGTGTTGTTAGGGCTAAAGAGAAAGAATATAGCGTCTCCAGAGGTGTGGATTTCCAAGATGTTGTCAACGTCATCAACTTTGATTTCCCCGCCACCGTGGAGTCGTACATCCATCGGGTGGGAAGGTAAACAAACGATCTTCTCACCAAAAGTCTCAAGGACCCAAAATTGATGTTTAGGTTTCATTTAGGACGGCGAGAGCTGACAAACCGGGCACGGCCTTGTCCTTTGTATCTCATACGGAAACCGCTTTGCTCTCTGAAGTGGAGGAGATGCTGACAGGAGGTCAAGATGAGTGGTCACTTGTGCACATTTCCTTGTTTGATCGGTAATGTAACAATCTCTTTGTTATCTGCAGATAATGCGGAATCGTCCCTGAAACCCTACCAGTTTAAGATGGAAACCATTGAGGGCTTCAGGTACAGATGCAGGGTGAGTCTTTTTTTTTTTTTCCAACAGCGCCTGAAATATACATCGACACATAGACACTTGGGACAGATTGTTCTGCTCGTATTACTCAGGAACCCCATAAGTCATTGACACCTTTGAGGGATGTTTTATTTTTAATGCTCGTCTTCCTGCAAAAAAAAGGCCTAAAATAGAAATTCAAAGACTGTTTGGCTCAATTAATGATATCCTTTGTCAAAAGAGTCACAAAAAAATAAATATGAGGGCCCGAGTATAGATCCCTGAAGAACCCCATTCATACTGTGGACGGATGCTTTGTCTTTTGCTTGTGTTGGTGCACAAAAAAAGTGCCAGAAGAAGACTATGTAGGACTTGTAATATGACCATGAGGAACCTCACAACTTAAGCCAAACAAAAACGTTCCAAATTTCATGGAAGAAACAACTTCTGAAAATGTTTTCTTTTTGTCTGTTGCCTTGTCTTCTGGTTGAACAGCAGTCTGTTTGTTCCGTGTTGTTGGAATGTTGTTAATTGGGGATTTTTTTTCTCCATCCAAAGGACGCAATGCGATCGGTCACCAAGCAGGCGGTGAGAGAAGCCCGACTGAAGGAGATCAAGCAGGAGCTGCTCAATTCGGAGAAGCTGAAGGTAAGCCACAGCTTGCTCAACGAGAAAGATTTGTTTGTTTTTTAAGGTAATGTGCGAAGGTCATGTTTGGTCGCCTGTGCTTGTCAATCAGACGTACTTTGAGGACAATCCCAGAGATCTGCAGCTCCTCAGACATGACCAAGACCTTCACCCTGCCATCATCAAGCCTCACCTTAAGAACATCCCAGAATACCTCAGTCAGTCACGTTAGCTCGTTAGCATTCTAGCATCGACTTCTCGCTGACTAAAAGTTGACTTTGTGACCTCGCGCAGTTCCTGAAGATCTGCGGGGTAGATTCAACCCGCTGTCCAATAAGAGGAGGTTGAAAAGGACAAACCAAAAGCCCAAACCACACGGAGTCGCCAAAAGTAGCTTCAAGGTAAGACACGCCCGCGTTTGCACCATACTGACACGTCACAACCTCAGGAAGCCTTTTTTTTAAACAATCATGTTTTTGTTTCAGGGGAAGAATCCGCTGAGGAGTTTCCAGTACACAAAAAGGGACCGGAACAAAAAGCAAAGCCGTTCATAATAAATCTGGATGAAAGGTGATCAAAAATGAACCTATATTAACTTCGTCTTCTTCAAAAAAAGACAGTAATATCATACATTGCCTTTTTTTTCTTGCTTATTTCCATTCATAATAAAATGTTTCTACGCAATTCCCCAAATCAATTTGTAATGTTTTAAAATTAATTAATTAATTTACTTGAATCGAAGCGGTTTTACCTTCAACAAAATGAACATTGTGGAACAATTACATTGTGGCATGCGCTGAACCCTTTACACACAATTTATCAAATGAATGTGCATCGATTCTCAGTGGCCTGAGGCTTTTTTTTTTTTTTTTTTTTTGGAACAGAAACTCGGACAAATCTTTTATCATCGAATATCACACAAAAAAATCGGGGTTCCTCTGTAATCTACAATTATTCCCCTTGAATTGCCGTTAATCCATTCCAGCCCCCCACCAAAAAAAAAAAAAAGCACAACAGTGTTTTTGTTTTTTTTAATAATGCACAGTAGCACTGGTTTGTATAAAAACATGAGATTACAAAAAAAAAAACATTTTATTTTTTATGAAGTGTAATTACTGTAGGGAGTGTAATATTTGAGTGCGAGATGCGTGGCCTCTTGGAGTCAGTCAGTCTGATGGTGAGAATCTGGCTGTGGGTTGTGGCCTACAACAGCTCCTTGTGAGTGTTCTCATGTCGTATTTCTGTGTTTGACTCTTTGTCCCATTCATTAAATGGTAATGGGGGCGCCCATTGACCTCAAAGTGCCTTCCTTGGATAAAATCTGCTTCATTCTTATTCCATGAACGCAGTTGGGTGGGGTCACATAGAACACATTATTACAAAGGACATATTTTCATCAAGTTCCTCTTTAAGAGGTCATCTTGTCCCTTGGAAAGGGGCACGTGTTTGGCGTTCTCTCGAGATGCTCCTGCACGTGTCAGTCGATGGTGAAGTGAAAGGGGTAGTCCTCAGTGGGCACTGAGTCAAAGATGATGCTGTCAAAGGGATTCTCGGTGGACAAGTTGTCCACAGGGAACCAGGAGTCATACCAGGAAGTGGTGGTCTGGGGTTTCCGTGTGGTGGTGGTGGCGGTGGTGGTGGTCGTAGTGGTTGCGACGGTGGTCGCGGGTGTGGTCCTGAGGCCGGCGCGTTGCTTCTGAAGACGGAGCCGGCGCAACCGCAGGATCCTCAACCGGCGCAGCCGCTCCGCTCGCTGGGCGGCGGCGTGCTGCTCCTCCGGGGAGAGAGTGCTGGCGGCGGTGGCGCCAGGCGGCGTGGCCTTGGCCTTGGTGACCACGCGGATGGGCCGGTTGCCATTGAGCGCCATGATCTGCTTAATGCGGTCCCAGTTGGACTTGGCCAAGGTGAAGCTGCAGGACGTGGCGCCCGAGTCGTAGCCCACCATGCACAGGCGGGTCTGCGGCGTGTAGCCGTCCGCCTTAGCCGTCACGCGGTACTCGCCGGGATTCAGAAGGCGCCAATAGTCACCGCCTGGGGCTGCGGAGAGAGACACTTAGCATTTTTTTTCCAAATCAAACAATCTGTGTAGTTACCATTGAAACTATTAACTCATTCAATCCCAGCCATTTTCACTTTAGCAACCCCTCAATCACAGAGTTTTACTGGATTTTGACTATCTTGCAAGGCCCACAGAATATTTGGTTCTTATGCTATATAAACATGCCTACCAAAATAAAGTTTGGACGCTCTTCTTTCAGCAGAAAAAAAAATTGTTTCTATCTTTTTCCATTCTTCAGCAATCGGCATTACAAAATGGATAAGTTTCATGAAAATGGCGATTCCTGGGCAAAAAAACTGAGAAAAAGAGCTTTTTGTAAAAGCATGCATTTCAAGCATGTGAGGCACCACTGCCACCTACTGGTCGCTTTTTTACATGATTTACAATGCAATTCTCATTCACAGATTGCATCAGACCCTCCTCTCTATGACGCAAAAAAAAAAAAAAAGACGTACATGTACGTCCTTGGTAGGCGGGGCCTAATTTTAAAAAGATGTACAAGTACATCTTGTGGAATGAAAGAGTTAATATGGGCATTTCCAAACATCATGGAGCGACTGTCAATTCCGGATGAATTTTTTAGTATTCACGGCAGGTGTCTGTTTACCGGTGATGACGTCATGGCGTATCCCTTCCACGGATATGGTGGCGTTGGCCAGTGCGTTTCCCTCCGTGTCTTTGACCACACCCTTTATCCCGCGATGCACCTGGGACACAAGACAGAAACCAGAACTGGAATGACAGTCGGGAGGAGCAGTTCTTTACCGAACTTTATTCAGCCAACGTTGATTTCCAGTCCCAACATTCCTAGTTCGGAGCAGCTCGTTATGAGCTGTGTGATTATCGTCGTGTCACTTAACCAGAGCAGATTCTCATTTACGATGCCGACCTGGCTGCCCACGGCAGAGATGAAGCTGATTTGCGTGTCCATCGGCGGCCTCAAGGTGTCACCGTGGTTCTGACCTGCTCAATGAATGACAGCAGAGCCTCTCGGTTGTTCTCCCATTCCAGAGGAAGTTCGCTCTCGTGCGGAAACTTGTCGCAGCCCAGGAAGATGGAGATCTCCAAGCAGTTGGTGTGCAGATAGCTGAAGTCATTCATGCCTACGGAAGAGTGGTCACGTTAAGCGGGTGGGGATGGAATGAGACAATCTTTTGGGGGACGATGTCAAGATGTTGTCGGCAGGCAAGAAGTCTCTCTTTTCTCTAATTTGACATCTATGGTTTCTTTCATACCTCTTTCAAAACAGCGGCCTGATGTGTCTCTAATTTGTACACCCTCATTTGACCTCATTTATTTATTTCGGAATCTTAACGATGTTTTATTTTGAAAAATTACTGGATTCTCTGTTACATCCGTCGACAGTGTGTCACTCTTGACGCAGGTGAAGGAGACGCTTCTCGGTCACATGATAGATTAGCGCTAAAATGAAACCCAGGAGCTAGCAAAATGAGTAAAAAAAACCCAAACGTCTTTGGGAAGTGGAAAAGGCACAGCCAGGAGACGGAAGAAGGGCCTATGACTTTGAAGAAAAACAAAACTACATTTACAAGACACTATCAGGAGACCTACTTAAAATACGGCTTCATCACAATGGGAGATTCCCACGCGCCAAGCCCACTCTGCATTATATGCGGCGATGGTGAGTCGTATTTTTCATGCACTTTGTATTTACAGTCTATCTTATTTTGAAGGCACGATTAAACGTGACCCTAACGGCCAGATAGGACGTTCCTTGTGTCATGATTCGTGTTTATTATTATGTTTCGAAAATACCACAGTTTTCATACGGGTCGTATCATATTATTTTGTTGTATTTATTCGTTGCACCTTAAAGTCCGGTCCCTGAAAATATTGTCTGACATTAAACCAGTCCGTGGGGCAAAAAAGGTTTCGGGACCGCTGTTTTAGATGAAGTGTTTTCAACAAACAGGAAGTCTAATTCTCTTCGTGGATTCCCAAGACTGAGAATGGACACGGGCTAATAATGTTCAAGTCGACGTGGACACGTACTTCCCACCATGGGCTTCCAACTGGCGCCGTTGGTGATGCCCTGGCCCCTGGTGACATCGTCACCGTGGCAGGAGCCGCGCTGGACCTCGGTCATGGTCAGGTGACTGTGGGCGTAGGACATGGCCAGCCAGCGGAACATGACCTCGTCGGGCGTCTCCCGCAAGGCGCCCTCGTTCTGACGCTGGATGCGGGCCCATGTGTCCTCACTCATCTCGTCGTTGGCCCTCCAGCGGCGGTTATCGCTCATCTTGGATAACACAAGGCCATCAGGATACCAAAGTCATGATATGGCTCTCTTTCCCGGATTGGAGGTTTGATTAAGTCACATGTGCAAGTTTTCGCCATCAAGCAAGTCCCGAGTCACCATTGCAATAAAAAGTAGAGTTGACCCAAAATATTGACAGCAAATTAGCTACTTTCCAGTCAGTATCTGTTCTTACGCTAGTGAACTGCACCCGCCGTTTTCTAATGGTCCCAAAACCAGTCTTTCAGTGTTCTATTACTGTACATGGTCTTTTCGATTACCCGCATAACTGACATGCATCTTATTTCATGATTAACCAGCTTGTGGTGAGCTAAATGTGACCGTCTGTTGTCGCTCACCCCGCCTTCTCTGGGTTTTATCGAGACAGAAGAAATTAGACGTCGTCATCGGTGTGTCTGTTAATTGTGACTTACGAACCTTGCTCGTCTCCCTTCTGTTTTTCTTGATTTTAACCAAAACACAATGCTTGAATCCAAATCCAATCATCTTCAAATCTCCTTCCGTGATTATTCACACGGTGGGTTCTGGAATCCACATCATAGCATACTTGTGGGTCGCCGGGTTAAATACATTTGATTTCAAAAACAACACTACCTTGAAATATCTGATTTAATATTCAAACAGGCAGGACTCGTCAAGTAAAGTAGTTCAAGTAGAGGTCAAGTCGAATCTTGTGAGTATCAAGTCAAAGACAACCCAGAGTCTTTCACTAGACTGTCCTGAGTCGAGCCATGTGACTTGAGTCCCCACCTCTGCTTTCCCGGTGGGCAGCCTTACCGAAATCTGCGGCCGCTGCATGTCAAAAGGGAACGTGACCAATTTCTCGCCACCTTGGAAGTTCGCTCCCAACACAAAAGGGTTGCGCTCCATCCAGGATATGATCGCTTTGGTTTCCACGGCCATCTAAACGCCGAAAAGAAAGCAGAGGTTTTTAGTTTTGGTAGTTTGTGTTCGCAGGAGTGAGCAGTGAGGGTCAAAAAGGCCATCTGTGCGGGTCCAAGATCACTATGCAGTGTACAAGTAAATTCCCATCTACCAAAATGCAACTGAAAGCGCATCCAACTCACGGATCCATTGAGGAAGTTCTCCGGCATAGGAATGTGATGGTTGGGAACAAAGCGTGGCACCCAGCCACGGTCCTCCGCCCCCCACAAAATGCTGTTGAGATCCGGAAAATTTTGGAAAATGTCATAACCCTCCTCAGTCCAGTGGCCCAAAACCCAGTTTCCCATCTCAGACCCCTAAAGGACAAGAAGGACGGAAAGACAAAGGGCGTCAAATCTCCAACGTGACCCAAAAGTGGCACAGGGTGGCTTTTTCTTGGCCGTCGTACCGCCTCAAAGGCCAGCTCGTACGCGTCGGGGTTGAGGGACGGCACCAGGTGGATCCTCACTCCGTCCACCAGGCGGCGCACACGAGGGTTTTCATCCTTGTACTCTTTGCATAGGAACTGCATCAATAAGAGGAGGAGCTCCCGGCCCAGTACCTCATTACCGTGGAGACCTGCCGTGTATCGGAATTCCGGTTCACCTGGACGAAAACAAAAAAAACACCTCAATCAATTTGTTTGTTTACATTTTTTGACCACCGATGAACTAAAAAGCATTCCCTTACCCATCTCGTGTTCCCCAGGGTTGTCGGAGATCTCCATGGCGTACATCTTCAGACCCTGAGAGCTTTTACCGATGTTGTAGATTCTGGTGATGTTGGGACACTCCTCATTTATCACCTTCATCATCTGGAGCCCACAAGAATATATTGAAAACTCTTTTTCAAAATGGCCTTAAAATGCAGTAGAACCTTTTCAAGTGAACTCAATCTGATCTTCTGTAAACATTTTGAAAGCACGTGCCCAACAGCTCAGTGTTTCAGTTGTTTCCGATCTTTCTGTTGAGCTACAACATCGAAGCAAGTGACCTGTCTCATGTCCTTGTAGTTGTGATGTCGGAAGTCGAGCTCATCGGAAGACTTCACTTCGTTCTCGCCGTTGTGGCTGCCTGGAAGGTGACAGTCACGGGATTACAGCTTCAAAAATCGGACATCCTTCAATTCTGGGACAATGCATCTGGATCGTTATCCGGTGTAAAGAGGAAAGCCCAAACGCGGCCGTGTGGGAATGTTTTTGGCATACTGACCGGGAAGTTGACAGGCCAAAATCTCGGCCCGGAGACACAAACTGCCGTTCCAGCTTTGCGGCAAGATTCGGATGTAGCGCGCCACTACTGGCCAAGAAAACTGGTTCAGAACAGGAGTGTCTCTGTCCACATTCCCGTAGAACAACTGGAAGGGAATATTTGTTTTTTTGGTTGTCACTTTTGTGGCGTAAAAGTACGAGTGGAGGTCCCACGACTCACCCACTCGGCATAGCCATCGTGAAGAATCGTCCAATCGCGGCTGTCGTTGCTGAAGGCCACGTAGTAAGACGACACAAAGTCCTCACTACAGGAAGACACAAATAGAACAATTGTACAAGATTAAAAAAAAAAAACAAATTGTGTTTATTGCATCTGGAATGCATCCCCATGCTAAACGGGGGTTCACTTTCCAGGAAAACATTTTTATTTTTGAGTAATTTTTGATGTTGAGGCTCCAGAAAAATGTTTGGGAGACCCACATCTGTTCGGAGTTTCTTCCCTGTGTGATGACACCCGAGAACTCCACCTCTCGTCTGGCGTCCACCTCAAACCAGCTGTTGGTCTCCTCAGGCTCTGCGCACCACGCACCCCCATACAGATCTTCATCGTTGGTTGAACCCTGGACGTAAAACGACAGTTAGTCCAGTCTGGTGCAGTCAAGTGTGGATTTTGGTAGTATAATGTTGTCTGAAGTTCCAATAAAGTCCAATGTGGTGTACTGGTCCAGTCTGGTTCAGTCCAGTGTGGACTCCAGTCATTCCTTTAGATTCTGGTTGCCCACTGTCATCTGAATCCAGTAAGGTCCAGTCTTATCTGGTGTCATCTGGTCATCCAGTCTAGTATAGTCTGGAGGTCCAGTATTTTTCAGTCCATCGAAGTCCGGTGTGGATCCAGTCAGTTCATTGGGTTGTGGTCTTCTAGTCTGCTGTAGTCTACCATTCCAGTTTGGTACGATGTCCCAGTGTGGCGTGAAAGCCCAATCCGGTTTGTTGTTGTGCTAAATGATGAACAATGATGCGAATGTCACCTGCATGTTGAGTCTTCCCCTCTGAGCCGCGAATCCGTGTAGAGACTGCGACGAGGCCAGCAGCTGGTCGTCTTCCACCCGGTGAGATTCCAATCCCAGTGGAGGACATTCTGGATACAAAGACACGCTTCAGATGCTTCCACGCCGGAAGACAACCAACATGTTTTCGTGCCGTCATCTTACTTTTGGGTTCTGGTGGCTGTACCATGTTTTTCAGTCGCTCTTCTTCCTCCTCCTCCCATAATTTCCTCTGACGCTCGGCTTTGACGGAACCACAACACAAAGACGTGTCAGCATCGCCGTTTGCACAAAGTACTTTCAGATGGACACACACCCACGCTGCATTCTATCTGTGAGCGTCATGTGATGATGCCATGTGTTTTCAGTTTTTCCAACCTCTGATAGAGTCAAGGTGCATAGACTCAACAAAAACTCGGGATGTGAAATTTCAAGACGAAACGCAAACGGTTCTGTTTGGTTGGATCGTTCCAAACCTTTTTCCGCCTTTTCCGCCTTTTCTTTTCGCGCTTGCTCCTCCTCTTGCTCTTGCTTCTTTTTGGCAACTGCAGAAAAAACAAAAAATAAGCTGATGATGATGATGTCTACTTGTGCCTCAGCGCTGGCAGACATGCTGGCGCCGGCGCAGGACGTACGGTCGTCGTAGTCGTACTCCTCGTACCAGGGGATCACGAAGGGGACGTCCGTGTTCTCCTCTGCGAGATAAGGAAAAGTTTCTTCGAAAGGAATCACGAGTCCAGAAAGTGGCGTGAGAGCGGGATGTGGGGAATACCTGGGATGTACATGATCACCTCCGGAGTGGTCAGCTGATTTTTGTCTCTGCCTGAAAATTCACAAACATCATCTAAATTATGTCTCAAGATCGCAAAACAACAAGCGAGTGGAATTTTTTTACTTTGATTTCATCGATCTTTGTATTTGTCCTGCCAGAAAGCAAAACAATTGACTTGAACAACTATGTTCCAACTGACCCGGGATCCTTCTGACCAGGTCTGGTTCTTCTGGCTCCTCCCACTTGGGCAACATGGTGGGAAAGTGTCTGGTTGCTATGGAGACAAGAAGATTTTTTTTTTTTTTTTTTTCCGTGTCACCACTCCTCGTAGAACATTCAGCTTCCGTTTCAATGGAAACACTAAATTGAAAACCACATACTTGTCTCTGTGGCGGGTTGAGTCAGCGCTTTGGTGTCTGGCAAAGGTGTTGTGGTGGTTGGGGCGGCGGTCGTGGTGGTGCTGACTTTGGGTTTTTTGGGCGCTTTAGGCTTCTTGGTGGCTTTGGGTTGTTTGGGCCTCTTGGTAGGTTTGGGACCTTTGGGCTTCTTGGTGGGCTTGGGGGTCTTCTGCTTCTTGGCCTTGGCCTCCCTCTCCGCCGCCTTCTTGGCTTTGGCTTGACAGAAGCACAACACACGACCGATCATGTCAAACGGGCTGCGCTACTTACGTACTTTGGAAGTGAGGAGTTCATTTTGTTGTTAGATGCAAGTCACTAGCATGCTTGCTCGAATCAGGGTTTCAAGCTATGGTTAAGGTTTTGAACAAGAGGAAGGCCTTCAGACATGGAGTTTCAAATGCAGTGGAAAGTGTCATTCCATCAAGCAAACCACAACATCCGTCCCGTCTGCGCCTTGCGGAAAAGCAAACATTTTCTCCTGTCCACAGGCCAGCAAACTTATCTGGACTTTTAGTGTTTGGCACTCACCCGCGCTTAACGCCTCCCCTAACGCCTTTTTTTGTTTTTTTAAATTGCTGATCGGTGATCGGCTCCAAAATCCCGAACGTGTAAATTTATTTCCGTAGCTACAGAAGAAGGATTGTGAATGGTTTGAGAATTGTTCTTAACTCCACTTCATTACACAATACTTAGTGAGTTTTTTCCCCCCCTCAAGCTCAACAAATACTCCCTATATGACAAAAAAAACTAAAACTAACATTTGTGGGGGAAGAAATTTTAAACTATCAAGCTTTCTCTAAAAATGAATTCCAGCGAACTGAATTAAAAAAAAAACAAAAGTCAAAATGAAATCAAAACAAGCTTTAATGAAAAATGCCAAATTATTCCCAACCTACTGGCGGACAGTCCAGGTTGCTTCTGTGGCCAAAGCTCATGTTGCGTTGAGCGTTGCGAATGGACGGCCATTCCAACGTGAGCCTTCATGAGCTAGCCTGGCTTTTATTTTGAAATTGCAAATTAACTTCCTGTTTTGGGGACTTGAGGGTTCTCACCTGCCTCCACCTCCTGCGGCGTTTTCTTTTTCTTGGCTTTTGGCTTGTTCACCTCCACTGACGGATCGTCCGCCACCTGGCCTTGGGGGTCTCCCCGGGGGTCGCCCCAGGGGTCAGACAGTCCCCGTCTCTCTGCTAGCCCCCGGGCCTCCCTCACCTGAGCCCCCCTACCCCCGTCGGTCTGGGCGCCGCACAGCAGGATGCCCAACATCGCCAGAAGCAAGCAGGCCGCCACCAAAAGGCTCCTCATGGCTGCAGGAAGTAAAGCAAAGAAAGAAGCTGAGCGAGCGAACCGCGTCCCAGGCAGGGCCCAGATGTGCTCCCCTGACAAGGCAGACGTGAGGCCCTCGCAGGGGGATCCAGACTGCTGCTGATTGTTTGCAAGTCTGAGAGCTGCCTCCTCCTCCTCCTCTTCTTGTTCTTCAGCCCTTTTTTTCTCTGTCCTGGCCAAGGGTGGAGCTTGTGGGGACACATGAGACATTCCAGCCGGGAAGAAGAACAAAAAATGAAAAAAAGCTGCTGAGTCATCTGGAAAAGGGGAAGCCGTTTTCAATGAGTTATGTGATGAGCAGCTTTTCTCGTTAACGGACTGCGAGACTCATCTGGGACTTTTCCTGTTGTTGTTCAACAGCAGACCACAAAAGACAGACAGACAGACGAAGAGGGTGAAGGTTAAAAAAGATGCCCTCAACTCTAAATTAGGGCTTCAAATTCGGGTTTGAAGCCTATTTTAGGCTTTTGAGGCAAGGTGTCTCTACTCTGGGTTAGCCTTTTAAGGTGGCCGGGGGTATGGTTTCAAGTTAGGATTAGGGTTTGAAATGAGGTTTAGCCCAAATATGGATGTGTGTGTTACACTGGGGATGGTTTTTGTTGGATTCTATTGGTGCACGTCTGCTCAATGAAAGGACAAGAAAGCTTTTTTTTTTTTTTTTTTTAAATGGCAAATGTAAAGTGAACATTTGCAATCGTTTTCATTTTTTTTCCTTTTTCTTGGCCGCTCACATCTTGTCTTGCAGCCAGTCAGCGTCTTTGTTGACTTTGGCGTTCATCTGTTTCTCGTTGCTGACTTTTTCTGATTATGCCAGAGGAAAAAAAAAAAAAACATCTGAGCAACATTGCACAACACGCACATACACAAATATTCTAACTATTTCTCATAATAACAACACATTTTTAAGTCTTTAATTACAGCTTAAAAAAAAAACCTTAAGTCGAAATTGTCATGGTTCTGTTTGTTTATGTCTCAGCTCAGAATGGATGGATTTAACTACAGCGCTTCCTTGACTTTCATAAAAATATGACTAACAGGTAGAATATTTGACTGTTTTAAAAATGTTGTCCATTAGAAATTGTTTATCTTTAAAAAAATAATCATTTGTAACGCACACTCGCGTAGACATCATTTCCAGGTTAGCCTGTCAAATGTGGTGCAGCGCCACAATAAGGGCAAACAAGCAAGAGTTCAAAATATTAATATTTCTCTTTATTAAAAATAACTTATTTTAAATCATTGCAGTTCTAAAAATGTTGACTGTTCATCTGCATTCAGATTGTCGTCCCCCATTGTCGCTTGATCAGCGTGTCGATCATGTCCATGTGATCACTTGATTATTGTTCTTCATGTGGGTGTTGAGTTTTTCTATTGATTAGTCGATTATTCAGCTCTATTTCAGCAATAAAAAAGTGGTTGTATCATACGCGACGCTAAGGGGCGGAATTGCCCGCAGATGATTTGACGATTGAAGGCGATTGCAGGCGACGGCCACCAGGTGGAGACATTGAACACGGTGGAGCGGTGGGTGGGGTGGGCATTGTGGTGCTCCTGCACCCGCATGCCCTCCTCCTTCTTCCACTTGGTGCGCCGGTTCTGGAACCAGATCTTCACCTGCGTGTGGGTCAGGCAGAGTGCGCCGGCAAGGGCGTGGCGCTCCACCGGGCTCAAGTAGTGACAGCGATGAAAGCTCAATTCCAGAACCTGAAGCTGGTCCAGCGTGAAGGCCGTTCGCACTCGGCGGACGCCGCACTTTGAGTTGGCTGGCTTTTTAGTCCGCTTTGAAGGCAGTGGTCTACGAATGCCACCTACTGAAGGATATTGCTTCGTGTTGGGACCTGGGAAAGGAAAAGAGTCAAAACTCTCGTCACACATTTAGAAATTGAGGTAGTGACGCTTACGACCCCTGAGCTCGAAACGGAGGGACGTAACTCGCTAAAAGTTACAAAAATACACAATCAAGTAATAAAGTCTCACAAGTAACATGGAATTCTAAAGATACCGAAATGTTTTGTAGATTGACCAAACGTTTTATAAACCTACCTAAATACTCACAAAAGTTACAGAAATATTTTGTTCTCCTGAAATATGTCTTAAAAATGACCTAAATACTCTTAACTCTACTAAAGTACAAGTGGCCTGATTACCAGGTGCACTCAAATGTTTCTTAAATGTCACATAATCACTCTTAGATGTACTCAAATACTTATTAAAAGTAAACTAAAGACGTGAAAATACTCCCGAAGTTATCTAAAAACTCCTCAATCTACTAAATATTTTTGTCAATATATTAAATGACGCAAACGTGTATTATTGTGGTGCACTAATATTATCTTGATGAGACGTGACTTTCTGGCAGCGCAGTGTCACACGAGTCGGCGCGATGACGTCATGAGGTTTCCCTAATGGAGCGACTGACCTGCGGCTGGCTGCTCGGCGGGCCCGTTGAACTTTCGGGGGTGCAGGATGTCCTCCACGGAGAAGGCGGTGTTCCCCTTTTCGTTTTTGCGGCTGCCGAACGTCACTTTACGGGCGGGGGGCTCCATGTCCTGCGGGGCTGAAGTGAGGGCTGGGGACGCTCCCGGCCTCCGCCGCCGTTTAAAACAGGCCAGCCTACGTTTGCCGTGACGTCACAGAAGCCGTCCTCTCCGTGGAGGGCGCTGCGCTCAGTTATTTATTGTGGGACATCTGCTTGAAATGTTGCCTTTTCTTGAAGTGCGTGTCACGTTTTGTGTTTCAGTTTGTCCCGACTGACGTCCGACTATTCTTAGTCGCTTCTTATGCTAATGTCTTAGCTTGTAATGCTAATTGATGGACTCGTCAAAGGGAAAGTGTGTCACCATTGTCCCTTTGCAAATGGTAAACTATTGTCCTTTTCTGCCACAAAACTTGACTGCAATCATCTGATGGGCGCAGGTCAATTCAAGCAGGCATCAAGGATAATGAGAGTGATGTATTGGGCAAAAAAAAAAAAAAAAAAAAACAACCATTGGAGTGACACCTGTACGGCAATGTCTTTGCATCTCATTGAAAAAGGTTTGTGTTGAATTTACTCAACTTTATTTGGTCAAGTAGTTACACAAAATTATATATCATCTGGATCCAGATGCATATTTTAAGTAGATGACTTAAATTAATGTGTCTGGATCCAGATTATTTTCATCTTGTGCAACAACTTGATGAAATAAAATAAATAAATTACTTGTGGCAATTTTTTTCTGATATAGCCAAAAATCAGCAGGAATAGACACAGTCTCAGCCTCAACTCTACAAAGCCCAAAAGAATTTGGGTGGATAGATGAGTTGGTTGGAAAGTTTTTTTGTTGTTGTTGGAGTGTCACAGATGTGCATCCATTCAGAGATGAAGGGGAGGTGAACGTGTCGCTGTTATGTAGCTAAACAATAGCCCTCAACCATTGATGGTCTCCCCCAGGGGGTCTTGCTCATTGCCCTGCTCCTTTGTGCACCTGCAAGACCCTTCAAATGCATGGCGCTCCGGTGGTCTTGCACGGGCACGCGTCGTGAACAATACTCACAGTCATCAAGCATGTTAAAAAAATCAATTGATGGCAATCACATTTGTTTGATGCCTTTCGTGGTTTGCTTTTGTGCTTTTGTGCTTTTCAGACAAGTAGCTTGTTGATGACATTTTGACAGTTGTAGTCACAAAATGTAAACCTGGACATTTAATTTCTGAAGGAGAGATTTGAATGCAAACCTATAGATCATGTCATCGGCCTCAAAAATTTGGATCATTGTCATTTTAAACAAATGTTTTGCAGAATTCAGGGCAATTTGTTCCTGTAAAGAAAAAACAATTTGCGATTTGCTCTTTGTGAGCAAGGTGTTTATGTGTGTGTCAAATGGCATAGTACCTAAAAAATACTTGCAGTAGGGGACAATATCTCTCTCAGTGCCATCTAAAGAGGACATTTTGAACGGTCACTGAGAACGGAGGAGCTCTCCATTAAAAATGTTGATTTCTTTTTGTTTGAAAGCAGATGGAGACGAGCGGAGCAGAATGGACTCTGCTAAAAACTAGGCTACAAGGAGGACAATGCAGGAGTCAATTTAAGGAGGAGCCAAATGTATAGATAATAGTGATGTATATGGGTATTTTGGGCAGCACATGGAATGTTGTTAACAGTCAAAAGACACGAACAATTGACTGGCTCTGATGACGATGATGATATCATTTAGAGGCCACGAGGAACGAAAACGTGAGTTGTCATACTATCGCAATTTTGATAAAATATATTAATTACACGTTTTGTGCATAAAATGATGTCTTTTTCCTTTGTGATCAATTTCATGCTCTTAAATGTCTTGAATGTGAAGATTTTCCAAATGTCTTCCAGATATTTCTTGTCGAATTTAATCTGTATGCTAAAATTGTGAAATTAACAAAGAACAAGAAACATATTTGTAGGTTGCAATGCATTGGTAAATTATGTCTAATAGACCTTGAATGAAAGTTTACGGTGCCCTAAATTGTGACAAATTTCTTTGGCTACTTTTAGTTGTTTTTTTTGTGTGTTGCTTATTTGTTTTTTATCATGTTTACATATTTTGTTGTACATCAATTCTCAATAACGATTTTGACAAAAGATAAAGGGTCAGTTGTCCTCCGTGCCAACAGTGTCGCTGTGGAGCCGGATGGGTCTCCAGTCCCCCGTTGGGCTCTCGCGATATTTCCAGTTGAACAAATTCAAACATGGCGTCACAAGAAGAGGCGGGTAGCACCGTTGTGGCTGAAACAGACTCAGCCGGAACGTACGTGGGCTTGTTTTTACACATTCCAACACTCTTAATGGCGAAAACATGTAACATTTTCTAACGGTGTACTTCTGAAACATCCTCGACGCTGTTTGGCCACAAAAGCTGCCCGCGAACTGGCGAGTAGACGTCTTCGTAGTGCAGAAGGGTTGGCGAGAAAGGGGCAAGCTTTGTTTTCGGCAAACACGTTCACGTTTCTTATTTATTCGTCTTGTGAGGCCAAACATATTTCGGGCAATATTAGTAAAGTTGACGCTAGATTTAGCGAAACTCAACATGTAAATCATTGTGGCATAATGTGGGATAGACATAAAAAAGACCAAAAGTTAATCTCAAGTCGCGTAGTATTACGATAATAAATATTCTTCAAGACTCAAATACTACCGGTATATTTCTTCATAGCACGTGAACATTCATGTATAATAAATATTGTTTATTGTAATACAGATGGATTTATTGCTTGTTAAAAAAAATACATGGACCTTGATAAAAAAATATTGCTAATAATTTGCAATATTGAGGGAGGAAAAATTGTAATTAGATAATTTTTCAAAGTTCCTCTGTCCTACTTTGTGTACAAGCTAATAATTTTTTTTTGTGTTAATTATTGCACAATGTCCCAAGTAATACATTGTCATTAATTGTTCAACTCCGAATGAAAACTGTTACTACGTAGGGAGGCGGTGTTGACTGAGCTTCCTGTCAGCATGGACACAGAGTCTTCCAGCGGCAAGGAGGGCCTGGCAAGTATCTAACGATGATCACCGTGTTGCGATGACGTCACGTGATGAAGTGCTGTGTTGCCACAGGAGGCGGCAGGCGAAGCATCGGAGGCTGCCGACACACTGACCGGCTCCGGGGATGAGGACAATGGGCGGCAGCTGGGCGAGGTGGAGCTGCAGTGCGCCTTGTGTACCAAGTGGTTCACCGCTGACACCTTCGCCATCAATACCGCGTACGTAAATCACAGCGTCGCATTGCATTTGTGGAATATGAATGATGTCTATCTCACAGGCTGGGCGGCCATTTTGTTTTGTACCGACACTTGGTGTCGACTGAAAATTACGATCCGCTGTCTGTTCTGCAGGACTTGTCTGCCCTTCATGACCAACTACGTGTTCCACTGCAATGTCTGCCACCATAGCGGCAACACCTACTTCCTCAGGAAACAAGCCAGTATGTGTCCATGCGCTGCTCCATTCCAATCCGGTTCGGTGCTGTCCTCATCCGTTTTTTTGGTTTTGTCCTTGCAGACCTGAAGGAGATGTGTCTGACGGCGCTGGCGAACCTGACCTGGAGGTCCCGGAGCCAAGACGAGCATCCCAAGACCATGTTCTCCAAAGACAAGGTGAGCAGCGACGCAAACGTTTGTATACAGATTAATTGTCAAAATAATTGACGGGTTAATTGATTAAAATAATTGAGGTCTGGCTCCTTGGGTGCAGGACATCATTCCATTCATCGACAAGTACTGGGAGTGCATGACCACCCGCCAGAGACCCGGCAAGCTGACGTGGCCCAACAACATTGTGAAGACCATGGTAGCGCGTCGCCACCCGGACACACCGCAGCCCACATCGGCTGCTTTGTGATCTCACACTGCTTCCCCCCACTACCTCTCACCCACCTACCCCCAGAGCAAAGAGCGCGACGTTTTCCTGGTGAAGGAACACCCCGACCCCGGCAGCAAAGACTCCGAGGAGGACTACCCCAAGTTTGGCCTGCTGGACCAGGTATTAACCTTGGGCTGAGCAAACCTTTGCGCACAAGGGTCACATTTGATTTTGAAAACTGATAAAAGGGCCAGGTCGTCTGAAGAACAACACCAGGGGTTTTCTTCCTCAAAGAATCCAACATTTAATTAATTAGAAACATTCAAGACTCTGTGCTTTTCTTAAAAGGAAAAAAAAAAGATTATTCATTTCTTAGCGACTCACAAATACTGAAATGGTACGATATGTATACGACGGTGTGGTTTCATGAAAAACATCACCTCGTTGTGCAGGACCTGGGGACCATCGGACCCTCGTACGACTCCCAAAAGCAGTCGGCCGTCACGCCCACCGCCGGAGGCCTCAACGGTCAGTAAAAGTTTCCTTTGAGCTCGCTTAAGGTCGGACGCGAGACGACGCAGTTGACCGTGATTGGCGTTGTGTCTTCCAGGTGGATCCTCTTACTCAGGTGAACACTCGCTTTTGTGGCGGCAGACGGCTGCTATTGCTGCTGCTCTTGTTGTTGTTGTTGTGGGTGGTGGTGTCATGTGACCGGCTGGATCGAAGTTGGTTTCAGTTCGATTCCAAGCCAACTAGGGATGGGCATGAAAAATTGATTTTTGATAAGAAAAAGACGCATGTGGACTAGCTATCTTCGTCCCTCGCCATATCACGCTTCGCTCAACGTGGTTTCACTTGAGCGACCATTTTTAAATCTTACATATCTAATTTTATCTTTTCGATTTTTTTCGTTGTACCACACTGAGCCATGTCGGTTTAAACTCGCGCAGCAAAAAGCGCGAGCCAGGAAGAAAGATTTTGTAAAAGACAGAGAACAAGTAAAGATTCTTAGCTAATTGAATGGAGGGCTGGATGATTATGGCAACAAATGTCGGAACAATAGATTTTCTTTTTTTGTCCACTTGGGGTCGCTGTCCACACATTCTGGACGACAGTCATGCTGACTTTGAGCGCCTTTTGACGAGGAAGTGAGGAGGATGTGCAGTACTTTTCACAGGCTTTTTCCTGGCTAGAGCTGAAGCCACTCTGGCGTTCATTGACGGTTTGAGTTGAGGCTATCAATAGCCGTGCCAAGAATGTGCTTTTGTTTGTTAACGTTTATTTAACGAGCAAACGATCACCAGCGGCTGTTTCCACCCTCTTCCGACTGTATCTGTATCACATGAGTAGTTGTGCTGTGGTGTACTCCACAATAAAAAAATCTGCATGGTGCTAAATCAGGTAGAAGTGAATTGCGACATAGCCAAATATGACTCTATTTCATAGGTGTGTATTAAACTAGTAGTCCTTTGCATTCATTGGGATCCAAGTAGCTCTCACTTTGAAAAAAAAAATGCTCCAGAGGAGTTTGTCACGTGTTGGTATTGTTTGAAGTCCGCAGGTAGCAAAAATGATAAAGACATGACTCACAAAGTGCAATTACGTACATGGTTAAAATATAGTCGCAGTTAAGGTTTTTTTTTTTTTTTGGCGGGGGGGTGGGGGGTTTTAACACCAGTGTTTTTTCT
>NW_017805785.1:117152-188283 GCF_001891065.2 Hippocampus comes
AATGGTTTAAAATATTGGCGATGTTAGGTTTTTTTTTTTTTTTTGGCGGGGGGGGGGGTTGTAAGACAGCTTTTATGTCTACGTTGTTCCCACATCGCCCAATGCCCATCCTTAGTGGAAAGAAAATGGCCGTTCCTTGATTGTGCTCACTGTCGTGTGTGTCCAGCTTTGCTCGCTCAGCCTCCTTTTGTGTGGCCCGCTGCTGCTTACGGCGTCCCTTGACCCCTTATCTTTTCAAAGTCCACGTCGGGCCGCGATGGTTTTTCACCTGCGACTTCCTGTTTGCCGCCCTCCAACACCTATCAGCCTCTTTGTGTGCCTCGTTGGTTGAGCTGCATTCCTGGTGTTCCAAATAATGAGCTCGAAAGGCTTGTAGCGTTTGGAAGATGCTTTACTGACTAATTCTTACCTCTCGCCCCTGTTCACACAATGCCTGATACCCTGCTTCACGCTGTGCGTGCGTGCGTGTGCCCGTTCGAGCCTCGCCCCTGTTCACACAGTGCCCGATACCCTGCTTTACACTCTGCGTGCGTGTGCAAGGAAACCAATGTGAATTGACGATGGCCAGATGTTGTGACGTGTGCTGGAAGGGCTTTAAAGCGCCCGCACTGCAAGACAAAAAAAGAAAAATAATCAGCCGAGCATCAACTTGTACCTGGCAAAACTCACAGGTTAAGGCACAATTTGAAAATGTTGCTTTCGTCAAATCACGATCCTTGAAAATCATCCTGACAAATCAAGTCAAAATTAATTTGTGAATGGCGCAGTCCTCCTACGTATGACTTTTTTTTGGGGGGGGGAGCAAATCCCGCATTTGGAAATGCAAGTGTTGTGACTTGTGCTGTTCTCCATCCAAGGTGCTCTGGCGCCCGTGGCGGGCAAAGGAAGAGGAGCCAAGCGTAAGCAGCAGCAGCAGCAACAACAAGAGGGGGCCACCGCCGGGGCTACCAAGAGGACACGCAGGTACAGTGCGGTGGAAATTTCAGCTTGTGATATTACCGTGAGAAATGGAAGCGTAAAACAAATCACAAAATGCTTTGAAGCGATGAAGGTGACCAAATACGAATTTAGCCCAGGTAGGACTTTTTAAACTGCATTGGGATTAATTCCAGGCTATATTAATTTCTCTCTCATCAATCAAATAAAATGATACCGTAAAAAAAATGTTTGGCATTTCAATTCTATTTTGGTTAAAAGACTACTAAGTGAATATTACGAAATCAATGAGGAAAAAAAAAACATTTTCTGTCAGGCGACCACATACACAAACAGATTTCGAATTGAATCAACTTATTTACGTTCAGGCAAACAAGCCGCAATTGATGACAAACATTCAGCATACTCTTTTCATGACAAACTGGGGGGAAGTCCTGGAAAAAACGCACACCACCCCAAAAAAAAAAAAAATCTGTGAATCTATGGGTGCTGAACCGCAAGTCTGTGCGGGTGGACTGTAGCCCTTTGAATGTGACATGACTTTGGTGCCTCCCCCCCACCGCAGCGACCCGTTGTTCTCGGCACAGCGGCTGCCCCCCCACGGCTACCCTCTGGAGCACCCCTTCAACAAAGACGGCTACCGCTACATCCTGGCCGAGCCGGACCCGCACGCCCCCGACCCCGAGAAGCTGGAGCTGGACTGTTGGGCCGGCAAGCCCATCCCCGGCGACTTGTACCGGGCCTGTCTCTACGAGCGCGTTCTGCTGGCTCTGCACGACCGAGGTCGGCATGCAAACTTCAACTTAGAACAACAACGAAAACTCAATTTTATGTACATGCGGTATGCTTTTGGAATATTCAGTCTGTTTGCTCGGCACCGAGATGCCGACAAAGTACTGCTTTTGTCGAAATGAAACTCTTCAATTCATTTCAACATAGTTGCTCGTCACCGGGATGCCACAGGAAGGTAGCAAAGCACTAGTTTTGTCAAAAATGAAGCTTTTGACCCCACTTTGATGTAGTTCCTTCAAGATGCCAAAGATGGCGGCAAAGCCTGACTTTTTGTCTGAAAGAAGTTCCCCAATTCACTTCAACTCAGTTCCTTTGTCACCAAGATTCCATTCACGATGCGGCCGTGGTTAGCCAAGTTTAAAACCCAGTGACCGAATTTCTACTCGTGTGGTATATTCTTCCTCCTCTTATCCGTTGGGTGCCATGCAGGAACCTGATTTTGTGTACATGTACTCGCCTTGCACGTAGCACCCCAGCTGAAGATCTCCGACGACCGTCTGACGGTGACGGGCGAGAAGGGCTACTCCATGGTGCGCGCCTCCCACGGCGTGCGCAAGGGCTGCTGGTACTTCGAGGTGTCCGTGGAAGACATGCCTCCCGACACGGCCGCCCGGCTCGGGTGGTCCCAACCTCTCGGTGAGTTTTGTCACTCTGCCAACTTCGTGGTGCAACGTGCAATATTTCCTCATTGAAATAAGGCGTGGCAGTTGCGAACGTATTATTTGTGTCTTTGAATTGCGCTGCGGCGTCCCGTGCGCCCTTTCCAGGTAACCTGCAGGCGCCGTTGGGCTACGACAAGTTCAGCTACTCGTGGCGCAGCAAGAAGGGCACCCGCTTCCACCAGTCCATGGGCAAGCACTACTCCACAGGCTACGGCCAAGGGGACACACTGGGCTTCCTCATCGAGCTGCCCGACCGCACCGAGACGGCTCGAGCGCTGCCGGACACCTACAAGGACAAGGTGACGCCCCCAGCCGCAGCGCCCCCCCCCCCGGCCGCCTCACATGCAATCTGACAGCTTGCTGGTGTTGTTTGCAGGCACTCATCAAGTTCAAGAGCTACTTGTACTTTGAGGAGAAGGACTATGTGGACAAAGCCGAGAAGAGCCTGAAGACCATGAGCCCCAGCAGGGTGAGAACAAGCCTGAAACAATTACTCATGGACAGGAGAGAGGTGATGGAATTCAGTCAACCCGGGTCATCACGAGGCAAACACACACAGTGGAACCTCGATTCGGTGGACAGTTAAGTCCGAAGTCTGAAAGTCAAGGTTTCAGTTAGCATGAATGCTGTCTGTCACCGGTAACGAGCTATTTTTGGAGAGGACGTCTAAGCAGGGCACAGGATGATTGGCTGCTTCTGCGGAGTTGAGTAAACGAGCCCTCCCTTTGAAATGAATCGGCCAGTCGTTTTTGTTTTCCTCCTCGTCCTCCGCGAGGAGAGAGCTGAGCTGGTATGCAAAGAGGAGGAGAAAGAGGGAAGGAGCAACAAACGAAAGGCACACTCAAAGCGGCAAGCAAAGAATGTTCACATTCATGTTAAATTCAACATGGTTCTTCTCAAAGCGGCAAGCAAAGAATGTTCATATTCAACATGTTTCTTCATTCACCAAATAGTCTATTTTGTTGAAAAATAAAATAGATTGTTTTCAAAAATAATATTTTGCAGCTGTCATTTTAATCCGGTCATATTTTTGCTCACAGTTATCGTACGCAAAATGTTAGCTTAGCATCTGCCATAGGGACATAGTTGAGGCAGCGTGTTGTCTGGCGTACACGTCAATGATGTGTCATTTCGAAGATAATGAATTCCAAGAAGTTAGGGAAATGATCGGCGTCTATTGAATTTACAGTAAGTCGACGACGGAACCCGGCTAATATTCGGGGTGCGGCGTCTATTATTGGCGAGCCAGTGTCTGTTTGAGGAACTCGCACCGATGCTTCTGATGTATCCGCTGGCAGATGGTGTTCTACAAGAACGGCGCGAGCCAAGGCGTGGCCTTCGAGAACCTGTTTGAAGGAATCTATTTCCCGGCCATCTCCCTCTACAAGAGCTGCACGGTGGGTCCCGCCTCTGCCGCCGCGGCTGCCGGCGCTCACTTTTTATGCGCTTTCTTCCTTCCTTCTTTTCAGTCACGCCTGGGCAAAGTATGGCCCGCTAATTGACATCATTAGGTGTACAATAAGATGTTGTTCTCCTAAAATTGGGTATTTTAAAATGGTTCATTTATCTCAATAAACAGTCGGTTAACTTACTTACGTCGTATGTTATTTTCATAAATATTGCTAAAATAAACAATTGAAATCAATACCGGTATTTTACATTTTTGTAGGTTTTTTTTTTTTTTGGTAAAAACCATAAAATAGTTTTACAAAAACACCAAACATTCTTAAATGGAATACTTGGTTTATTTGTTGTAAATAAAAATGACCGCTCACGTGGTCCTTGCCATGCCTCCAGGTGTCCGTTAACTTCGGGCCACACTTCAAACACGCCCCCAAGGATGTCGCCTTCCAGCCGGTAAGCGCCTCGCCGACGCCCTCGCCGTCGTGCATTTTTCGACGCTTGCTGTTTGTTGGTCCGCAGATGAGCGACATGGGCTGGGGCGCCGTCATCGAGCATACGCTGGCCGATGCACTGTACCACGTGGAGACAGAGGTGGACGGACGCCGCAGCCCGCCCTGGGAGGGATGAGCCGCCCGCATGCATCCGTGGAAACAGGCAGCTTCTTGTCTTTATTTGGACTTTTGACACGCGGTAGCGCACGGGAAGGTCAAGTCAACAGTGGTCAGTGCTCCCCAACCTTAACAATGTCCACTAAAAGTCAATTAGCGGGTTAATTATTATTATTATTATTATTATTATTATTATTATTATTATTATTATTATTATGGAAGAGATTTTCTACCTATCATTATTATGTCACTTGCATAGATTGATGAACAAGGATCCCCTTTTTTGTAGTTAATACTTTTGGACCAATTTAGCGAAATTGGATCATTTCCCACACACTTCCTGGGCGAAGTACATCGGTCGGGCATCAGTGAATTGTATCCCAGTTCAAACTTGAAACAAATGATGTAGAGCAAGCATTCCTCAATTTGGCCAACATTTCACATCATTTTGATGATTGATTGACAGGCGGCACCGCACGACACTCTGAACGCCAGTTTGTGTGTCGCATTTGAGTGCCACGTGGTGCTTCATTCCACTGCACCCGCTGCGTCGTCTCCTGTACACAGTTTCTTCTTTTAACGGACTGAAATAAAAATAGGCTACGTGGATGACATTTGGTTCATCAGACTGTTCTTGTCATCATCGATGACAAACGCTCAATCGGATTTAGGTCTGGAGATATGCTTGGCCAGTCCATTGCCTTTATTAAGCTGCTCAACTGGCTACTTTACATTGTAGCAGACTGACATTTCCTCACTGTTGGACCATGAATCAAATATTTACAAAAATGGAAGGAATGTAGTTGCGAACAATTGTAAATGCCAGCGTCCTCACACTTGGAATCCAAATCATTTATTTGTCAGGGTAATTTTTTGAGACGAGATTGAAATGATATCAAAACGTTTGGGGATCAGTTTGGGTATGCTTAGGATTTTAAAAATGAATATAAGCAATTCATGACAACAAAAAAATGTTTATGCGGCGGGTCTTGGTCCCTAACCCCCGGCGGAACGGGGAGGGTTCACTGTACAGTACATTTACAAAACAGAAACCGCACACAAGCGTTTGATTGGCAGTCTTCAGTTCGGGGCAGACAGAATTCCCGACGTGATGAAGTTGTTGGGCAGGGGGCTCCGTTGCCCGTCCTCGTTCGCCTCAGGGGGGTGCTGTGGGGCCAGAGCGCACAGTTTAGCATGGACGCGACGAAGCAGCGTGGTACCAATCTGCTTGTAATGTTTTCAAATTGACACAGGAACACCATTGCTGATCTTGATAAGACACTGTTACAGAAATTGAGAAGGAGTTTGGGACACTTTTGGACAATTAAACACGCTCTGGGTCCAACAGATTTGGAGATGCTAATTCTCGTGCCAACCGCTTTACATTTGGCTGGGAACAGCTTCAGGAGCGTTGGAGATCACGGGCTTGTTGAAGCCAACAAAACCTCACCCCATCTCGCAAAAAGCAGAGATGCATGACTGAGGCCACCAAATTGGACCCCACTCAACACCTGAGCTGCGCCTAGAAATTCTGTCCACAAAAGTGACAAAGGGCAGCCTTGGCCGGGTCCAACCCTACAATAGTTCAACAATACAAATCGTTCATTTTTGATTCAATATGACTGATTTAAAAAAAAAAAAACTAAACATGAACTCACAAATCTGCGGAAGATCTTGTTGAACAGGCCGTTCTTTGGACTTTCGGGCGCTTGCGTGCACTGCAGGTCTTGAGGTCGAGAACCGTCGGGTCCAAAAACGTTGAGCTCATTGAAGCAGCCCGTCTCAATGAGCTGCAGGAGAAAAGCGAAAACAAAGAGGAAACTTTAGGCGGGGCTGGACTGATTGCTATGTTGCTCGCGAGTCAAGGGTGACTGGCCTCGTTCTGCCAGGTGATGGGAACGCTTCCCGTGTTGAATTTGGCATAGAAGCTGCTGTCGTCTTGGTTGAGGGTGACGCCCCTCACGGAAGCAAACTCCTCGATGTCCTGAACGTCGCTGCAGTAAACCAGCCTGGGCTGCACAGCGGCGCAAACGGACGCGGTCACAACTGCGCAACAAACTCAAACGATTTAAAAAAAACATTGTGGCTCACGTCAGGTTTAAAGGGCGCCCCCAGAAGCCCCGCCTCCAGCATGCGGAAGTTGATTTCCTTGAAGAAAGGATGTGCCTGAACGTCTCGGCCTCCTGACGTCTGGCAGCCCAGCCTCCTTTTGGGGTCTTTGACCAGCAGCTTTTGACAAGACATCAAAGTCAACATCTTGTGTTTCATCTGTGATGATTCAGTCATTCAGGTCATGGCAACCCACAAATGTTGAGTGGGGGCAACTGGACTTTTTGATTGTTTCACCTTGAATCCAAATATTGTCACTGACAACAACGTCCTGACATCACTCCCCCAAAGATTTTGGGGGAAAATGGCTGCTAATGTGTCATTTTGCCACTGGACAGAGCAACCGGTTGTCAGTCACGCTGAACAACCAACCAGTTGCTCAACCAACTGACCAACAAACTAATTATTTGACTTATCAATCAAATTAAGCAACCAGTCATTTGAACATCCTATCAAACCATTTGACCAACCAATTGGACAAAACCAACCAATCAACTCACCAACCGTCCTCTCAATTAACTAATCAACTAACTAGTTGGGTAATTTGAATGGTTGGTTAGTTGAGTGGCCGGTTGGTTAGTTGAGTGATCAATTGGTTGGTTGGTTTCGTGGGCTGGTTAGTCGCATGGTTGGTTAGTTGATTGGTTGGCGGATCATTTGATTGGTTGCGGGGTGGTTAGGGAATTTGTTCAATTGATTGTTAGGATGGTTTGATAGTGTTGATTCGTCAATTGGTTGGTAAGTCATTTGGTTAAGAGGTTGGGTGGTTAATTGTTACTTTGCTTGGGAGGTTGGTCATACAATCGGCTGGTAAGTCACTTGATTGATAGGTTAATTGTTGATTAGGTTCCGTTGGTTGATTAAAGGTACAGTGTGTAGAATTTAGGGCCATCTGGTGGCGAGCTAATAGAATGCGATGAAGGGCACGCATTTTGAAGCACGCAAACTACGGTGCCTCAGCGAGACCACACTTTGATACCGATTTCTTCAGCAGAGGTGCAAGCAAAATGTCATCCCAGACAACTTTCTTGCATTTCCTCAAGTGGCGGAGTACGTGCATGGCATCTGTTACGTGATGCTGTAAGTCGTGATGCCGAGGAACGCTGTTCGCTAAGTTTGTCTCCTTCAGGTATCCGTAGCAGAAAGATGGCGGCGAAACATGGCAGCCTCCTGTAGGGGAGGCGAATCCTATGGAATATAATTCGCCATTACGTCACCTATAATTAATTACATGACAACATTTATATTGATGTAGCAGAACTGATTTTTTTTCTCCATATTTTTGAAATTAAATAATGTTGAGAAATGAGCACATTTTTACTCACTGTCCCCTTACAGCTGAAAAGTGAAGAAGGGTTTTTTTTTCAACTACCCTTGCCACCGTTCAACTTTTGCATCTGTGGTTCCCATAACAACAAGAGTGATGGCCTCGGACCTGCGAGCAGATATCTCTGGCTTGTGGTGCGAATCGCTCGCCGTACTCCTCTTTCTTGGTCTTGATCCTTTCCTCCATCTCGACCTTTTTGGGATGCTCGCCCTTCATTCTGAGGACGGGCTGGCCCGCCGTCATCTCGTAGATGAGGCAACCCAGACCCCACCAGTCGGCACTCACGCCGTAATATTCGTGGGCGATCACCTCCGGGGCTGCGCAGGGGATGGAAGGAAGATTTTGGTGGGGGGGGGGAACAGGTGCTGCTGTCAATCCAAACTGCCAAAGCTTTTGACATCATAACATACGGGGGTCCAAAATCTGTTCCCTTACATATTAGCTCTCCATTATTCCCAAATTCACAACCCACACTCTGTCTCACCCAGCTTCCTTATGACATTCTTTGACATAACTCACAACCGATCACAGTAGATGGCAGCGTTGCATCAACTTTGGATTTCAGATCAAGGTTAGAGGTCAATCTTCGGTTGTCACGTCTATTAATAGGGAGAGAAATGCCAACGCGTAGGAAGTAGGACAAATTTAGGCACCGGACACCTGACAGAGTACGTGTTGTCGTCGGAGGTGTGTGGAGCGGTTGTGGGGTGAATGACGGGCACCATGTAAAAAAAAAAAAAAAAAAAGGCCGACCGATAATCATTTGGTACCAGGCGCTCACAGCAAGTTCAAACGCTCAGTTGAGAAGCTATTTTGCCTGAATTGAAGTTGCGTTCGGAAGAAAAGTTTGATGAGTGTTAGTTTGAAGATAGAGATAAGCCTTCTTGAAACAAAGTGGATTCCGACCTTGTTAGATACTGACCCATGTATCCTAGCGTGCCCACGCGGCCTCGCACCACCCCGCTCTCGGACACGCGAATGGCGAGGCCCAGGTCGGAGATCCTGATGTGTCCTGTGCCAACAAAAACACATGAGACGTTTTGTTTTGGTTTCTTTTTTTGGGGTGAGGGTGTAAAATTGTTGTAATTAACCAGGAATTCAAGCGTAGGGTGTTTTCGAGCTCACACATTAAACAGAGTAGGCCACCACGCCCGGGTGGACCATTTAAGTGTTGATTGAAAAAGAAAAAAAAAAGGCAACACAACCTGTTGTGTTGTCACGGCTAAAAATAGTTTTGTGTTTGCATACCGTGTTCGTCCAACAAGATGTTCTCTGGCTTCAGGTCCCTGAAAGACAAGATGGCGTTTGACGTCAGAGAATGGTGGAATGGACATAAGCATGTCATGGGGATGTGGAGGCAGGTGTCCCCCAAAAAAACGACAAAAAAGTTTTTGGTTTTTTTTTTTTTTTTCCCCCCAGACCCTGTGACGATGTGTTCCAGATTAACCCTTTCAGGGAGAGCGGTTACGACAATGGACAGCTTATCATGTTATCAAGTTACAGGGTGCATTAAAGCGTTAAAACCAAGGCAGAGCATCCAACGATTTTTTTTTTTTTTCCCCAGTTCAGTTATAATGGTGGTGAATTATTGCTGAATCTTTCCTTTTTGCAGGCTGGCCGAGTCTTCGTGTATAAGGAAGTGGGGGGGCGGGTCACTGTCGTATCAACAGTAGATGACAATTACAGAGGAGACGGGTTCTACATACAGTCAAGTCAGTCATCAACAAAAGATACGTTTCTCGATATGTGCAGTGTGTGATATTCGAGGATACAACAAGTCTTATCGTTGATTCTGTTCAATTGAAAATCGATTTTTCCAATTTGAATTGTTTTTGTTACACCCCTGATGCAAGGCTCTGAATGTTTTTTTTTTCCTTTGGGGAGCATTTTTGCTTATCATTGAGGTTGGGGAGGAGGAGGAATTTTGCAAAACTGTAAAGGATTTTTTTTTAGATAGAGAGAAACACACACACACACACACACACACACACACACACACAATATGTACACTAACAATGAAGCATTGATGAAAAAAAAATATAAAAAAAAAGGGCCGAAACAATTTTTATGCAACTGCACTTGACTAAACATGCATCTTAGTAAGTAAAATACTGTACGGCGCTCTTGCAACTGCACTTGACTAAACGTGCATCTTAGTAAGTAAAATACTGTACGGCGCTCTTTACGCACAGCACTGACTGCCATTTGCATTTGTGTGATCCTATCAGCCTGCCGTTCCACTTCCACCGCCGACTTCCTGCGTATGTGTGGCACAAGCGCAATATGCCCGCTCGCAGTTTTGCTTATCAATGTGTCCATATTGAGGTGCAGAGTCCACATTTTGACCCGCAAAAACAACGATATGCAGTGCCCAAGCACCTGTAGAAATGAGTGCGAGCAGTTCCCAAAGTCGCGTCTCGTCGTTAGGGAGTGGCCCCACTCCGAGCAACCGAATCCCATGGGCGTGTCTCTCAAAGCACGCTTGTAAATCAATGCTATCATCCATACACATTAGGCTCACCGCACACACCGAGCGACGCGACAGAAGTGGACCATCCTCAATAAATGATAATTGGTTGCCGACTGGAACACACCCCAAGCGAAAATGTGCCGCGCATCTGCATGCTTGCTGCAATGAAAAAACTGTGACACAGTCTCGGGTTTTCAGGCTTCACAAACACTAAACTGGACCGCTGTCAAGGAAGAAGCAGATTGAGGAAATGGGCCACAACAAAGGAGAGAGGCTAATTTCAAAAGCTGTTGCTTAACCCTTTCGTGCACCCTGTAACCTGATAACATGATAAGCTGTCCACCGAAGTAAACGCTGTCCCCGAAAGGGTTAAAATATCACCAAACCTGATATTTCATGTGATATGTCATTCTTTCGTAATATTTTCTGAAAGGCTCCAAAAAATGAGTGTGAAGATGCCATATATGAAATAATTATCGGAATTTAGCATATGTCATGAATATATACAGTACCTGAACCGGTTCTGAGAGGGCCACCACAACCTAGCTCATATTGGCACCACGGGGCCATACCTCGAAAAGGCTTCATGTTATGCCAGGGTGGCCACACTGGGTGGGGGGACTTGGCTATACAGGACTCGATGGATCTGACCATCGGACCCAACCACTCTCCCTGCCGAAGGGCATATTAGCCACAACTAGCGAGTCCATGACCCATGACAACTGGAAAAGGAGCTTGGGAAACAGACCCTCACCCTCCACCTCTTACCCACCTCCCACCATATTACCGGGTCTGCGACTGACAAATGTGACTTTGTCTGACATGTTGGTGTGGCTCACCTGTAAATGATAGACTTCTCGTGCAGGTGCATGAGACCGCAACAGACCTCGGCGGCGTACAATTGCACTCGTTTCGAGTCCAGTCCGGCCGGGCCCATGTTGTAGATGTGAAACTTTAGGTCTCCCCCGCTCATCATGGTGAGAACCAAGCACAGGTCGTGTTTGGTCTCGTAGGCGTATGCCAGATTCACCTAAGGCACGACAGCAGCTGCGTCAGAGTCTCAAGTTTGAAGTCACTAACTTTGCCGCACAGGAGATACGTTCGATAATACAAACGCAGTCTTGACAACTTAGCCGTTCGCTGGCTATATTTAGCAACTTGTCCGACTGCTTGAGCCACCGTTTTTCAACAAAAGAAACTAATAACTTTACGCTAAGAAACAGACATGAGCCAAAGAATTTTTCACATTGTTTTGGCATATAACAAGGAAGAACCGCTGCTGTACCCATTCTGAACTGAAACAAACTTGGATCAATACGTAAGGAACCGTGATGCGGTTTCTCCGTGATAACCGAACCTTTACTATGTTGTCCGCGACAGGGAACGGTTTCTCACCACAAAGCGACTGTTCACGCTCTCCAGGATCTCCTTCTCATTGAGCGCCATTTCTTCGCCTCGCCGCTTCTTCACATGCGTCTTCTGCAGCTTCTTGCAGGCGTACATCATCCCCGTGGCCCGCACCTGACATGCCCATACCTGGTCGGGAAGCAAACCAATGGAAACATCTTCTCAGGACGTGTGTGGCAATCCTCAGGGCTCTGTTCTTGGTCCTTCGCAGTTAGGTTTTTGGCGGGGGAGTTCCAAAGACATTACATATGTCTATAATATTTGATTGGGGGTGGGGGGGGTTCTGGTAAACAGCGACGTTTGGGCTTATCTACACGAAGCGCACTAAAGACTCATACGGTTCTTCAAGGTTCTGTTCGCAGTTGTTGAAAGCTCCAAAGAGACTTTGATTCAGGACTCTTGAGATTCCTCAGGAATCTATTCTTGGTCCTTTTGTATTTACAGCCTAATCCTGGCTTCAAACCCTTCCTTGAAACCCCGACCCAGTCTACAAACTCTAACCTGTAGGCCTTTTTTTTTTTAACTATAAAACCTTTTAAGGGTTTTTGATATCACCGAGTATCATGCATAATTTGCAGCAAAAGTTGAGCAGAGTTTTGAAAATGAAGGGGAAAGAAAATGAGGAAGTCACCTCCCCAAAGCCTCCTTTGCCTAACACTCGGTATTGTCGGAACTCGTTCTTGGTGACCGGCCTCCTGAAGGACAAATATGGAGGATGTTTACGAGCCAGGCGACTGACATATGTCAATTGATCAATTCACCAAATCGATCACTAACCTTTCTAGCATCTTCCACTGCAGGAAGCGGTCAAAGTACATGCTGCACTGGTAATGCTCAAAAGGTTCTCCGCTGAGGAACGTGTGAAGATCACTAAACACAACAACGCAGCTGTCAATCGCAGCCCGAAGCCCCGCCTCCTCCGGACAGCAGCGGTGCATGCTGGAACGTACTCTCTGCAGTTCTTGAAGATGTCAGTGCAGGGTTCGTGATCTAGACTCCACATGCAGCCTCGCTTGTGTTTGGACACCTCGGGGATAAACTGTGACGTCTGAACACACAAATAGGTGAGGACACACACACACACACACACACACAAAGTGAGGCCATGTGCACGCGCTTACACACACACACATTAATGGTGAAGAACTCTTGAATGATGTGTAGTCCAACCGCTCGCCTGTCCTCATCTCGCTGCATCTCAAATTCGTCCTGAAGACAAAACAGCGTGTCAAATTACCTCCACCAAAGAACTCGTTGTGTGGCTTTGACAAAGGGGATTCAATCGGTGCCAAGGAGGATGAAGAAGAATCACTTGTTGCTGATGTGTGATTATGTAACAAGCCCAAATAATTAGAAACGCGTCCAAGTGGCAGCACAAAATTGTTACGCTCTTCATGCATGACTGGAACGCGACAGACAAATGTCCGCGCCGGGCCGAAAATTGGATGGAGAACATTTTTTTTTTCCCCAAAAAATATAATTTGAAATCAAATTACAGAGTGACTATTGTAATCAACTCGGCTTGAAATCCTAAGACTTAACCATAAATGTTTAAAATCGTGATTTCAAACCCTTGTTTGTGGAAATGAGAATAGTATGTGTGTGTGAAAGTTGTGCGTGCGTGCATGGATATGTGGTACCAGAGCCTGACGCAGCTCCCCGTACTTTCGTAGTTTGTCTTGGCTGTCACAGAACTGGTCAAAGAGCTTTCGGCCGATGGGCTGCACCACGCATATGTCCCAGAAGTCCCGCACTGAACACACACACACACACACACAGAGTCTCTCGGTCACATCACGCGCACACTTCTCACATGACGCCGAGACGCACGCACCTATGGTGGCGGCCAAGTTGCTGCATCGGCTGATGTGCGGGAAGCGAAGCATCTCTTGCCATTTCCAGCTCCGGCCTTTGGTCCCGCCTCCTACGTGGACACACACACACACACACCCTCACCCTTGTGAACATAATGAAACACGTACACACAAGTTGAAGTGCGCGCACACATTCACGCCGCTCGTACACAAAACTAGATGCACACAAAAACGTATACATATATATTATATATCTATACACGCCCACACAGACATGGATACATGTGCGCTCACGTGTATACGGATGTGAGGGATATTTGGCTTTCAGTCGCCTTTCTACACGGCGACTCGACTGATCCCAAAAGGTTTTTAATAGGATTCAGGTCTGGAGAAAGTGCAGGTCATTCCGGTTGAGGTACATCAGTGTCTGCCGTTGCCTGATGATGTCATTGCAAGACCATGATGCCTATGCCTGTTCGTGTGGCCAGATACCCTTGCGGGTCGTCGACCACGCTGATGTAAACGGTTTCGACTGGTCTGACGTGACATTTGGGTCCCTCTCAACGTGCCCGGAGTTGATTGGCGTTCATCATCCGTTTACTCAGGGACATTGTTCCCAACGTAGCGGTCATCAGCATGGGATGTGGCCAAAGCACGTCCACTTTTACATCTTTCTGTGACTCTTCCAGTCACTCGGTGTCTCTATTGCAACCCGCTGATGACACTCAGTGACATTCAGTGTCCGCTTCCGTCTGAGAACGTCCCCGTTTGAAGCGTCACGATGGCAACGTAATGTTGATTCACTGTTAGCCGTCATCTTGCTCTCATGATGTCAAAATGTGAACAGCATGATGAGGACGACTGGTCTAACACCAGCTCGAATTGAACCACGACACTTATTGGTCGAGTCGAGGGTGTCGTGAGTTTTGCCGCCAAGCTCCTCATTAGAGAACAGCAACTTGTGCAAAAAGTCCTGAAACGTGCAAAAGCTGAGAGAAGCTCACATTAAGTTCACCTGTAAATGTTTGAATGCATTTCAGGCTCGTCCTGAAATTTCACCCGAAAGCCAAATATCCCGAACATTTTGTGCGGCGTGTGTGTATGTGTGTGTGTAAACGTACACATTTCAATAGACACGAATGCGCGCGCACACAGTAAAAATGCACATCACATATAAATTACAAACGTGAATACACTCAGGATAAAAGCACACACATACACATACATCACATGCACACACACTAACATATTTACATGTAAGCATCTACGCTTAAGTGCACGCACACACACACACACACACACACACACAGTTTGGCTGTGCCCATCCTATTTTTAGCCTCTCAGGTCGAGCCTGCATTACCACATTTTAGTGTCGTTTGACGTTCTCTCCTGGCAAACGTCTTAAAATGCAAATATAACCTTTGAGCACCGTGTGAAAGGAAACAAGGTGAAAGGTCACAGAGATCTGGACCCCACGAGGTCGTGACCCCCCGAGGCGGCAAACGCTCATCGCTCTTTGTCGAACGCAATTGCAAACGTGGGGGAACTTCACACAGTTCTGTGAAGCCTCCAGTAAAGCTTAGCTTAGCATTAGCATCGCAACCAGAAGACCAATCGACCAAATGGCGTGCGTACCTTCTCTGGCCCTCACAAGAGCCCTGTTGGCCACCAGACTGTCAATCTCCATCAAAGCATATGCGTGTGCGTGAAAGTGTAATACACACCGCACTGAAATACCTCCACCAGGGAAGGGGAGGAGTCGTGCAGGTAGACCACGCCCCCCCACGCCTTCCTTGGCCGTGGAATGTTTTTCTTGTTTCGTTCATTGTTATTCTTATCTCATCTTGTGTGAAACGTGCGAACTCTGAGTTTGCTTTCTGAGTTATTTATAGAACATTCCACTAGAAACGCTGGCGGGATTTTCCATCTCTTATTTGTTTTAAATTTGTACAACACTTGCAAGCACAAACGAAAGCTTGTCTTGTCGCACTTGACGCGCAGCCCATTGTTCTCATCATGTACACCTTGGGACAGATTGGTAGGCGGAGGTGACAAGCGTCGGCTATCAAAAGCCTACACGCCCCTGTTCAAATACAGCGTTTACAGCATCCCAAAAAACCCAAAACAAAGCCAAGATGAATCATCCCCAAAAGGTTTTCACCAGTAATGTGAACTCTGACCTGTACACAAACATTTGCATATTTTCGTGAGAGAAAGACGACGTGGTTTCATAAGTGCGCACACCCTCATAATTGCCAATGTGGCACTTAAAAATGAACCAATCGTATTCAAATACTTGTGAACAGAGTGCTCTAAATCACGTTTGCGTGTTCTAGTAGGCTTTCCAAAAATGTTATTGCACTTTTTTTTGGGGGGGGGGGTCCTGAAAAGTGAGTATTTTGCAGGGTACGAGGATTTCGCCTCACATCGGTGATATACTAGTCGGCTCGTTCTCCTTGGTAGCAAAACAATTCAACACACCTATATGACAGTGTGTGTGTGTGTGTGTGTGTGTGTGTGTGTGTGTGTGTGTGTGTGTGTGTGTGTGTGTGTGTGTGTGTGTCCCACTACAGTTGCTACTAGTGAAATCCTTAACAAGTAGAATTTTATTTCGCATGTGCAAAATGAAGTCAAACTTTTATTTCTGTGGCATTTTTCAAAACACGCAGTTACCAAGTGCTTCGCAGATACAAAATTGTCCACTATGCAGCATGTTTTTAAATATCTCCCTCCTCCAACACACCTGATTCAAATCCTGATCTTTTTGAATCAGGTGTGTTGGAGGAGAGGACAGGTACCCTTCAGAACCGGAGTTGGTCCCCCCTGAACTTGACTAAACGATTTTAATGTTTGGGTTTTTTTTGGGCGGGGTTTTTTTTTATTACGTGGTGGTGTCAGCAGATGTCGCTGATCCTGAAAGATAGTTCCGGAGATTTGTAGCTCGGAATGCAGAAGCAGCACTTGGCTCAGTTTAATGAGCAGTGGCTGATAAAGTGAGGCGAAGGAGTAAGTTGCTGCTGCTGCCCCCCGCTAAAGGAAGAAAAGACCCCAGTTCACTGAAATAATTTAGCCGAAAGTCGGAAACGATGAAAATAAATTGAGACTGCTTTGCTACATCTGACACAGCGTGCCTTGAATCCATGCAGGCGAGGATGTAAATGAAACGTCGAAGCTTTCGAGGGAGTGGGGCGTGCCGTCAAGTATCAGGAAGTTTGCTCTTTTTACGTCTTTGTATTTATTTATTTGACTTCTGTCCGTTTCATGTCATTTCAAGTTTCTCTCTTTTCACCAACAGTTCATTCCAGGCGTTCGGTACTCGTCGTGTACAAAGCTCAACTGGTGCACAGTTTTGCCTCGCGACTAACATGTCGACAGAAAGAAAATTTCATTAATTTTAATGAGGTTCAGTATTACAAGCGAGAACAAAGAGCGTACTGGTATAAAAAGGCTCGAACGTCTTTCGCCTCTGTGACGGACGTCACAACATCGCTTCGCATTTCAACGACTGGATTGTTGTAATTGTGGCAATTTACAGGAAAGCGTTTTTGTTTAAATGTCATTTCATTTTGTATGATTGCGGTTACAATGAAAAACGTGCGTACACTTGAGTCATGTCCACGCTTTGAAAGTGTTTCGGACGCCATCTGCTGGCGAAATACGACTATAGTCCGTCTTTGGTGATTGGAAAAAAATGTTTTCTTTTTTTCCCCTCAACACACGGGGACAAGAAACTAATTTACAATTTAAAATTAAGTGTTAAAAGGCAGAGGGAACAGGGTGTTCAATTATGGGCACTCGCGTTTGACATCCCAAGCCAAGACAAAACACTTGTTAATTTTTCTTTTTTTTACCTTAACAGAATTTCAAGTGGCCGGCCAAACTGCCCAGCAGCAGCGGGGAACATGTAACCCGGGATTGAAGACGCAAACTTATTGGCGACAGAGGACAGCCGCAACCACTAAATGTTTTGCTTTGCCAAAGCCTTTCCGTTCCTTGACAGCGACATATCACAACGGCAGTGCAGCAGCTTTACCAACTCGACTCTTCCTTTTGGTAAGTTTAGCCGATCACACTAATCTGAGGCTTTTAAAAGATCAGTCAAACTCCTCCAAGGTTCCATCAGCTTTTATTCAATATCTCGTGTGGACGTTTCCATTCTACCGGCAGGAGTCAAAAGTTTTTGGGCCATCTATTTCAATCGGTCACTCGCTCATTTAACATGCACATCATAAAATATTTGACATAGCAGTCCAGTGCTTTGCTTTAATTGTCATCGTTTGTCCACACGAGATCCGTAGAATGCAAGAATATACAGAAAATACCAGAAAGTTGATCCAACACAAAAGGCAGATAAATTCAACTCCCACAGAAATTGGTTTCAATATTTATCACTTTCATTATCAAGCTTTATTGATCAGTGCCAAAAAAACTCAGCAGGCAAATGCTTTCCCTCCACTGTGTGTTCTTGTATGTATCTTTAAGTTTCCCTTTCGAGAGAATCTCTGACCGCAAACTGAGCAAGCAAAAGGTTTTTCTCCGGTGTGCGTTTGGCTGTGGCTTCTCAAGTTTCCTTTTAGAGAGAACGCTTGGCCACAAACGGTGCATGCAAAAGGTTTCTCTCCAGTGTGCGTTCTTGTGTGGGATTTTAAATGTTCCTTTGTAGCGAATCTTTTCGCGCAAGCTGAGCATGCGAAGGGTTTCTCTCCGGTGTGGATTCTCATGTGGATTTTTAAATATCCCTTCACAATAAATGTCTGGCCACAAACTGAGCAGGCAAAAGCTTTCCCGCTAGTGTGGGTTCTTGTGTGTATTTTCAAATATCCCTTCGTAGTAAACCTTTGATTACAAACTGAACAGGCAAAAGGCTTCTCCCCAGTGTGGATTCTTGTATGTGCTTTCAAATGTCCCTTAACGGAGAATCTTTGACCACACACCGAGCAGGCAAAAGGCTTTTCGCCAGTGTGCGTTCTTTTATGAATTCCTAAATGTCCCTTCTGAGAAAATCTTTTACCACAAACAGAGCAGGAAAAAGGTTCCTCGCCAGTGTGTGTTCTTCTGTGAATTCCTAAATGTCCCTTCTGAGAAAATCTTTTCCCGCAAACTGAGCAGGAAAAGGGTTTATCTCCTGTGTGCGTTCTTGTGTGACTCGTCAGGCTCCCTTTTTCAGAGAATCTCTGACCACAAACTGAGCAGACAAAAGGTTTCTCTCCAGTGTGCGTTTTAGTGTGGGCCGTCAAATGGTTTCTTTGAGCAAATCTCTGGCCGCAAAACGAGCAGACAAACGGCTTCTCTCCAGTGTGCGTTCTCATGTGTGTTGTCAGACTATTTCTTTGAGCAAATGTCTGGCCACAAATGGAACAGACAAACGGTTTCTCTCCGGTGTGTATTCTTGTGTGTCTTCTTAAATGTCCCTCTTGCGTGAATCTTTGACCGCAAACTGAGCAGGCAAAAGGTTTCTCTCCAGTGTGCGTCATCAAGTGTTTTTTCAAAAGACACTTGTAGACAAAGGTTTTCCCGCATTGAGAGCATTTCCAGTGTTGGTTGTCAACGTGACCTTCGTATTCTTCATCATCATCAGTGTGAGGAGAGTATGATGTCGTGTCGTCACTATCTGACAGTGGCGCTATGAGTCCGTCTGTTGGTGATTGTCCGTCACCTTCTGTCGTCTCATGCGGACTCGAGCTGTTGCTACTGGGATGCTCCACCCCTCCGCTGGCCTCACTTTGATCCTCATCATCTTCACTTTTCAAAGGAGCACCTGTAAATTGCAAGGTGATGATGTCATCATCCTCTTCCTCTTTGATGTGCGGATGCTTGGACATCTCGCTAGCTTGAATCTGAGTGGCTTCTTCCTCCTCCTCTTTAATGGAAGGGCGCTCCAGCTCATCCTCTTTTTGTCCGTCACTTCGCTTATCCCTCTGCTGCTGCTGCCCGAAGACATCAAGGTACATTTTGCTCATGTCTGCAAGACACAAGAAGACAACAGTGTGTTTTGGGCACATCAAGTCAGTTGTGACTTCCACGTTTCCAATTCTGTCTCTATTTAACATGATTGGACGAGTCAAAATAGTCAGAGAACAAGTTAAAATAGATTTGTGCCGTCAAGGTCTGCCCTTCTCGCAACATAATGACCTGCTTTATATAATTCCCATGATCCCCACGTCAACTGCCACTGGCAGTTTAGCGACAAAAAGTAGCTAGTCAGTCACAAGCCTGCACAGGATCCGAGTCTGCGAAAGAGAGGAAGAAGTGAACAAACCTGCTGAGTTTAAGCAAACTCGAAGCTTCTCACAAACAGCGTCGCGTACTTGACGAAGTTGTTGCTAGTTGTCGTCTTCTGTTCCGTGAAGTTCCGAAGTGTACTCTGTTGTCCTCCTTGCAAACATTTTCAAACGATTAGCACCAAACTTTTTGCTAATATTTGACTTCCGTTGAGCGATTACAAACGCGTCTTAGCGTTGTGCTTAGCGGCTGGTAAGCTAGGCTAAGCTAAACTAAGCTAGGCCGAGAAGGGTCATCGGCGCACCGAGACACCAAGATTTGCTAGATGCTGTTTTAGTTCAGTTAAGTGGCGATAGAAGACATTTGTGTCTAGCCTTCAATACGTTCGTTCGACACAAAATTCAAAAAAAATATTTGTAGAGCGTGTGCGGTTACGTCAAAAGAAAAAAAAGACTGGCGACACAAAATGTACGGCAAATACACTTGGACAAATTTAAAACTCATGCACATTTCAACGCATAAATAAGGCGACAGGATACAGAAGTCAGCAGGGAGCCTGATCATGAAGAAATTGATATCCTGACAGCTGCAAACAGTTTATTGAGCCTTCATTCAGAAGTAAAATGAACGCGGTGTACCCTGGACGCGGGACGACCATCACTTTTGGGGAAAATGTGGTTCGTCTTTGGTTGAAGTCGTCTCGGTGCATGTTGACGCTTGTCGGACTAGCTTAGTTTAGCCTAGCCTAGCTTGGCTCGCTGGCCGCTAACAAAGAGACGCTTTGTGATCGCTCAGCAGTGAAAATCGTGTAAAAATGTGCGCGAGGCGGACAGCGGGGTTCGAGGAGGAACTTTGTTGGGCAAAAGACGACAAGGAGCGACGACGTTGCCAACGACCCGAAGCCGTTTGCGAGACGCAGCAGCCGAGAGTTGTGCTTAGTACAGCAGGTTTGATCCATTTCTTCCTCTCACGTGTGTACTAAATGCGGTACTTTCTATTGTTAGGTTTACGATTTTTATTGTCTTTTTAAGGAAAGAAAGAAAGCAAAGCAGCTTTATTTATTTGTCACAGGGGCGTGCAGAGGGTATCTTCCTGGATTGTGGCATCCACAGGGCAGCCGCACCCGTTGCTTGAAAACGTTTCAGAACACGTCTGTTGCCAGTTGTTGATGAAGGGGCATCAGTTTCGGGTTAGGGTGAGCAACGTGCAATTTGGACGAGTGTAGTGGTCCTAGACTTTTTACATCAAATACCCAATCAAAATGTGCTTAGCTCTCCCAAGTACCACCACAATACAGTCACATAGTAGGCCCAAGTGTTCATCTAAAAACTGATTTTTTTTTTCCTAATAATGTTTTATAACATTAACACGAGGCTTTAAAAATACACCCACCACTTAAATGATTCAATTAAAACTGTATTGCATGCGAAAGTTCTGTAAAAATCTAACTTCGTTAAGATTTTAAAAGCATATTCTATTGTGCATGCTTTTTTCCCCCCACTCAAGCCAAATAGCCAAATAATCACCACAAAGTGCAAAAGAGAAATGTGAGCTGGTGTTTTTCCTGTACTTTTATATCAAATTGCAATATGACCACTATTTGGTGGGGAGGGTGCAATGTTATTTTTCCAACATCATGCAGCCCTACGTCAATATAATTAAAATTCACCACATCAAAGTAACAACATAACTTGTATTTGTCTTTATGTGTGCTGTAGGCGTTGGTGAAAAGTACCCTGATCCTAGCCACCAGGAGTCTCCGCCCTTTCCCATTGGAGGCAAAAAAGAGGAGCAGGAGTCCCCTCACGTGAAAGAAGAAGAAGAAGAAGAAGAGGAGGAGAAACCAGGGCCTCCTTACATGAAGGAGGAAGAGCAAGAAGAGGACGTCACAAAGTTCCCATGCCCTGGTATCTCTCTCAAGACTGAAGATGAAGATGAAGGTCCCAGTGAGGCCAGAGGAGAGGCGGAGCCTCCCAGCAGCAGGAAGTCAAGTCAACACATGACAACAGGAGCTGACAGACAATCACCAGCAGATGGACTCTTGGCGCCACTGTCAGATAATGACGACGCAATGTCAAACTCTCCCCACGTTCAAGATGATGACAACGATGATGATGAGGAAGAGTTCGAAGGTCATGTGACATGTCACACTGACAACAAACGCTGGGAATGTTCTGAGTGTGGGAAAACATATGCTTATAAGGGAAGTTTGAAACAACACATGCGAACACACACTGGAGAGAAACCTTATGCGTGCGCAGTTTGTGGTAAAAGATTTTCAAAGGCGAGAATCTTGAAACTACACACAAGAACACACACCGGAGAGAAACCTTTTGCATGCACAGTCTGCGGTCAACGATTTTCTCAGAAGGGAAGTTTAAGCAGTCACACCAGAATACACACCGGAGAGAAACCTTTTGCATGCTCCTTTTGCGCCAAAAGTTTCTCTCACAAGCGAAGCTTAACAACACACACGAGAACGCACACGGGAGAGAAACCGTTTCCCTGTTCGGTTTGTGGTAAAAGATTTCCTGAGAAGGGAAGCTTAAAACGTCACACAAGAACACACACTAGAGAGAGATCTTTTGGCTGCTCGGATTGTGGTCAAAGGTTCTCTCAAAAGGAAGATTTAAAACAACACACAAGGACACATATTGTTGAGAAACTTTATACATGCACAGTTTGTGGGAACAGTTTCTTTAATAAAGGAAATTTGACAACACACACCAGAATACACGCGGGGGAGAGACCTTTTGCCTGATGGGATTCTGAGCAAACATTCACTCGAAGAAACCATTTGGGCACCCACACAAGAATGCACACATACACGCTTGAGAAAATTTGGACCTGCTTAGTATGATATCTTCTTATATTCTCCGGACGTTCTCCCAAACTTCCTGTAGACAAGTGCAGAGAATGAGCACTCATGGTGAATCACTTCATACTAAACAAATGAAATACACTTCAAATAAGAGAATGATTGACACAATAGGCGGTATGAAATTTGGACCCTTGGTGGCAAGATGGAACGATGTGAATGTCATCCTGAATAAAATACAACTCTTCACGCGTTGGGACTCACTCAGTATATTAATACTGTAATCTTACATTCTGAACGTATCTGAAAAGTGAAAGTAAATGTCTTCCTAAATTTGGAACTTCATCGGAAAGAATGCAAAAGCCCTGCCAAATTGGAATACTGAAAAAATACGGCATCAAAATCATGCTTTTGGTCCTGCTGTCAGAGCGAAAAGGACTTATTGGTCTTCGTCAATTATTTCCGTGCGTGAGCTTGAAAGGTTCATTTGATCTGGACTGTGCTGTTTTACGACATATAATCAGCCTTACAGCAAAGCCGGGTTCCAAAAGTCACTTGGGAATTGTAGTTCTTTTGTCGTGTGTCGCCTCGAAGTGACGTCGTAGCAAGTGCCGTTTTTTTTTGTTTTTTTTAAGGCTACACTGAAGTTAAACTGCATTGTACTTGACGGATGTCTTTCGCTTTACCAATAAAAAATAGAAATTTGTTATCGTTTTTGAAGCCACTGAACAGATATACTATAGCCCTTTATTCTATTTTAATTGTTTGGATAGTTTTGGTATCACTTATTTTGAATTTGTGTTTAGTTTATCGTTACTGTATTTTCTTCCGCACTTATGGGCCACCGTAGTATGGCGTTTTGGTGACCGAACAAATTTGTCCAAAAGGGTTTGCCGTACAGTGTCCACTGAAATTATGACGTGTTCTGAACAACTTCTTGTAAACCACACGCGCTTCACCAAACTTTCGTAAAATTGGTGAACGACTACTTCGCGGACGTACCGAAGCCTCGTCACTGGACGTCCGTTAAGACCTCATTCGTTCACTCTTCATGTCCGCTTAAAAATTGCACGTTGGATCTGAGCGCCTTATTTTAGCCTAGCCTAGCTTAATTTAGCTGGCTAGCCGCTAACAAAGAGAGGTACATGTATTGGTGATCGCTCAGGAGTGATCAAGTGTTGTGATTGTCGTGTGAAAATGTGCGCAAGAAGAACAGCAGAGTACGAGGAGGAACTTTGGGGAGAAAAAGCCGACAGCGAGAAGACAGCAGGTTTGTTCACTTCTGAAGCTCATTCTTTTCGCACATGCTTCTCTTTCGGTTTCAGACTTCATTCACGAGTTGTATAATCACCACCACGAGGGCAACAACATGTGAGAGAGACGCCGCTTAAAAGCTACTTAAACTTTATACGCAATGTCGAAGGACTTATTTCACAAGCGCGTCAATACACTTCTATTCACGCGTGGTGGCTATATTTTAGATTTAGCCACTACACTGCTTGCTTCTTTGTTTTTTTTTTGTTTTTTTTTTGCTTTTCACATGAAACATTTGTATCACAAAGGCTCTCGAGACGAGCGATTTTCCATCTTTCACAATATCGGGAAAAAAAGAAAAATACTGCATGGACATGCTGGAAAAGACACTTACAGCCTCTTCCAAGTTGGAGCATGAAGACAATATCGATGTCATAGCTTGTGTATTATTATCACTTTCCTTTTAAAAAGGAATATCTGAATTGCAAGAGCCAATTAGGAAAAAGTGTCATTTTCTGATTCAGCGACATAACAATACCGACCATAACTGCGAACCATATATTTGTCTTTGTGTGTCCTGCAGACATCAGTGGAAAATATCTTGATTCTGGCCACCAAGAGACGCCGTCCCTTCCCCTTCGAGAGCAACGGGAGGAGCAGGAGCCCTCGCAAATGAAGGAAGAAGAGGACAAACAAGGGCCTCTTCACATTAAGGAGGAAGAGCAAGAGGAGGACATCACCAAGTCACCGTGCGCTGGCGTCCCTCTCAAAAGGGAATGTGAAGATGAAGAAGATGAAGGTCCAAGTGAGGGCGGCGGAGGGGTCGGGCCTCGCGGTAGCTGTAAGTCAAGTCAACACGTGACAACAGAAGATGATGGACAATCACCAGCACACAGACTCTTGGCGCCACTGTCAGACAGTGATGACCCGATGTCATGCTCTCCTTACACTCATGATGATGATGATGATGATGATGACAGTCATACAACAGTTCACACAGACGGCAAACGTTGGAAATGTTCAGAGTGCGGCAAAACGTATGCCTCTAAGAGCAGTTTGAAACAACACACGAGAATGCACACTGGAGAGAAACCTTTTGCCTGTTCACTTTGTGAGAAAAGGTTCTCTCAGAAGGGGGGCTTAACAATACACACTAGAACGCACACTGGTGAGAAACCCTTTGCCTGCTTGGTTTGCAATAAGAGATTTTCTGAGAAGGGAAGCTTAAAACTGCATACGAGAACGCACACCGCCGGGACCTCTTTTGTCTGCTCAGTTTGTGGTCAAAGATTCTCTGGCAAGGAAGATTTAAAACTCCACACAAGGACTCACGTTAATTGGAAACCGTATTTATGCACCATTTGCGGTAAAAGTTTTACCGCCAACAAATATTTGAGAGAGCACTCAACGACACACACCGGCGAGAAGCCGTACGCGTGCACAGTGTGCGGTAAAGGTTTCTTCAATAAGGGAAATTTGACAACGCACACGAGAATGCATGCGAGAGAGAGGCCTTTTGCCTGCTTAGATTGTGGTCAACGATTCTCTCAAGAGGAAGATTTGCAGCAGCATGCAAGGACGCACACGGGCGAAAAACCTTACGCGTGCACAGTTTGCGGTAACAGTTTCCTAAACAAGGGCCATTTGACAACGCACACCAGAATACACGCTGGGGAGAGACCTTTTGCTTGCTCGGATTGTGGTCAAACGTTCACTCGAAGGGACCATTTGGCAAGCCACATAAGAACGCATACACGCTAGGGAACGTCGGGGCCTGCTCGGTTTGTCAACCGTGATTCCGCCGTCCCTCACATTGGACGGTGTATTTACAACAAGGATCCACATACTATGGATTAGATCTGTCTTTTTTTTGCCCGCTTTTTTTCTCCTTTCTGTCATGAACAAGTTGAAAATTCTGAAAAATAAAAAAGTTCCAAAAAAAAAGTTTTGCCTCTCATCCGAGCGAGCTTCAAATTCTCAGGCATTGACGTTTAACTGTAAATCACCTCAGATAAAACAAATGAAACTTCAAAAATAAAACAAGAATCGAAGAAAGTGAATGACTGAATGATAGACTGTGAAGAAATGTGGACTCCTGGTGGCAAAGTGTCAATGGGATCCTGAATAAAATACAACTTGAGGCAGAGCGACTCAGTGTATTCGTACTATATTTTTTTTTCTTAATATTATGAAATACACCTCTATATAAAATTCCAGTACCGGTATTTTACATAATGCTTCATTATAGTACGTAATTAGAATACTTTAGAAATATTTTGTGTGTTGTTTATCTCCCCCTCTCGGCATACAGACGACAGTGAAATATCGCGGGATTACGTTTTACCTTCGGAGCGTCAAACGTCATTGCAGGTAACGTGTTACGTCATTTCCTTTCACCTCCGGCGTCTCTTGGGGGCTGGCCGCAGGTATGTCGTGATTTTTTTTTTTAATGTTGCTTTTTTTTGTTTGTTTTTCTGCCTAATGTCTGCACTGACTGAAATGGTGTCAACTCGGACGCTACCCTGCCATTTTTGTTGCCACTCTGGACTGACGAAGAGAAAAAAAAAGTAAATTGGGGCGTTTGTATTAGCATGCTAATTGCTAGCCTCTCACTTCATGCGACGCTGCTTGAAAGAGGGTCTCGCGCGAGAGTCACCTACGAAAAGCGCATTTAAACAGTTTTAAACTCACAAAAATAACATGAATGTGTATATCTGGAAGTCTTTTTGTATTTATATTATATTCCTACACGCTGTTTATGTGGTCCCTTTTTCCTTGGCTTTGGTTCCTTGTCATTCTGTGCTTTATTTGCGTCGTTTGAATTTAGCCGTTAATTTACTTCACCTGCTAAGGGTTGACTGAGAGTGATTTGCGTCTTGACCAAGCTTATCATAGTGAACTAAAATTAACGAAATAGCTAAAACGGAAAATAAAAGTTAATGAAATAAAATAAAGAAAATACTTTTTTTTTTTAAATGAAAATTAAACGAAACTACAGTTTAGGTTTACAAAACTGACTAATTGGAGCGAAAATGTCTTTCAGTTTTGTCTTTGTGTCAATATCAGAGTTGATTTTAAATATATTGATTTAGGTATTGTTGTACAACAAAGTCAGCTGTTTTGAGAATTCTAGTTTACTTTATTACACAACACTTGGTTACTTTTAAGTCATCTCACTTGACAAATACTCCATATATTAAAAAAAAACAAAACAAAACGACTACAATTAATACAAAATCGAATGAAAACCAAACTAGAATAAAGCATTTTGGAAACAATAAGAACTAAGACACTCTAAACTAGAAATAAACCCTGCCTGAAAAACTCATAAAAACTTACTGTGTTGAAAAAATACACAAGTCAAACCGCAATCAAAGCATGCCGCGTATGGAGCATCCTTTCATTGACGATTCAATCTCAACACACGAGTTAAGATACACAAAATGGTGGAAAAAAGGTTTATTGGCCATGAAGCAATGGGCAGTATCCAACAACGACCATTCCTTCTTTGAGTCAGCTGCTCTTGTAGCTTCCTGACTCACTCTCAAAGTTATACAGCGATTTCATTGATTGTTTGGATTTTCAAACTGCTATTTGTCCAGGTAAGAGTAGTGAGAGCAGATTCCCATTTGCAATAGGAGGACTTTCGGAAGGCACATTGGAGACAATTGTCATTGCCGCATGAAGTCTGTTCAGAGGAGCAACAAAACCATCATCGGTCGCTTCTATTCTCGCCAGCACACTTGTGCCTCTTGACATAATCCTTGCGAGAAAATCTTTGGCCACACAGTGAGCAGGAGAACAGTTTCTCACCAGTGTGCGTTCTTGTGTGTAAGTTCAAGTTTGCCTTCCTCGGGAATCTTCGACCACACACAGAGCAGAGAAAGGGCTTCTCACCAGTGTGCGTTCGAGTGTGATAGATTAAAGTTCCCTTCACAGAGAAACTTTGACCACACACCGAGCAGGCAAAAGGTTTCTCACCGGTGTGTGCTCGGAGGTGTGCTTGTAAGTGAACTTTCTGAGAGAATCCCTGACCACAAACGGAGCAGGAAAAGGGCTTCTTTCCACTGTGTGTTCTCGTGTGTCTTTTCACGTCTCCCTGCTGAGAGAATCTTTGTCCGCAAACTGAGCAGGCAAAAGGTTTCTCCCCAGTGTGTGTCCTGCTGTGCCGCTTTAACTTTGTATTGTCAGCAAATCTTTGACCGCATTCGGAGCAGGCAAAAGGTTTCTCTCCGGTGTGTGTCGTCATATGACATTTTAAAATGCTCTTAAAAGCAAATGTCTTCCCGCACTGATAACATTTCCAGCATTTGCTGCCTGTGTGACCTGTAATATGACCTCCATCATCATCATCATCAGTGTATGGAGAGTGTGACATCACGTCGTCACTATCGGAGAGTGGCGCCAAGAGGTTATCTGCTGGTGATTGTCCATCACATTCTGTTGTCACGTGTTGACGTGAGTTGCTGCTGCTGCTCAGAGGCTCCGCCCTTCCGCTTGCCGCACTTGAACCTTCACTCTTCAGGGGAACACCAGTGGATGGCGACTTGGTGATGTCCTCCTCCACATCTTCCTCTTTGATGCGAGGGGGTTGGCACTGCTCTTCCTCCGCAATGCACGGCAACTTTTCTTCCTCATCTTTAATGTGCGGCAGCTCTTCTTCGTCTTTCTTGTCAAGGGGCTCCTCTTTAATGGGAGGGGCCTCCTGCCGCCCAGGACCAAGATCTTCACTGGCGCCTTTCATATACAAGAAGACAAACACATGACTTTGTAAAATCGGTTCTCATGTCGCAATTTTGTATATAAATGTAGGGTCATGAGGGCGGCCAGATTAAATTAATAGCCAGTTCAGATCAATAAGAAAATAGACAAGTCAATAACTAAATGACCGTGAAAAAGTGTCAAAAAATTCAGTACACAAGATTCAAATCTTACAGTCGTCATCGTGAATTTCACACCACAGCACCCAAATACCATGGCTGAGAAGTCATTATTCTACCACCCACAGTCATGGTTTCATGAAATCTTGCACACGCACTCGTTATAGATTTTATTTAAAGAACTGTGTGGACTGTGGATGGTATGACAAAGAATGATGGACTCAGGCACGTCAACACCTCAAAGAGGCGTTTTGTCACCTTGGCCAAGCCACTGAATAAAATCTGGTTGCACTCCTGATGGCACAAACAGTAAGGATGGCCGTCAACAAACCTGCGGTGCGTAACTCAACTCGAAGCTTCTCGTTGTGATTTGAGCCACAAAATTTCTCCTCGGACTCTGCTGTCCTACTTGCGCACATATTTACGCGATCATCACGAAACTTCAGGCTCACGCATCGTCGATGTCGACCGAGCGACGTGTCGCGAGCAACCGCTTCTCTTTGTCGGCGGCTAGCGAGCTAAGATAAAATAGGCCGCGAAGCTTCAATAGGTGCGCAGGGATGACTTTAATCGGACACGAAAATCGTTTTAGTTTGATACGGTAATGCTGGGTGTCGTATGTTGAGGTTTCAGCGCGGTCGGTCCAAATTTGGGGCAAATCCAATACAGAGCCTGAATATGAAAAAAGTCGAACGACAGCGGGCAACTACGGCAACACCATTTGAACAAATTTAATGCCGCGCGCGAATCGCCAGGACAGTCACACAAAAACATTTTAATGTCATCGCGTATGAGCAAATACAAATGCAACAAACTTATTTTATTGAATTGTTACGCGTCAGTTCGCGTTTTAATGATCCAAGTGAATTTTCTGTTAATTGTCTGCTCTAGTGCAGACATTATGTATGTATGTACTTACTTTTCCAGCCATGGATAACTACTATCCGTTGTCTCTTTTTAACAAAAACACAAACCAACAACCGAAATAGGATTTTTTTTTCACAGACTGGGGAGAATACATGCGTCTATTATTTTTCCCAGTCTGTTAAATGTCTCCATTGATTTCCCATTGTTCAGTTTTCCTGTCAATTCCAAACCGGAGTGTCATGAAATAACTCCAAGCAGGCTGTGGCAGGCAGCAAAACATGACGAGCCAAAAACAAAATCGTCGGCCCCACTCTGAAGGTTATTGAATTGGATTGGTCAATCAATCGCAGGCCCGACGCGACACCCGGCAGACTGGCCCAGCCACTTTCTCTCCTAGTCCGATTGGACCAGCTCAGCCTCCAAATCCTTGAAGAAATCCCGCCTCTCCAGGGCGATGTCGTGGATGATGGTGTCCAGCAGCAGCCTGGCCGAGTTCCTCTTCTCCAGAGTGTTGTTCACCTCGGCCATCAGCCACTGGAAGAAATTCACCTCGATATCTCTCTCCACCGGGTCATAGAAGTAGCCGTGTCTCCTCAGTGAAGCGAAGACGGCGGGGAAAAGTTTGGAGAGGAACTGCTGCGCGCACGCTTGGGCGGCGATCATCTCCGCCGTTTCTTTCTCTTTCCTCACCGCTTCCTTCTGCTGGGCAATGCGGCACTCCTTTTCCTCGTTGCGGCGGCGCTCCTGCTCCTGCAGTCGCTGCACTTCGGCCAACTCGGCGTTTCTCAGCTGCTCGAAGGCCCTCTGCTGGGCTCGCAAACAAGCCAGCTCTTCCTCTTCCATCACCTCCAGGAGAGACTGCTCAATGGTTTTGCCCACCAGGACCTCCAACACCGGTTGCACCTCCCTGTCAAAGTCAAACAACTCCCCCTCTTCGATTTGCGTGGCAACATCTTCGCCAGATTTAGCGGGGATGAATAGCGGCGTGGCCGGCCTGTCCAAGAAACGATCCGTCTGCGAGTCGATATCTTTCGTCACCAGGATGTTACTCAGCTCCTCCAGATAGGAGTCGGTTTGCACGTCAACGTGTTTTCTACCGGGCAGGTTGTCGTGAGTCTTGAACCACACGTGGTCCCTGGACCTCATGAACTCCACCGACCTCCTCCGGAATCGGTGTTGCTGTTGAATATCGGCCGCCTGCATCGTTGTCTTCGCCGGCAACATGTGTTGACTATGAACATTCCCCCGGATGACCCGTCGGTCGTACATAATATTTCCATACTGGGGAGTTTCCGTGGGGGACCCGCTGAACTTTGAGCGACTCTCGACCGGCCTGGGCCGACTGGAGAACACGTACGTTGCATTTTTATCCCGTTGACTGACTGAAGTCATCGTGGCAAATGAGCGACACTAGCCGATCTGCGTATCGGTTTGTTTTTGTGGCGACTTTCTCAGTTTTTCATACCAGGATTCGGCTCATCAGCGGATGGACTGTGGCGACTGTCTTTCTGAACGATCAAATTCAATACAAACGATCGCGCTGGTCAAATTCTGCTTGCGGTCGGAGCTTGCTTGAGGCTGAGATAGTCGTCTTGGACGCTTCTTCACCGCCATTCGTTTTCTTGAGCTTTAGTTTGTGTTTGAACTCCTTACAGGAGCCTTCGCTTCAGTTGACAACCTTGAATGAACCCCTTTGACCCGATAACATGATAAGATGTCCAGTGTAGTAATCGCTGTACCTGAAAGGGTCAAAGGAGAAATGATTACTTAAGACTTGGTCCAGTGCTCGGTATACAACAGTTTCCAGTGGTCAAAAATAATCTGTTGTTCTTGCCCTGGTGTGGTTTATGAAATGACCGTGCTGCATACCGCTTAGTTCACTTGTCTTGCGGTAAAATACCTTCTTTGGGGTAGAGGTGTTAAGAAGTTAGAAGATGGCGCAGCGTTCATTTTATGAAATGGACTCTTGCATGATTCAAATTAACTTTTTAGAGCACCATCTTGTGTTCAATAATGCCCACTTGGCCTCCATCGCAGCCCGCTCATCCTGGAAGGGGCATGCCCCACCTGTGGCCCCTTCTCAAGGCTTCTCATTTTTCCCCAAGTGAGGTTTTGTGAGTTTTTCCCTTGAACCTCCTGCGGGACTTTTCTGTGATTAAGGGCTATCATAAATCAATTTGACTCGATTTTCTGTCTGCCGAAAAAAATTTCAACACAAAGATGACCTCATTTTATGGAAAGAGTGGTTCTTAACACAAATGAATGACCGACTGATATGCACACTCTCGTTGAGGCATTAATGGGGGACACTCCCCATCTCGAATTTAGAACGAACAAGCCTTTTGCATTTAAAGGTGAAGCATCTTTAACAAAAAACAGTCCAGTTGCCTTGATTCAACCTTGGACCGTTTACCTTGACCCGAATGACTAACTATAATTTTCATCTTCCTAAGACTTCAAAAATAGTCATCACATACCAACAGCATCCCCTGATTCCTTTGCCTTTTGCTCTAATCATATCAGTTGGCCGTAGTCTTTCTAACCCGACGCTTTGACAGCAACACACTTCGCGAGGATGATTAGCTCTTTTACGTGACTGACGTTACCGCTAATCCAGACCTTGTGACATCATTTGTTTCCAAGCAGGGTCATAAACTGCAAAGCCTTGTGACATCATTTCTGATCAGTCACGTATACAATTTTCAATCAACGAGCTCGGTCATTTTTTTTTTTTTTTTTTGCCATTGACCCTCTGTTCAAACCACCAGTTAAAAAAAAAAAGTACTTCATTACTGTGGTGTAATCGCAAAACGCTAACGTCGTTAGCTTCCACAGCATGGGCTAAGCCAAAAGAAAATCATTGGTGGTTTTGTTATTGTGATGTTGATGTGTTAAAAATATATGATGTAATGTTAATCTTACATCATGATGCATTCTTTTTGGTTGAGTAATTTCATCCTGTAAAAGACAAAATGGAGGACAAACAATTACAGCGCTGTAGTTGTAATTGGCGCCCTCTGCAGGTCAGACCTGGAACATGAAGTATTTCATCATTTTCTTTTTTTTAATCAACGATTGCAAAAAGTGCCAAAACGAAATCATTCAATGTCTCTTTTAAGCATTTTAACTATTTTAGTATGTATGTAATTATTTCAATGTTTATTGTTGACAATTTTGATTTCAATAGTCACTCATCTGTGTTGAATTATATTGGCATGTATTTCAACATTTAATGATTTTTATTTTTTTTTTTTTTGGTCACTTGTCCCGCACGGAGGTCTTAGCGTGCCAAAATCAAATTAACAAATGCATGAATAATTGGTTACATTGCAATAAAACTAATATCGAAAATTTCAAAGTTGAAATGAATTCTGAAATAATGCTTGATGACACGTTTAACTATTTAATCTCGGCACTCTCGGCCCTCCACACTAACACGTGAGTGCATATATTTCTCCTCAAAAAAATCAGTTGATGCTGACAAGTGAAGCAAAACAGAAGCATTTGAGCAGCAGACTTATTTATTTCATATAATTATCAGGGTTCTTATGATAATAATAACAACGCTGATATCGACCAGAGCAAAAAAATGTTAGCAAACACAAAGTTTTTTTTTTTCTCGGTGTTAATCTTTTGTCATCGATATTTCAAAAAGGTCCAGAAGCCTCGCTGGCCACCATCTTGACAGTTAATGCTAATTGCTAACAGGTGACGACTGCTGCATTATTTGTTTTGATTGGCCAGTGACCTGTCAATCATCTTCAACTGTCTCATAACTATTTTTTTTGTAATTAACTGTGGACATCTGATGTGTCTGCTTTCCCCGCCCCTGTACCATTTTTGGCCCACTTGTCCATCCAATAATACGGTCGATCTTCTCACTAGTAGAACATGTTAAGAATGACTTATTAGTGAGCCAAACTATTAGTGGACAGCTTGGTGCTATTAGTGGGTTCCATGAGGCTACTAGTACGTGACAGATTACTACTAGTCGGGCCTGGTGGCGTTACTAGTGCAGCACATTAATTTAGTAGTTGCGTAGTATGAGGTCTAAGTAGTGGGGGGGAGATTGTCTTACTAGTTAAGATAAAGAGTGTAGTAGTGCATAGACCTTATTGGGATGTGGAATAAATGCTTAAATGGCAGCACTCATTCAACATCAAGGTTGTACTCGTAGGTTGAAAAACAAACACTAGTATCAGAAAGAAATAACCCGTACGTTTTTCTACTGCTGCGGATAAAGTGTGTACTGGTTGAATAAATACTCCAAATGCTTTCCATACAAGAAAAAGAAATGAATCGCAAGCGAGTCATTCTACTAGTGGGCTAATTATTATTTTTTTTTTTTGTATGAGCAGAGAATTTCATGAGTCTTACTAGTGAGTCCAATGGGTGTGCTAGTCCATGGACCTTGAACTGGGTATCAAGGATGTCAACTTTAAGGCCATTTGTGCAGCCGTTTCATTGCTATCCTTGGTAGTAATCTTTCGGTTGAACTAGTGGGCCAAAAGTGGCACTGGTCGTGGCAGCCATTTTGTGACACAATAGAAAACTTTGGAATGAAACCGTAGGAAAACAAAAAAAAAAAAAAAACGAAACTGGACTTTTATTAACGCGTGATGTCAAGTGCGCCTTCATGTGGCGGGAGCGGTCCTTAGCGCGCGGAGGTTGCGGGGCTGGAGGGAGGGTGGGGTGTGGGGGGGGCAGTTCTGGGTGTTTTTAGGGCGACGCTGTCCTAGAAGGTCTTCCTGTGGATGGCACGTGCTCTGTCTTCCTCATACTCCCGCTTGGACACCCACATCTTCTTGAAGGTGTCCAACGACGCCAAGATGGAGCCTCTGCGGGTGGGCGGGGCCACACAGACACATGTGTTACTTGCGACATGAATGCAACTTATCTTAACTTATTGACTGCTGCGGACGTTTAAGTTCCTCCAGAACGTTTTTTTCAGCGGCGAGGCCAAGGAAGAGAGTCTTGCTCAGTTTGTGTGAGCTTCTACGTGATTTTACTTACAAGCAAACGCCAATAGATGGCGGTGTTGCATCGCTTCAGATGGGAGATTTTTTTTTTTTTGTTGAATATATGTGTGGCATATTTGTTGAGTGCAAGATGGGAAAAAAAAAAGTCAGAAAGCGTTGTGTAATAACATAAACAACCGTTGGACCTACAGAACTAACTGCATTTCAAATCAAGCCCGAAAGCTCACGTATGATATGAATTAACAAAAACGTCAACGTTTTATAAATGTGTGGATAAACTCTTTTGCCATAGCTTAAATTCTATTATTTGTATTGTTACTCGATGTGAGTAGTGCCAACAGAACTCTGCTTCGAAAATGCCTGGCAGCCTATGAGTTAAAAAGAACAAGAACTAAACCAAAATTACCCGATCCACGTGGAGTACAGTCTCTCCTGGGGGGCCGAGATCTGCACAAACACACGCATTAGTCAAAATACGTTAGCAGGGGGAAGGAAGGGAGGATAGGAGAAGAAGTCTAACCTTGATTTTGACATCTTTGGGCGCAAGCTTCTTCACTTCAGTCAGTAATCGCTCTCCAAAGCCTGCGGGTGGGGCGTTTGGCGACAGACAGACAGGTGGCGAGCGCTCGTACCTTTGATGAGTGTGGACCCCCCGCACAACACGATAGTGGAGAAGAGCGTGCGCCTCAGATCTAAATCTGACTTCTGGATGGCGTAGGCCAGGACCTCGTGGATGCCCGAGCTCTCGTCGCCCACCAGGTCGGGCCGGAACAGCAGCTCGGGGGCACGGAAGCGGGCGGGCCCAATCTGAACGCAACGGCGGGATTGGTCAAGCGCCGCAAGGGGGCGGGGATTCGATGGCAGACAGGGGCCCACTCACGTTTAAGGCGCTCCCGTCGGGGAGGACGTACTGAGCCTTCTCCGTCTCCAGCGTCTCGTCCTTCTGAGGGTTCAGCGACAGGTAGCACGCCCTCTGGTGGGTAGCAGTTTTACAAAACGTTTTTGTAAAGATATGTTTATGTACATACTGTGGTGCCTTGAGATATGAGTGATGCGTCTTTCGGGTTTTTCAAGAGACGATCTGATGATGCACCAACTTTTTGACAGATAATATAACTGTAGTCAAGCACATATTCTTTATCCTCTGGAAAGACCAGGTAATATTACTGCAGCTTACTGACAATGTCCACGCGACTACTGCAAAAATTGGTTGAATTGCTCAATTATGCCTATACTGTTTGTTTTTTCAGAAAGTGATCTTGTTGTTCTTAATGTTTGAACACCACAAACGGGGCGAATATCAATCAAGCCACCAACACGCCGCCTCACCTCCTTGATGGTGCGCACCACCTCGAACTCGGCCGAGGTGTTGAAGTTGTAGCCTTCCTTGCGCAGGAGCAGGCGCAGGTAGCGCGACACATCCCTGCCGGCGATGTCCACGCGCATGATGGAGTGCGGGATGGCAAAGCCCTCGTAGATAGGCACCACGTGCGTCACGCCGTCGCCCGAATCCAGCACCACACCCGTGGTGCGTCCAGTGGCGTACCTGAGCAGGACGACAACCCTGTCAATCTCCACCACAGGTACTCCACGAATCCTTTCCGCTCCACGCTGAACTTTACGACCATCTCAATTTAGTGAAGAGCGCATTAAATGGCGCACTTACAAACTGAGCACCGCCTGCATGGAGATGAAGAGCGCGGGAACGTTAAAGGTCTCGAAGAAAACCTCGGCGGCCTTCTCGCGGTTCTTGCTGGGGTTGAGAGGCGCTTCGGTTAGAAGAACAGGATGCTGAGGAGCGCAAACAGAAACTGCTTGACAAATGACACTTTCCTCTTGGTCATCAGGAAGAGCGCGACGAGCCCACCTCCTCGGAGAAGGTCTGCAGCTGCTCCTTGGAGTAAACGTACTGCCAGATCCTCTCCATGTCATTCCAGTCCTTCACGATGCCATGCTCCATCGGGTAGCGAACTGACAGCAGACCACGGTGCTCCTGGCACACGTAAGCAAATATGTATAACACGCACACGTGTATTCAAGACACCCTCACGTCGGCACTTACCTCTGCTTTGGGCCCGATAAAAAGATCTCCCTCCAAGGCACCCGCCATGACGCGCACGTGTTTAGGACGCCCAACACTGCACCACACACAAAGTATTAATAGTTGCTTCACAATCAGTGCACGCTTGTGATCAAACCTGAAGAAGAGCCACCGGCACGACTTACTAGTTGGGAAAACAATATTTGGGGATCTGGTCTCCAGCAAAACCAGCCTTGATGACCCCTGAACCCTGCACACACAATTATAAAAAGCAGCAGCGTGATTCAACATGAAGAGTTTTGAGGAAGAGGAAGCTCATGAGACAGGGGCTTCAGGACACGCAAAACAACAAACGACTACTTTGTTTCATGAACATCAGGCCATCTGTGCTGGATCGCATCCCCCGCAAGCAAATGTCACATACACATGATTGGTTCAGCTCCACGATTATTCCGCACAGTCGTCATATTTAGGCGTGTGCAAAAATATTGATTAAGAAATACATTGCAATATTCTCCTCCACAATTGCATTTCAATTCAGCACTTTGTGCAAGGGGCACTCAAGTGTGATTTATAGAAATAGGGCTGCAACTAATCATTATTTTAATAAATATACGGACACATGGTTCACACGCATTACAATGATGACGGAACACAGGAGGTGAATCAATTTTTAGTTTGCTGCTGGTGGATACCGTACGGTAAGTTTAGCTCTAATTTCATGACTAAGAGCACTCCTCAAATAGACACCGACTTAATTATTTGAAAGTAAGCTTCAACCAAGCAACTTTTTTCAGAGTTCAAAAATGTTTTTTTTTTGTAAAATGCAGAAACAAAATTTGGGGTTGTTTGGATTCCTTACATTTTCTACTCTCTAGTTTCTTATCCAGGTTTTGGTTGTTAGTTTTGTTTTAAAAGAAAAACGATATATGCCGTGGAATGTTTTTCCTATTGTGGAAGACGACATTTCTGAGCATTTAAGGTTGCCCAGCCCTGATGTAGGCGAATTAAAAGCGGCATATACAACTGCAAAGTATTGTGATGATGAATCTAATTAGAAAAAATATATATATTCAAAACAAAATGTGAAGTGGTAAGTGTGGAGCTAGGCAGCATTTGCCATCTGTCATTTTGCAGGTTCATTAGCAGCCGGGTCAGCTAGCATTTGTTGCTAGCTCTCATTAATGTTAACTGGCTGAATGAGAAAAAAAAATCCCGGTCGATCTTCCGTTTCTGTTCGCCGTCAGTTATCGGTACGTATAATAATCGCGGAACATAATAATAAGGTGGTGGTATGGATAAGCAAAAGGCTGCGGCTTGCTACAAGACAAAAGCGCAGCTAAGCTAAGAGCTAGTCCGCGACGGCCTCAGTTTGGGTGTGGGGGTGAATGACGTCAACATACTCACGTTATCGATCACCACGGGCTGATTAGCTAAAATGTCATAGGACTCCATGACGGACGAGAATGTTGAGGCGCGCGTCTGTCGGCGTCCACTTTCGGTGCTGAATGACGTCCAAGGCGTGAGGGGAAAAAGACGTCCGCCCGTCGGTTCGTTCGTTCGTTCGCTGCGCCGATGAGCAGAGCGACCGCATCCGCCGCTGCAGTCCGCTCCGCCGCGCCTCTCCCGTCACGTCCCGCCCTCCGGCCACGCTATATGTCAGCACGGTGGCTGACAGCTGCTCTGGCGAGTCACAACAAAGCATTTGATGACAGACGAGATTCCGAACCAATAGGAATTAGGTCCAGTTTACGGCCAGTGTTTCGATTCCGCCCAGGTAGTTAGGGAGGATATTTACTGGAGTTGAGTAGATTTTTTTCAGGCCTCTGTTCTTAACTTGACTATGTACTTTTCTTCGAGGCCTAATGGAGGCAAAGATTTGTTTCTTAAATGTATGGTAGCTTTAACTCCGAACTACGAGTGATTTAATAATAATAATAATTATTAAAAAATAATAACATTTTATTTATAAGCGCCTTTCAAAACACTGAAGGACACTTTATAATCAAGAACAAAAACAAGAAAACCACAGCTAAGAAGTCTCGGATATGATACTAAAAATTGCGGCTGAGCAGGGGCAGCCAGACGCTCCAGCGTTCACTCAAACCGGATACTGTACTCACATATTCCTAATGAAAGCATCATTTGTGTCACATAGGATGATATTGTGCGGGTACAAGTAAATATCATCATGACACGCATTTTGTGGGATATTTCTTTTTCATTCTAACCTTGTGTTGTATTGATTTCGTGACTAAAATCATCCAGGATCCCTTCAACAGCCTGACCACCTTGTTTTTGTTTCCTACCTGTGCGGGTAACATCTTTTTGAACCTTGACACAGTTCAATACGTTGCTACATGCTAATGACTGAAATGTTACTTTTATTTTTATTGTGTTCTATCCATTTATTAATGTATACTTTTTAAAATCAAATATCAACTAGACTGACCATTGTTTTTGTTCCTCGGTGTCGGTGCTCTCATTTCCCACATTCTTCTCGTGTCCTGAATGTACCGGCCGACCAATCAGTGCAAGATTTCCAAAAGGGGGCGTGTCTCAGGAGGAATATCCGTCAAGCCCAAACACTGCAAAACTAGCTCAGTAGATTTCGAAACAAACAAACAAACATACAAACAGACAAACAAAAACCAAAGAGTGTAGAACTGGATGTATCGTTGCTTCAAGGTAAGTTTTGTGGTTGGGGTGTGCTTGTCTATCGACTGTTGTTTTATTCGTGATGTTTGTTAGTTTGTTTAGACTTCGTCGTTGACCCGAGCTAGCTGAGATAGCTTAGCTGTATCGTGTTCGCACTTGAAAGTTAAAACTTGTGGAGGGAAAAAAAAACCTTGTGATTGTAGCCCATATAAAGTTTATAGTTGTTCGCGCTGTCACTTAGTTTTGACCTAATAGCAACTTACGGGTTTTGCCACATATGTAGCCACTTGCTTTCATTTCTCAGAAATTTCTTAGAGTTTCACTTTTAGTTTGTCTGCCCCCCAAAAAATTGAGTACAGATTTTAGAGTGATAGTTAAACTGTGACACTGTTGTTTTTATAATTGTACATTATTAACTCTGTCAAGGCAAGTTTTGATTATGGGTTTAGTTTACTTTACTCCAACTAATGTTTCTAAAGGGTTTACTTAATGAAGTGTCTGCTGAATGTGCGTGTGTGACGTCGCGAAAGTGTCATGAAACATTGGTTAGTGATACTTTGGTTCGGCTAGCCTAACAAATGTTGCTTAATGTGACATTCCCACAGATTCTCTGATGGATTCATGCTAATGTGAAGAAGAAAAGCATCATGGCCGCCGCACTGGATGAGGAGCAGTCGGAGAAGTAAATCCACCACCGACCCCCACAAACATCCATTCCATTTTTCTTTTTGTTTTCAGTTTGGCGGGAGCCACCACCCTTTACTGTACCTCATCAAAAGCGCTTGTTGGCAATATACAATTAAAAGTTTGCCGCATGCTGTTCTGACAGACTGGAAATGACACATTTTACCTAGCAAAGGGGTGGCACGTAGTCACTTGTCTCCAGTTTGTCTACATCAGAAAATAATCCTAAATTGATTACTGTGTAAAGAAAAACAATAAATGCCATGAATGATCGCCACACATCTTTCTGAGGACCCCTTAGCTGGCCAACAAGGTGACTGTCATAAAATATCATAAGTTACACATCAAACTTTAATGTTGTGTGTACGTGTGCTTGCGTGTATGTTTGTGCGCATGTGTGTCAGGCACTGCTGGGTGTGTTTTGCCTCAGAGAGCGACGATCACAGCGCCCAGTGGCTGAGTCCGTGCCGGTGTAAAGGCTGCACCAAATGGATCCATCAGTCGTGTCTCCAGCGCTGGCTGGACGAGAGGCAGAAAGGAAGCGGGCCCGATGGTGATAGGAGCGGCGTGGGCGTCAGCTGCCCTCAATGCGGCACGCACTACCACATTGTCTTTCCTAAAATGGGTACGACAAATTTTCTTTCAGCACACAACATAGGGACAGACGGCTGTCGCTTTGGCCAAATTGTTTCGACTGTCTCACAGAGTATGCTTGTTGTAATAAATATGAGCGTTGATTCATTGTCATATTTTGCCAGGTCCGCTGGTGTACTTTCTGCAGCAGGTGGACCGCGTGCTATCTCGGGCCAGTCCGCTGGCCGCCTTTGGGGTGCTGGTGGGCACAGCATACTGGTCTGCCGTCACCTACGGCGCCGTGGCCGTCATGCAGGTTAGTTGAAGCTTGCGTGTGCGTTTGTGTGCGTGGTCTCACAGTGTTTATGTCGTGGCGCTCAGGTGGTCGGACACAAGAAGGGTCTAAATATGATGGAACGTGCCAACCCTCTTTTCCTGCTCATGGGTCTCCCTGCCATCCCTGTCATCCTGGTCCTGGGGAAGATGGTCCACTGGGAAGATTTCCTGGTGCGCCTGTGGTTCCGATATTCCTACCAGCGACAATACGGTACACTCACGCATGCATACATACACGTGCGCATGCAGTGTCAGGCTGCGTTGTCACTGGTGTGTTGTTGTTGTTGTTGTTGTTGTGCGTCGTTAGCTGTAAGAGGCTACCTCCCTCCCCTGCCGGCGGAGGGAAACCACGTGTCAATGTCGCGGATCCTCTGCGGCGCTCTGGTCCTCCCGTGGATCTCCAGCCTGCTGGGACGTCTTCTTTTCCGACGTGTGTCCTCCAACCTGCAGCAGAGCCTCCTGGTGAGCTTCGCTGCGATCGATTCAATGAGAGTACTTAGAAGCATATACTGTAGTTCTAACAAAACCTGCAGCAGAGCCTCCTGGTGAGCTCGCTGCGATTGATTCAGTGAGAGTACTTAGAAGCATATACTGTAGTTCTAACATAATTAAACAGAATCGAAAGAAGTATAATACGCACACGCAAACGAAGAGGAATTGCACAACTGCTAAAAGTGACTCTCTTTGTTGTTTTTATCTGTTGTTATCTGAACCGCTTTATCCTCACTTTTTGACAAAATAAAGACCATAGGTGAAGTTGTGAATTTCCAAACCTAGTTGGCTGAACACGTTCAAGGATAAGCAAGAGAAACAAGACTTATGTGGTCCTCCGTCCACAGGGGGGTGCCACCTTTGTGCTGCTGAAGGGGTCGCTGAAGGTCTACGTCAAACATCAGCGGCACGTCACGCAGACCAAGCGAGACATCCTCAACTACCCGGACACCCGCGACACCGCCACCAGTCCGTGACAAGACCGCCGACTGAAATGAGAAAATTCCTCCCAAGTCGTGTTGCGTAAAACAGTTTCAACAGACTGAAAAGTGTATTACACAATCCGACTCAAGGCAATAACAAGCCTCTCGGTCCACTCGGCAACACTCGGACAAGTTGCAGCAAAATTGGCAGTGTTGTTATGCAGCATTTTAATTTGACTTTTGACAGAATATTTTGCCACATTGTTATTGAGCAGACGAGTCGGCCTATTGTCAGAATTCCGAAAACAGGAACAACATTTGATTGGACTAACTTGTCTCAAACCAAATCATAGGAAAAGTTTGGCATACAAATTCCACTGTATGGATTTACTCACCCAACGTCGGGTGTGGAATTTTTAGAGTGACCCAAATTGCATATTTGTAGGTGAACTTAATTCCATGAACATACATTTCACAATGGATGTACACCAGGTTAAATGTACATTTGTTTAAAGTAAGGTTTGAGTTTTTTTTTAATGAAATAAGGCATGAAGTCAAAATAATGTGAAAGATTTAGTTTCTGTTCTTTGATGTTGAAAGTAGATGTAATAAGACTGGATTTTTTTTTTAGATTTCGTGCCTTCTACTCGGAATTGTGCATTTCTCCAAAGTTCTGAGTTGGATTTATTCAATAAAACCACCGATGAACCTGTCAATGGAATTTTTCCAATATTCCTTTCATTAAATTGGTTTGTTCTTTTGTTTGGTTTTGGTGTCGTGTTTTTTACGGAGGGAGCAATTCCCAATTTTTAGTGGCAAACGCACACACAAGTTTCCCAATGTACTTCAGTGGGGATTTTTTTTTTTGGGGGGGGTGAGGGATTTTCGCGGGCCTCACGTATTTTGTCCATATTAAAAATGGACAAAATACGTGACTATCCTTCCCCCTGTAGAAAAATTGTGCGAGGTTTTGAAGGAATGGGGCAGCGTTTTCCATTTGCGCGTGCGGAACTTTCGTTTGGTGTTGCAGTTTTCCACACGGAGCCTTTTTGTTGCGTCCCACTCAATTTGCCTCTTCCTCTCGCTCGCCTCGGCCGATTTGTTGTCTTGATCTCTTCTTTTCCATTGTCGTCGTCTTTTTGGGCTTGAGTTCTGAGCTTGTCGGCTTTGATGGCGGGAGGAGGCGGAAGTTGTTTATTTAGCGGCTTCCGGATTTTAGGGCTTTATTGCAACCACGTGCCGCACGTGCTTCGCTATCATCGCAAGCATCGGGAGTTCTACCTGGTGACGTCAGTCGGGAAATGTTTGCACACGTACAACGTAAGAACCAAAACTTTGGCTGTTACCCCTGATCAAATTGAGAAAGTGTTTCTGAGTTGACCGTTTTGTTATGTCTATATTTTGCATTGTATCCTGTATTGCAACTGGACGTGTTGGGCTGTATGTTATACAGTACAACTGTATGAAAAAAATTCTTTTTTTCCCGATTGTCCTTGGACGTTCTCTATACAACTTTCCAATGTAACAAAAATGTCGTGAAGGACCTCATTGGTGCTCTGACATCATTTTCATTTTTTTTCTGTGTTCCAGGTCAATCGTTTGGGCATCGTCGCCGTCAGTGAGTATTTGTCTTTGTTTTGCTTGACCACAAAGTGAAGCGTGCCCCGTGGACTCCGATTGATGATGATCTGTGATGGGGGTCACATAGGTAACAGCCTCCAGGATGACATCACTTGCTTGGCAGCAGACAGGATGTTGACATTCGCCGCAGCGGGCTCGCTTGTGTATGCCTTCGCCAAGAACAAAGAGGTCGGATGACATGGCTGTGGGAGAGGGCGGGGCTTAGAATATGCGACGAGTGGGGCCTTGAATATTCTCTGTGAGGCAGGTGGTGATGTGTTACCGTGGACACAAACATGAAGTGCGCCTGCTGCTTCCTTTCGGTGACCAGCTGATCTCTGCTGATGGCAGTGGGCTCGTCATCGTCTGGGACGTTCATCGTGGTGGTGAGGTCCTCCGTCCATCATTCGTGTACCTATGTGTGTGTCTATGTTTATAAGGGTGTGTGTTTGTGCTTGGGCTTGTGTGTACGTGCCTGCGTGTTAGTTTGTCTCTCTGTATGTTTCCATGGGTGTGATTTGTATGACGCGTTCTCTGCTTCCTCCGGCAGACGTGTATGTGGAGCTGAACTTTGACCCAACCACCTTCGACGTGTCAGCCATGATGCACCCCAGCACGTACCTAAACAAAGTCCTGCTGGGAAGTTCCCAGGGTGCTTTGCAGCTCTGGAACCTCAAGACCAGGTTAGCTACGAGCACGCTAACCCACCATCCAACCGAGGATAGGCGAGACCACCTGCAAATACAAATCTGCAACGTGTGCTCCACAAAAAAACGTATCAATGAATATTGATGCATTGCATGTTTTTGAATCATCACGCTAACTTTTTTGTGTGTGTGTGTGTCTTTTGTGTTGGGTTCCACTTGTGTCTTGCGGCGTCCAGCAAGCTGTTGTACACATTTGCCGGCTGGTCGGCAGGTGTCACTGTGCTGCAACAGGTGAGTTTGTGCGTTTGCGTGTGAGAGATTTGTGTATATGTGCTAGATATTTGTATACAGTGTGGGCGTGCGTGTGTGCGTGTGTGTGTGTGTGTGTGTGTGTGAGAGAGAGAGAGACCTGTTTGTTGTTGTGTAGTGATGCAGTGAGCCCCCATAAATTGTGCAGGATGCATTCAAGACCCACAAGAAAATCTGCCATATTTAAAGAACTCATTAAAAAAAATAGTTTTATCCCCTATAAAAATGTTCAAACAAAACGGTCTTTTATCTTAATGCTCGTGTTTAAACTCAAATGTCACAGATAAGTTAAGGGAAATGAGCATGGATTTTTGCCGTTATTCCAAACCTTCGAACAACTGCTGCTTCTGTTTATCTTCAAGAGAACCTCAAGACCAGGTTAGCTACGAGCACGCTAACCCACCATCCAACCGAGGATAGGCGAGACCACCTGCAAATACAAATCTGCAACGTGTGCTCCACAAAAAAACGTATCAATGAATATTGATGCATTGCATGTTTTTGAATCATCACGCTAACTTTTTTGTGTGTGTGTGTGTCTTTTGTGTTGGGTTCCACTTGTGTCTTGCGGCGTCCAGCAAGCTGTTGTACACATTTGCCGGCTGGTCGGCAGGTGTCACTGTGCTGCAACAGGTGAGTTTGTGCGTTTGCGTGTGAGAGATTTGTGTATATGTGCTAGATATTTGTATACAGTGTGGGCGTGCGTGTGTGCGTGTGTGTGTGTGTGTGTGTGTGTGTGTGAGAGAGAGAGAGACCTGTTTGTTGTTGTGTAGTGATGCAGTGAGCCCCCATAAATTGTGCAGGATGCATTCAAGACCCACAAGAAAATCTGCCATATTTAAAGAACTCATTAAAAAAAATAGTTTTATCCCCTATAAAAATGTTCAAACAAAACGGTCTTTTATCTTAATGCTCGTGTTTAAACTCAAATGTCACAGATAAGTTAAGGGAAATGAGCATGGATTTTTGCCGTTATTCCAAACCTTCGAACAACTGCTGCTTCTGTTTATCTTCAAGAAGAGCTCAGTGCTGCCTGTTGTGGTACTACACAGAAGGAGTCCAACTCCTGGACTTTCAGACTTGCTTATATCCTACATTAAAAAAGTCTGCAACTTAGCGGGGGTTCCCTGTAATTGTCGATTTTGAACTGGACAGAGCCCGGCGGTGGATGTGGTGGGCGTCGGCATGGCAACAGGCCGCATCATCATTCACAACATCCGAGTGGATGAGACGCTGATGTCCTTCATGCAGGACTGGGGACCGATCACCTCGCTGGCTTTCCGGACAGGTGAGTGTGTGTGGTTTCTATGTGAATTTGTTTTTTGGGTGACGTGGGACTCTGCCTCCCCTCGCAGACGGGCCACCCACACTAGCGGCAGGAAGCCCTCAAGGTCACGTGGCCTTATGGGACCTGGAGCGGCAGCAGCTGGCGGCTCAGCTAAGACACGCCCACAAGACGGCGGTCAACGCCAGCTTTCTGCACAACGAACCGCTTCTCATCACCAGCGCCGGCGACAACGCCATTAAGGTTGGCGCCCCCGCCGCCGTGGTTAGCGCCAACCGGACCTCCGACCGCTTCACACCTTTTTGTTTGGCTTTTCTTCAGGTCTGGATCCTGGACCAGGAAGGGGGAGGAGCCAGGTTGCTGAGAAATCGCCAGGGTCACAGTGCTCCACCCACCACCATCTGTCACCATGGTAATGACGGCAAAAACATCCTCAGCGCAGGTAAGCAAAAAATGCAGAAGAATCAGGACGGCAGGAGGTTCCATTTTCCATTCTGGTGGTCAAAAGAAAATGTCTCCCCCTTCAGGGCAAGATGGGACACTGCAGTCTTTTTCCACCGTCCATGAGAGATTCCACAAGAACCTTGGACACGGTCTGACTCCGCCTACCCATAACTCAGTCACCACTTGATTGGTTCTTCAAGTGTGTGTGTGTGTGTGTGTGTGTGTGTGTGTGTGTGTGTGTGTTTAGGCTCCATCAGCAAAAAGAAAGAGCAGAAGAAGAAGAAGGGCTTGTCGTATGAGGAACTGCGGCTGCCCGCAATCACTGCCTTCTCCTGCGGTTGGCGCTCGCACACACATTGACAAATCCTCTCAGAGTTAAGATGGCCGAGGTGACGTCGCTGCTCACCATGTTTCTTGACAGCTACAGCCCGCCAATCAGACTGGGACGGCATCGTGGCGTGTCACCGTGGTCGCCTGGCAACCACCACTTGGAACTACCAGCGCTGTACCATGGGGGCGCACCACCTCAGACCGCCGGGAAGCGGCAGCAACGCCGTCGCCGCGGTAATCGCGGCGCTCACAACACTCACCTAACAGCGGCGCGCTGCCGGCCTTTACGCACTTACGCCACTTCCCGTGTCATATCCCAGGCGGTTGACATCACTTCCTGTGGAAACTTTGCGATTGTGGGGTCTTCGTGCGGCCGCGTTGACATTTACAACTTGCAGTCCGGATTTCATCGCGGTTGTTATGGAGACGAGCACAAAGGTGATTCCCGCCACTCTTCTACCCTCTGCGGTTTTACCCCCCCCCCCCCCCCCCCCCCCCCCCCCCACACTCCCTTCCGGTAACTCCGCCTTTTCCCAAAAGCTCACAGGGGGGCAGTGCGAGGCGTGGCCACTGACGCCCTCAATCAGCTGACTTTCACCACCGCGTCTGATTGCTTGCTCAAGTTCTGGCGCTTCAAGACCCGCAAACAAGAAGACCAGATCAAGCTAAGTGCGGCGCCCGCGACCATGAAGCTACACAGGGACAGGTACTCGCATGCACAACCCCCCCCCCCCCCCCCCACACACACACACACACACACACACTCACTCACAAATGTCTTCCTCTCAGCGGTATGCTGGCAGTGGCTCTGGATGACTTCACGTTGCTGATCGTTGACGTCGAAACCAAGCGAGTGGTCCGCAAGTTTGCGGGTCACCACGGCAACACCAACGACATGGTGAGTGACTTGCGATCAAATGATGAACCCGTACACATCCTTCCAAGTTTTTGGGGGGAAAAAAATGAAAATAAAAAATAGCACCAGACCAAGTCATTTGTGATCTCAACTTTGAAACATCGCGTTGACAAAAAAAAAAAAATAAAAAAAGTCAAATGGGCAATAATGTACATTGTGCCTCATACAAGAAATACACGTGCTCAAAACAGCCATTGGGCTTTCCATTGATCCTTTGTTTGATTTTGTCTGTTGTCAGACTTTCAGCCCAGACGGTCGCTGGTTGATCACCGCTGGGATGGACTGCACCATTCGTACGTGGGACCTCCCTTCTGGAAGGTAAGAGCTGAATTTCTCCCCGTTTCAAAACTAAAAAGTGCTTCAAAATCTTGTTTCGTGTGCAGCCTGGTGGACTGCTTCCTGATTTCCATGACGCCAGTGGGTGTGTCCATGTCCCCGACTGGAGATTTCCTGGCAACGTCACACGTGGACAGCCTGGGCATTTGCTTATGGTCAGCCGGCACATTTTCACTTTCTCTTCGCGCAATTGACAGCAGCCAATCACAAGGCGGGCTCTCCTCCTCAGGACCAATAAGAGCCTGTGCGGGCCTGTCGGGCTCCGTCCACTCCCGGCCGACTACCAACCAGAGGCGGAGACTCTGCCGGGCGGAGGGGCACTGGAAGCCGAGCAGGAAGTGACAGAGGAGGAGGAGGGGCCTGACGAAGCATACAGTTCGGCGGAGCAGCTGGGGGCGGAGCTTGTGACGCTCTCGCAGCTGCCGGAGTCGAGATGGAAACATCTGCTGTGCCTGGACACCATCAAGGTACACGGATGGTGTCATGTGACGCATGATGTCATGACCAAAAGCTCATGTGAATGTGAATGAGATTCTGGTGGTGGTCACATGTTGAACACACAACACTGGGCCACATGACACACACCAAGTAACAAATGATGGCGGGATGTTTTCAGAGGAGGAACAAAGCAGTGACTCCGCCCGTGTCGGGAGCGTCGGCGCCCTTCTTCCTGCCCACTGTGCCAGGCCTCACACCGCGCTTCTCCCTACCGCAGGATGAAACGCAGGTTCGCATTCATCGCACTATTTTATAGCTTTACATCCACCAACATTCATCACAGTCGTATTAATAATCGGGTGTGTTTGTTTCAGTCAAAAGTGCTGAGCTGCAGTCTGCCCTCTCAGAGGTCAAAGTTCAGTTGTGCTCTGGAGGCGGGGCTTGACGCAGGGTCGTGTGAGTGCATTCACTCAAAACTGGATTACATCTATTATAATTCCATCATGAGGATTATGATTATTTTATTTTTTTTTTGTCCAATCAGTCGCAGTTCCCGTGGAGCTTTTGAAGAGTTTCGGTCCATCTGCTGTGTCAGTCGAGCTTGCGGGTCTGTCACCTGAAGGGGGCGGAGCCAGCAGCCTCTTTTTGGCCTTCATTCGCATGATTGACAGCATGCTGGCCAGTGGGCGAGACTTTGATCTGGCGCATGCCTATCTGTCACTGTTTCTCAAGGTAACAGACACTGCGTTCAGAATCATTCTCTCATTTCCTGCGCCCCAATCACTCTATATATGTATTATGCGGTGAACTATGTAGTTGACTCTCGGGTCAGAACGATTAATTGAATCATACCTAATCACGATAGATTTTTATGTGGCATGTAGGAAGGGATGATCGGGTATGATACATTTTGACTTCCTGTTTGACAGCTTCACCTCCGCTCGCTTACATCCACCAACATTCATCACAGTCGTATTAATAATCGGGTGTGTTTGTTTCAGTCAAAAGTGCTGAGCTGCAGTCTGCCCTCTCAGAGGTCAAAGTTCAGTTGTGCTCTGGAGGCGGGGCTTGACGCAGGGTCGTGTGAGTGCATTCACTCAAAACTGGATTACATCTATTATAATTCCATCATGAGGATTATGATTATTTTATTTTTTTTTGTCCAATCAGTCGCAGTTCCCGTGGAGCTTTTGAAGAGTTTCGGTCCATCTGCTGTGTCAGTCGAGCTTGCGGGTCTGTCACCTGAAGGGGGCGGAGCCAGCAGCCTCTTTTTGGCCTTCATTCGCATGATTGACAGCATGCTGGCCAGTGGGCGAGACTTTGATCTGGCGCATGCCTATCTGTCACTGTTTCTCAAGGTAACAGACACTGCGTTCAGAATCATTCTCTCATTTCCTGCGCCCCAATCACTCTATATATGTATTATGCGGTGAACTATGTAGTTGACTCTCGGGTCAGAACGATTAATTGAATCATACCTAATCACGATAGATTTTTATGTGGCATGTAGGAAGGGATGATCGGGTATGATACATTTTGACTTCCTGTTTGACAGCTTCACCTCCGCTCGCTGGCTCAGGATGCCGTCGCCATGGAAGCGTTGGTCGGTCTCTCCTCACGGCTGGAGGCAGGGTGGGCGGAGCTCCGGGCATCCTTCAATCAATCGCTTTGTTTGTTGACGTATGCCAAGAGTGCACTTTTGTGAACACACACTCAGGCATTGTACATGTCCATGTTCTCCTCTGTTCACAATAAAAAAAAAGCTTGTTTTTGACTTCAATGTATTTTATTAAACCCCATGAACACCTGACAAATGGCTTCATGCTAATGTTGAATTTCAAGCATGAGTATTGTCAAGAGGTTTAATGTGTGCGAAAACTTTTATAGACGAGTCATTCATCAGTAGACAGCAAGAGTGCATAAGAATGGTGCGTTTTTGAGGAACAAAGTGAAGAAAGACATGAAGAGCGTTGCTATTTCAATTACGTTTATTTTGAATTCATTTGCTTCAGTCAATGGCAAACGTCAAGGAAAACTGAGGGGATTGACAATTACTTTTATCATACATGCCAAAAAGACCAACATGCAACGAAGAATGAAATAAAAGTTTTAAATTCAGAAGAGGAGATGTAAATGATTTGTTTTTGTTTTAACAAGTTCACAACAACGCAGCACGTGACGTCATACACGTCATTTCCGTACACGCAAGATGGCGGCGTCCTTATGGACCGTGTGGGGCCGGAAGATTTGCAGGTATTTTGAATTTCGGGGGATTTTGATACTTTTGAAAACTTGAAACACGTGGCAATACGACAACAGTGCGATTGAAGTTGTGACGATTTTAAAACGCGACGCTTCCATTGTGTACGTGTGGACATATGACGTGCACAGTGTGACCAATTTCATGATGATCACGCTATCGATCAATATTGTCGTTAGAGCCTGTTTACCTTTTGCTGATGGCTTTCTAGCTCCGTTCCTTAGTGTACTTTGTGACAAGATGGCATAAAAAAACACTGAAGGGACCTTTAGTCGTAATTACGCATTCAAAATGTTTGGTTCTTCTCTCAACTTCCCGTGATTGTCACGTGAACAGGCGGCGTCAACCTCACGAGCTCATTCTGCTGCAATCCTAAACGTTGTTGCATTCAGTGATGAAGTCCGGTCTGATGAGAGGCCAAACCCCTTCTTTTGGGCTCTTGGTAGCTCTTACTCAACATTCAAGCAGCGCACGGGGTTCTGCCATAAATTTTCCCTCGCATAATTTTCTGAAATTACCAAATTTGAATCGCAGCGGCACAATGTGGCCCCGTTAAAAATTGTAGCCAATCAAAATGCACCGAATCTTTCACTCTGGCACTGAAGGGGCATGAACTGCAAAACACCTCCCTCCGCCCATTAAGGGTATTTCAGTTCATTCACAACATCAAGTGCGCACACAAATCGCTCATGAAACACAAAGTTGGCTTCTCCTGTGCTACACTAAAGCCATCATACAATTGGAAGTGCCATAGACGAGCTAGCGGAAATGATCGGTGCCACACAAACGGAGGTGTCGCTATGCTAGTGCTGATATTAATTTGGATGTTTCAGATTTCGCCCTGTGAACTGTAGCCAGCGACGTTTCTTCAACTCTGGTAAGTTGAAAAAAAAACGATTAAAAAGTTATTTTTATTTGAAATCAGCACCTTTAAAAGGAGGCGGGGCCTACTGATAACCAACCACCTGTCTCCTTTCTGTCAGGTCGCGGCTTCCTTTTGCGTCCCCGGCCCCTCCCGCTCCTGTTGGTGACAGGCGGTGGTTACTATGGTTACCAGCATTACAAGAGGCGGGACCGGGAAGATGAAGCCCCACCCGCACTAGCCACCCCCACTCAGGTGAGAAGTTGCTGCTGTAGGGTTGGGGTGGGCGGACCCTCTGTGTGAAGTCGAAAGTGGGCCAAGCCCTGCGGGGGATTTAAACACAAGAGTTGTCGCCCTCGAGTGAGAATCGAACAACGGCCGCATGGTGAGCGGCAGCTCTTGTCGCCACCACCTCGGGGCGTGTAGTAGGCGTGATGCAACGTGTAGTAAGCGTGACCCGCTGCGACGTGTTGGCAGAACAAGGGAGGGAGAAAGAGGGGGAGGAGGTGGAAGGGTGAAGCGAGCAGCAGCTCGACTCAGGTAATATAAAAACTCGTGTGTGTGTGTGTGTGTGTGTGTGTGTGTGTGTGTGTGTGAGATATGGTTGGTGTGTGGATGTGCACGTGTAATTGGCATATACAGTGTATGATATTTGCGTTGTGTGTGTTTGTGCATGTAGATATTTGTGTGTGTGTGTGTGTGTGTGTGCGCGCGCGCGCGCGCAGTTAGAGCATGAGATGCTAATTCTGCTTGATCCTGTGTTAACCCACTTAGCACACACACACGCCCTCAGAATTGTCCCCTGCATGGATGTTTGCGTGTGGGTGTGTGAGAGACCAGCTCCTGAGTTAGTTTGAAGTAAATAAGATGATTACAGTCGTCCCTCGTTTATCATGTAGGTTACCGAACACCCCGCCATCGACAAAATTCTACAATGTTGGGACCATCTGGCTTTATTTTTCGATTTATTTGAATCGTTTGATGCATTAATACTGTACCAAGCCAAACTATATATGTGAGGTGTTATTATTTTTGTCCGCTTTGGGTTGCTATCCTCATGTTCTACACTGTAGTATCAGTGCTTTTGAATGCTTGTGGCTTAAAATGGCGGTGAGTGACGTGGGTGTCAATGGATGAGAGCCTGCACTAGGGGCTAACCGTTAGCCACACTGACTTAGTTCCAGCCATGCGAATGGAGCATCAGTGTGCTTGTGATGCATTTTAAGAAGCAAAAAAATATCTGCGACACGAAATGAGGCAGGCAGACTTAAAAAAAATCTGCTGCACCATATGTCCGCCCAAAGGGAACCGCGATGTGACGAGGGACGACTGTAGTTGTTGGACGTTTTCGAAGGTTTCGCTTCCTTCCTGTCCTCTTCCTCATCAAATGAATGAACCAATCAGACTGCAGTTGCCACATTTGGCGCGTCGTCACCTGAGTGCGCTCGGCGCGCGCGTGCGTGGCTCCGCCTCTTGGCGTCGCTGGCCAATTGCATTCCTCTGCTACTTCCTGCCTGTCCGCACGCTGCAGCCACTGGCCAATCGCGTGAGGGCCTCACTCTTATTGGAGCCAGACCGCATCTGACCGCTCGCCCTCCTCCTGTTCACGTGCAGTGTCGTGTGCGTCTCGCAGGTGGCGCTATATCGCTCCTTCCCCACCCGCCTGCTGTCTCGAGCTTGGGGTCGCGTCAACGGGGTGGAGCTTCCGACATGGCTGCGCAAACCCGTCTACTCGCTCTACATCTGGACCTTTGGAGTCAACATGCAGGTCAGGACACAGAACATGCATGCACGCACACAATCTAATATCTCACGGCGCTACAAAATCAGCGTCATTATTTGGGGAGTTCGTGTTGATTGGACCGGAGCCACGTTGTGGTCACCGTGCTGTGTCGTCCAATAGGAAGCAGCAGTGGAGGACTTGCGTCTCTACCGCAATCTCGGAGAGTTTTTCCGGCGCCCTCTCAAAGAGTCAGCGCGGCCGCTTTGCTCCGCCTCCTGCCTGGTAAGACTTCCTTCACAAGCTCCTCCTTTTTCCCCCCACTTTTTTATCCACATGATGATGATGATGATGTCACTGTGGTGAATGACCGTTGACATGTGATGTCAGGTATCTCCAGCAGATGGCAGGATTGTCCACTTGGGTCGTGTGTTGAGTTCAGAGGTGGAGCAAGTGAAGGGGGTCACATATAGTCTGGAACACTTCTTGGGGCCGCAAGATGGACACAGCAACCGTGAGAGAAACAACACCCGCATCACAGCACACATGCCACTCTGCTTCGGACTCCCAAACTGATCACCATAGGGACTCCTGTCAAAGCGAATTTGATTCTGGGACTTCAAAATTCACTTTTGGATGTCTAATGATGCCGAAAGTGATCCTCAAACTCACTCCCAAAGTGACTCCAGTAACAAGTCCTATCGTGACTCCTGTATTGATTCGTAAAATGACTCCCAATGTAACCTGTGAAAGGACTTCCGCGGAAACTGCCAAAATTACTCCCACAGTGGAAGTGATTGACCAAGTGATGCCAAAAGTGACCTTCAAAATGATTCCAGTAGTGACTCTTGAACTGACTCCGATAATGATTCCTGTAATGACTTAATCGGTGACCTCATGAGTGACTCACAGCGTGACTCCGAATGTGACTCCCTTAGTGACCTCGGCCACGAGTACAGAGTCGTCGCCGTCGTCGTCGTCGTCCTTCCGGGACGGACTCCTGACGAGTCCCGACAACGACCTGTTCCACGCTGTTGTGTACTTGGCCCCCGGTGACTATCATCGCTTCCACTCGCCCGCCGACTGGACGGTGGCGCTCAGGCGACACTTCACAGGTCAGCGCGCGCGGCTACCACTTGTGTGCATACGTGTGTGTGTGCGGCGTTAATTAAGTGAACCTGCGTGGTGGTCAGGTTCGCTGCTGTCGGTGAGTCCGGGCGTAGCGGGCCGGGTGAAAGCGCTGTTTTGCCTAAACGAGCGCGTGGCTTTGAGCGGACGATGGCGACACGGCTTCTTTTCCTTGACGGCCGTCGGCGCCACCAACGTGGGATCCATCCGCATCTACTTTGACCAAGTCAGTCGGCGCTCACGCGCACATACACACTCACATATACACGCATGATTCTCAAAGTGACCCCTGAAGTGATTCCCATTGTGATTCCCGTTGTGACTGCAATAGTGACCCAACTCCAATTGTGACTCTCGCAGAAAAATCCTAAAATGGTTCACAAATCGACTCCAGGCGTGACTCCCGTAGTGACTCCAATCAGTTCAAGAAACCTTCTCAAACTGACAGTAATAGTGTCTCCAGTAGTCTCTTTCAAAGTGACTCCAGCAGCGACTCCCAAAGTGATTCTGAAAAAAAATTGACTCCTCACATGACTTCTGAAAAGACTCTTACAATGAGTCAAATAGGTGTGACTTTCCAAGGGTCGCCGGTCATGACTCCTTCAGTTACGCCATCGCTCGAGGGCAGTGGAAATGCAAAGAATGCACTCCAATGCCCTGCCAAGTGGGCAAGGAGAGCCACGGCCGCTCATGCACTTTCATTCGTTTCTTGAAACACACCAATACAAAATGAACACACTTGCTCGGAGCATGAAGCGGACGCTGAACTAGCCGCATGGTAAACACCCAACGCCACCGCTTTGACTTGCGTACGTCGCTCGCTAGGTCACGCCCCTTAAAGGCAAACATCAGACACGTATTCAAAAAATTACAAGAAGCATGGAGGAGACCCAAAGCTAACGTGTTGTTTACTATGTCCTATTGGTGCCTCTTTCAGGAGCTGCAGACGAACGCGCCCGGCGACAAAAAAGGCCATTTCCACGACCTGCGTTATGCGGCGGGGGCGGAGATGGCCAAAGAGGGTGTGGCCCTGCAGCGGGGGGAGGCGGTGGGCGAGTTTAATTTAGGCTCTACAGTGGTGGTACTCTTCGAAGCCCCCAAAAGTTTCGCCTTCAGCGTCAAGCCGGGACAAACTGTCAGAGTGGGCGAGGGGCTGGGTAGCCTCTGATTGGCCGAACCAGCTGGGTTGAACTTGAACTTGGGGAGGAGGGCGAGAGGGGACACTTGCCCGTGGGGAAACATTGAGGACATATCCCACAATGCCTTGCAGCTGCTGTATTGGAAATCTTGGAAATAATCATGTCAAATCAAGTCCTTGTTTTTTTGTTTTTTTTAAGAGGTAGAGGAAAGTTATGTTTCAACCACCACTTTCTGATTCAAGCCCCGCCCCTAAAAGACTCCAATAATCAGCGGCTCTTTGGTTGAGTTGTACAGTGGACCAATGCACATTTGGAGATTTTTGGGGGGGTGAAACCATTCCTTTGTTGTTTGGTGTGTAACGCATTCGCATTTTGCATTTTAAATTAAATGCCCTGCTTATTTGCAATTTGAAAAATAATTAACATCAAATTGCATCAATTATTCTTGGATTTTTTTGGGGGGAGTGGCCCAATCCCATCCCTGCTTATTGCCGTTGTTTTGATGGTTATTTTTTAATTTTATTTATTAAAAAAAAAACATTTCAAGAAAATGCTTTAAAAAATTGCCAATTGCAGATTTTCGCTGTTCACATGCTAGCCGGGTCCTTATCCTCTGCGAAGAGCGGGGCTCCACTGTAGCTGAATTTCACAAGCTGGCTTTAAGCGGAGACATTTTGTCATCTTTGGTCGTGACCCATTCTGATCTGATGTAAACGTCGCACGATTTCTCAAGATGGACCTCAATCATCTATTGCGCACTAGTTGCGATTGTTTTGACATTTTTATTGCAGGATTTTATTTTATACACGGCTCCATGGAAACCCGACCTCTCGGTGCCAGTGAGGAAAGTTGGTTACTCGGGAATTCAGGTCAAGGCACCATGGGAAAATATCAGGTCCATTTAAACTATTTGATGCTTCAATGGTGATTAGACACCGCCCCTTATTTTATCCCCGCCCCGGGCAGCAGCAGCAACACAACCAATAGGACAGCGGCTTACAGCAGTTGGCGTGGCGATGAAAGCGAGGTTCCGCGAGCCCCCCGTGCGACCACGCGTCCTCACAGGTCACGTCCTTGGTCGCCCATGTGATCTTCTTCCCGTTCCCGGCCACAGCCCCGTCGCCGCTCGACCCCGCCTCGGCAATGCAGGGGGCGGGGCCAGCGTGCGTCTTGAGGGCCAGGAAGCAGGTCAAATTGAGGTCCAGCGCGGCAGCGCCCCCGCGGGGACGAGGCGTGTTCTGGCGGCATTGAGGACACGGGATCCACACCTGACCAAGACCAAACGGGAAGTAAGGTTGGTTGACGCGCAATCCTTCTTTGCACACTAAGTAGCATCTCAAAAATATGAAACCACGTATGTGTACGTGTACTGCGAATAAAATCAACTTGACTTGGGCGAGTGGCCAGCTGCTGGCACGACTTCCTATGTCGGGGTCAGGAAGTCACCTGCTCGTTGATGACGATGTCCAGTCGCTTGATGCACGCCTGGCAGAAGGTGTGGCCGCAGTGAAGTTGCCGCGGCAACCGCGCTGCCAGATCGTAGCGGCCGAAGCACACGATGCAACGCAGGGATGCCGCCGCCGTCAAGGCGCCACGCGTTTCTTCCGCTTCATGGGACATTTTCATCTACACACGCACAAGCTTATGATCAGTTGTCATATGACATAACCAAAACTATCATATAAATGTATTGTATTACGCCATAACATGCCAGGGGAGCGCTGAGCTTGATTGGAACAGATCCAGAGGCGTTAAATGCAAGAGGCAGAGAAAGTCCCCTACAAAGCTCAATAAATAATTCCCACGTACATCACAGAGAGAATTCAGTGCTGTGGAAAAAAATATTTTCCCCCTACACAAATTTTGTTTGCATAGTTTCCACACTTGAATGCTGAAGATGATCGTCAAACAAAGATAACCCAAGTAAACATTAAAAAGCAAACGGCGATGAGGGAGGGGCTTGCTTCAAACTTACCTGATGATGTCACATCCTGTCTGTTTTGGATTTTGTGCTTCTTTATGCCACTGCAGCGTCTTGGTTGCCCGCCGCTCGTCGTCGTCTTCGGCGTCACTTCCTGCTCACCTTCAAGGTACTTTTGTCGGATTTGGATGAAATATTCAACACGTCTTTTTCTATTGGCTGCCGCTGTCGCTTATCAGGTTGCACCGGCGGTTGCCTAGCAACAGGACTCCACGCTGCACTGATGTCACTGGTGATTGGACGCATTTGTTTAGTGTCACTTTCATGCAGGCCTCATGTGCAAGTTGATCATTTTTCACTTCATTTTACCCCCGCCGCCCCCGAAAAAAAGGCTTCTATTTAGTTTTTACACATTTTCATTTTATATTTTAAATAGTTTAAAATAGTGAGGTATAAATATATTTTTTAAAATAATGTTTCATATTTTTTTTATTTTATGAAAAATAAAGTACACAAATTATGTGTGTGCGTGCGTGCATATTTAATTTATTTACATTAAATTTTTGCTTTGTTATTTACATTTAAAAATCGTGTGGTATCATTCTATAAACAAGTGAATGGTAACAACTTTTACTTTGGCTTTACTCCCATCAAGGTCATCGCAGCACTTATACACCGACCATCTCCTCGTGCATCTCCTGATGACGCAGCATCTGGCGCGGTATCTTGCTCAAGGACAGTTGGGAATGGAACCTGCCACCTTGGTTGGAAGAAGACCACGTTGCCCCCAAGTGGTAATACCCCAGTGACGAAAAGAGCAACATTCAATAATTTTAATTAGGTATTTATATATGCCAGTGTCAACATAAATGTTTACAAATGTGTGTTAGAAGAGGTTATTAGAAAGAAACACAATTTGGTTTGTGCTGTTTAAAAAAAACTGTATTCATGTACAAATCAGATATTGTCATTTTCCATACTGACTATAAGATAACGTTTGATCATAGAAAACATTCCTCGAAACTCAACAAGTTTGTTCGTTGTTGCCTTGCGTGGTCTCCTGCACTCTCCGTTGACCTTCATTAACCTCGCTTGACCTCGGCTCTGTTGCAGTTGGGGTCAAAGTTTGACGAATGTTTCAACATCTTGAAGGATTAAAAAAAACGAGGGCCCGACCGATATGAACTTTTTTGGAGGCCAATCCAAGCACTTGATGCACTGAAATAAGGTCTAACACCAATATCTGATATCAGTACTTGCTAGCCCTAATTTGAATAATCAATTAAACCGGAAATTATCTTTTGCAGAAGATTTTGGTGTTTTAGTATTTACAACAGAGGTCATTATCTTGGTGTTATGTTGTGATTTATTAATGTGGGAAAAAAATTTGCCTCCCCACCTCCCCCCCAAAAAATATTTTTGGGGGAGAGGGGGGAGGCGAAGGCAGATTTTTAAAAAAAAGCCTCAAAAAACATCCTTTTTTTTTTTTTTTTGGGTGGCGAAGACAGATAAAAAAAAAAGCCAAAAAAACATCCTTTTTTTTTTGAGTGGGGACAATTTGAAAAGGTCTAATATTAATTAGAATCGGCCGATTCATCGGTCAAGCCCTAATAAAAACACTCACAGTTGACAAAATAAAATAAAACCACAGATGGCAAGTTCCTTCATTAGTTTTTGGTTTTTTTTTAACAATTGACACCTTCAGTCTTTCATTTTCAGTTTTCCAAGTGTTAAACGGGAGGGTTGTCGGTTGTGTGAGGCTAGCTGTTAGCGGATAGTCGCTTGTGGCTAGCTGAGAGCGGTTCGTTGTTAGTAGCTAGCTGTTATCGGCTAGCTAGTAGTGACAAGTCATTAGTGGCTAGCCGTTAACGACTAGTCGTTTGCGGCTAACTACTAGAAGGTCACCCTAACAAAACACCGGCCATTCCATTTCTCTTCAGTCAACGTCTTCCTTTCCCGGAGCCAATCAGTCACGGCGCAGTGTCCCGGCTGTGACATCACTTCCTCCTCCTGCATCTGTAGCAGCAGGCGCAGCGCCCCCCGCTTCCCTCCTCCTCCACTTCCTTCACCAAATACGGCGGCGGAGACACGTAGGGGTTGTGGTCGTTTCCGTTGACTACCGCCGGATTGGCGATCACCGTGGCGCCGTCGGTCGACGTACGCAGGTGGGCACGGGGGATGGTCACCTGACCGTACGGGTTGTCCAGCGACACGCGGATGTTGGACGACATGGCGCCGCCTGGAGATCTGACGGCCAATTAGAAAAGGGAGGAAAAATGTCAGTAATAAACGATACGTCAGCAGAAAATCACAGTTCTTAAGTGTATTGTGCTAAAAAGTTCAATAAAGCTCAAGTGGGTTTCGTACGGGTGTAACGATTCATTCACAACCATAAATTGTGATATGAATGGAATTTTAATGGGATCATAATAACTCCTTGTGTTTATACAATGAATAACAGAAAATTTAAAAAAAAAAGTCTGTTGGCGAGGAGGACCTGGCGTCAGATTTTTTCTTTTTTTGCTTGAAGTATCAGCAGCAGGTATTGGCAGCCTCTTCGAGGACCGATACATTGGAATGAGGCCGGTATCGGCCTAAACACCGATACCTGGTATCGGGACTTGCCATACCTAATTTTAATAATCAATCTGGCAATTACTTTTTTCAGTTCAATTTCAATCAGGATTCAGTTACTGGATTTGTTTAGTCCGAAAATAGTAAAAAATGTTGAACATTGTTTAACATGTTTAAAACATAACAAAATTATATATACATATAGATATAAAATTCTAAAAACTTATTGCGTGTTTCTAATTTAACTTTCTAATGAATTCATTCAAAACAATTAACATAATTAGTATGTTTCTGTGTTTTGAAAGCTCTCCGATGATACCAACTTTTGGAATAAAGGATCAGAGATTAAGAATGTAAAGAATGTTAAAACATTAAAAAAAAAAAAAAAAGTTACGCCTAAAATCTTGATCCCCATTCCCGACTCTCCTCATTTTTACACAAGAAAACAATACCCGGAATATAACAATATGCCCGGAATCTGTAAAAAAATATATATGTCTGGTCATGGTGGACTGAATGCAACTCAGTTAGAATTGGATATTTTATTCCCAATAATCAGAAAGAAGTCTGTTAACGAACAAACAAAAGGATAAACAAACAAACCCAAATGCACTCTAAACCTCAATGAATTGTTGTAACAGTTGCGCCTTGGCCGAGGTCTCTGATTAGTGACCTCCTGGTCCTGAAGCACCATGATACCATTGCTCAAACAACAACTGGGCAAATCTGGCCTCAGATTTGAGCGGGACGTTGTTGTCCAACGGTACGCTTGGTCGAGTCGTGGTGTGACCTCACTTTTCAAAATCATTTGAGAAAAAGACGCGATTTGAAGGAGAAAAATGTGACTTGCCTGTTGAAGCTAACTTGTCTTGAGGACAAAAGTTGAGCTGTGGTCAAAACAATGGAAAACTCACAACTGCTCTCCCTCTCTGTCTTTTTTTTTTCAGCGTGCTTGAAGCTCGCTTGACTGCCCAAACCTGTTCAACTGGATGACACGCCCTCCGGCCCCGCCCCCTTTTGCTCAACAGGTGGAATGTTGACAAAATGAACAATGACAAGGTTCCAGACCACAAAATCATATTTTATGTCCTTTTGTCGGGTTCGCGAGATAATTTAGCTTTGAAATGCCCGCAATGTCATTGTTCAAACTATTTTCAGTTGTTCTTATAGGCGTTTCATTTTTAACTCATGAATATTCAACTATGTAAGTAGCTTTACTCTGATTGGGTGGCTGTTTCTCCTTAATTGGAGATGGGAAATGGTTTTCCTCCGATCGGTAACTGAAAAAATGGCTGCGCCTTGCGCCCACCATGTCGCTTCGTTTGGAAATTCAGTGGGAATTGTACCCCAGCAGCCTGCTTGCTCTGGAGGAAACCCCTTTTTTTTCTAAGCCCACCCAACAACTTTGCAGTCGCCCATTCAGCACCCTGATGTGTGATGAAAGTCTGATGCACTGCTTTTGCAGACCTTTGCCTTTTATCGCCTATGCCAACAATCTGCAATCCCACCAAATTAGCAAAATTACGGTATAAAATTATGTTACAAGGGCTATTTACAATCAAAAGTAATTGTTGCGTTAACCCCATGAGTGTAAAATGGTTAATGAGGCTTTCATTTGACACATCCAATATGGTGGTGATGTCTCCGTATGTATGGGTACAATCATAAATATTGTATTTCAGGTCGTTTGTCAGTGGTTTACGTGCACTATATCTGGAAGTGTCTACGTATTGTACGGCCCTAATACGTCTAAGAGCTTTTTTTTAAAGTTGTGTTTGTTTCTAAAAAGTTTTTGCTCGCGCCTCCAGAGAACGCAAAATGGCGTCTTCCAATCGTGCTTCCTTTTCCGGTGAAAGCCCCTCCCTGTTAGCCTTAGCTGTTAGCTCTCCGGAGGACGGGATTGGGAGAAAGTGGAAAACGGGAGTAGAAAAGTTGGTCCAAGGGCGAAATGAGCGCGGACATGGACCACAGAGAACCGCGGTGACCGGACACCGAGTGTGTCGCTTCCACTAGTCGCCTCTCGGGTGGGTTCGTGGGGCGCAAAAAAGCCAAAAGACGTCGTTAATCCTCGAAGACCCTCCAGTCCCACCCGGGGACTCCACTCGCTCCTCGGTCGCCTTCTCTTCTGTCGCCTGACTTTGGGCTCAATTAATCGATAAAAGAGCGGACATGCCAATCAAGACTTCCGGCGTTCACTGCTCGTGTGCTTTTTGGTTTTTACCTGAGTTTGCCAGCAGCACTTTGGGATGTTTTGTCCGCTCCAATGTTTCTTAGCAAGCTAGCTTCGATTTTTCCGTTCACTTGAATGGGCTACGGCTGCTTTACGTTAGCGTCACTTTGTACACGCACCAAGGGTTTTTCTTGTAATTTGGTTTTGCATGGTTTATAAATTTGTATAACTGAACGTTAGATAACCATTTACACAAACGTAACGTTGACACATATATGAAAAATGACGGGTGTGTTCATGTCCTCAAAACCAGTGGAAGTCAATTCCAAGTACAGCCGAGAAAGTAAAGTAAGTGTGAGTATTGTTTTTGTTGTCGTTCATTTTTTGGTCTCCTGTTCCTCCACAGTGGATCATGCAAACTTTCCTTTGTCGACTTCGCCGTTACGCCGCCTGACACATGATGGGCTTCGGTCGGGATCTGAGGAATTCCCACGAGGGATTACTGAAACTACAGGATTGGGAATTAAAGGTACTCCTTTTGCATTCTCCATTTCCTTCTTGGAAGCAGAAATTAGGTCTGTGATTTCAAAAACAAGTCCAAGCGAAATGTCCGTGAGTGTTCCTGCAGACTGGCATGGAAACAAGTGCGTAAAGAATGTGCAAAGTTTTTGTGTTATATGCATTCAGCCCATCGAAATTTACCGAAACCAACAAAAACAAATCCTTGAGAATACATTTAAGTGTTGAGGGACCCAAGAAGAAAGTATTTCATTAATTGAAAAAAAATCTTCGTCTAGTTAATTGATTGTGTGATTATTGTTCTTTCAAATACAACCTGAAAAAACGCCTTATTGGTCGGGCCCAACATTTTTAAATGATGACCTGATGATCAAAATAGTTGTTAATTTGATAATTGATCATTTATTTTGACATTTCCAAGTCAACGTCATGCTTACTACAGTGCTGAACGCGATTATGGCGGCCCCTACTGGACAAATATTATACCGGCGCCTCACAGGTATATTGGTGTTGCTGCTTTAATAATGGCAACTGAATTTTGTGTGGGTCTGGCAGCTGCTGGAGACTGTGAAGCGTTTCATGACCCTGCGCGTGAAGAGCGACAAGGAGTACGCCGCCCTGCTTCTCAACATGACGCAGCAGATGGAGAAACAGGAAGCGGCCGACTATGTCAGCACCGTCAACAAGGTGAGCGCTGCCACTTGCGTCGCCGTCGCTCCCCGCGTGGCGCGCTTTCTTCTCATGATGGCCGCACTTGCGCGCGTGTTGTGTCAGTCGTGGTCGCAGGTGGTGCGTCAGACGGAGGCGCTTGGTCGCGTCATGAGGGGTCACGCCGACGACCTGAATTCGGGTCCGCTGCACCGCCTTGCCACGCTCATCAGAGACAAGCAGCAGGTGAAGAAGAGCTACCAGAGTCTTCATCAGCAGCTGGAGAGCCACAAGCACAAGGTCTGCTGCTGACGCGCGATGGGCAGACGCGCGCACTGAAACTTACATTTATAGAACTAATTAATTATCACGACGTCCTAACCAGTCGACCACCGTGCCGCCCTTTCTTATTTTTATTATTATTATTATTATTGTCACCATGACCTTGTATTGTCGTTGCTAGGTGACTCGGAGTGACCTGGACAAGCTGAAGTCGACGTATCGCCAGCTGAGCCGCGACGCCAACAACGCCAAGGACAAATACCGAGAAGCTCTCAGCAAAGGTTTGACTCGGGCACCCTTCATGTTGAGAAGTTGTCACAACCGCCCTAAAAACCTTCCCTAACTTTGTGTGCAACGCACCAGGCCGTGAGGCGGAGCGCGCTCACGAACGTTACGACAAAGCCACCGCCAAGCTCCACAACCTGCACAACCAGTACGTGGTGGCCGTGTGCGGAGCGCAGACCACGCAGGAAGAACATCGGCGGCGCGCGGCGCCTGCGCTACTCGACGCCCTCCAAAGGATGCAGGAGGACATGACGCTCGCTCTGTGAGTAACGCGAAGACAAATGTTGACCCAAATATTACTCATAATCACGACCCAATCCATTCAAAAATGGGGAAAAAAATGTGCCATGCTAGTCGTGGGATAAGAAAGCTGAGGGACCATTGCTCATCAATGCCCGCGTCTGTGCAGGAAGAACATTTTGGAAGAGTACTGCGAGATCAGCAGTCTGCTGACTGACGAAGTGGTCAAAGTCCATCAAGAGATTTCTGCGGCGGTCCAGCAGATCGACCCGCTGGTGGAATACCAGCACTTCATCGACGCCTACAGGTCGCCGTGGTGACAGCGGAGGCTTTTTCGGCTTCCGGGTTAATCCGCTGACTTGTTGCATTTGCGTGAAGCAGGTCTCCGGAGAGCCCTGAGGCCAACGTGGAGTTCGACACCTCCCTGCTGGACGAGACAGACAACCTGTCGGCCAATGAGATCCTGTGGAACACGCTGACGGCCGACAGTCTTCAAGCCATGTGAGGACACCCCCCCTGGAGTTCACCTATTGCGCAAATGTACCCCCGAGCAAGCTTCTGTGATTGGTCTCACGGTCATTCCGACTTTCTAACGGCCAATCAAAATGACCACGTTGCGTCACATGATCATTTGCGACGAAAATGGCTATTCCTGCTGCGTAATCAATTGTTCACACCTCCCTAGCCGTGTGGAAAAACGATCTTTTATTTAACTGCCGACTCATAAGCGAATTTTCGCTTCATCTTTTTAGTCCTACCTAGAATCAACTATATAGTCAATTCAAAAAAATCATTCAGAATTTTGTGTATCGTCTCATGCCGTGTGGAAAAACGATCTTTTATTTAACTGCCAACTCATAAGCGAATTTTCGCTTAATCTTTTTAGTCCTACCTAGAATCAACTATGTAGTCGATTCAAAAAAAAATCATTCAGAATTTTGTGTATCGTCTCATGTTCAGGTTGTCGTCAGCCACAGAGGAGTTGGCACTGACTCAGCAGAATCTGAGGACCAAAGAGGCTCTGGTGGACGACCTCGATGCCAAGATCATCAGTAGCCAGCAGAACGCAGACAGGAAGTCCGAGTTGGTGTCGCCCTCTCCGCCTCCGTCTCTCCACCGGCGTCATTTGTCTCTCTGATCCAAGTCTCTCTGTCCATCTGTCCTCAGCTGCGTGCTCCTCCTCAGTCAGAAACTGTCCCTCCTGGAGCTGCGCCAAACCGTCCAGTCCCTGCGCAGCTCCGAGGCTCGCCTCTCCTCCCAGAAAGCCCTGTTGGACGCCAAAATGGCGGACGCCCCGTCTCCGCCTCCCCCGCCACCGCCGCTTGCGATGCCCTACGAGGACGACACTCGCTCCGTCAGCTCCACCGTAAGAACTGTCGGCGGAGGGTTGGGCTGGCGCGAAGCTTTTCAAAATAAAAGCCTGTCCTTCCTGTTTTGTCTTGTCTTTTCAGGATAAAGGCAAGGAGAAGAGCTCTCGCTTGGACACGCTGCGACACTCGCTGGCTGGAATGATCCGCTCGCCTAAAGCCATGTTGGGCTCGTCGTCCTCGGTGAGCCATTTCATCTGTGGCTTTTCCACATTTCTTGACCGATTGACAAATACAACTTAAAAATGGTCATCACATACCTGTTGCCAGACTTTCAGAATAAAAGACCAAAATTAACAATTTGACAGCAGTTCTTTGACGTCATTCCATCGTCGGAGCGCCCTCTGGCAGACCAGGAGTGGTACCACGGTGCCATCCCTCGCACGGAGGCTCAAGAGCTACTTCGGCAGCAGGGTGACTTCCTGGTGAGGGAGAGTCACGGCAAACCGGGCGAATACGTCCTTTCCGTGTTCTCGGACGAGCAGCGGCGACACTTCATCATCCAGTTTGCCGACGTACGTGCCCTAGGACGCACCACAGCACACCGCGCCACTCCTTTGACGTTGGCCACCTCTCTCTTCCGTTAGAATCAGTACCGCTTCGAGGGGACGGGCTTCACCACCATCCCGCAGCTCATCGAGCACCACTTTTCCACCAAGCAGCTCATCACGAAAAAGTCTGGCGTGGTGCTCCTCAACCCCGTTGTCAAGGCAAGCACTTGCAAACGGCTTGATGACGTCGCAGAGGTTTCCTGTCTGTCACGTGTGTGTGTGTGTGTGTTTCCCCTCACGTGTGCAGGACAAAAAGTGGATCCTCAACCACGAGGATGTGGCGCTGGGCGAGCTGCTGGGCAAGGTGAGCTCACTTCCTGTTTGGCAGAGTAAAATTACTATAAGTGATGAATTAAGAAAATATATCATCACCACGACCCTATTTTAATGTAAGGAGACATTTCTTCAAAAACCTAATATTGAGCAATGACGTGGGGAGGGCCCTGTTCATCACGTTGTACTGCCTCCTCTTCCAGGGCAACTTCGGCGAGGTGTTCAAGGGGACGTTGCTGCGAGACAAAACAGCAGTGGCCGTCAAAACCTGCAAAGAAGATTTGCCTCCAGAACTCAAGATCCGCTTCCTTTCGGAGGCCAGGTGGGCATCGCCATAATTGCTCCTAGTTGGTGGGGAGGCAACTCAGTGTTTCCGAATGATTTATTTACATATAACATACAGTATTCCAGAGAAAATGACCCTTTTAAAATAAAGGGCAATTTTGACCGATACAAATAAAATGAACCTTGAAAAAAGGTGGCGTCCCTACTGTATTTCCAACCCCAAATTATTTTGCAAATCAGATCAAATGAGTGTAGATTATAAAAGAAAAAATACTGAGGCCCGAGTTTGAATTTGGGGAATTCCTAATTTATCCTCCTAGTTTAATTTTGCAGGCATAATGTGCTGAGCATACACGTGTGTGTGTTCAGGATCCTGAAACAGTACGATCACCCCAACATCGTGAAACTGATCGGCGTGTGCACTCAGAGGCAGCCCATCTACATCGTCATGGAGCTGGTTTCCGGTAAGCGTGCGCCGCATGCGCCCCTCTGTCGACTCCCGTCGTTCCTGAGCCTGGCTCGTGTCTGTCCGACCCGTTAGGCGGCGACTTCCTGTCCTTCCTGAGGAAGAAGAAAGACGAGCTGAAGACCAAGCAGCTGCTGCGCTTCGCCGTGGACGCGGCCGCGGGCATGGCCTACTTGGAGAGCAAGAACTGCATCCACAGGTGAGTTGCTGCGAGGACCTACGCGGGTCGCCGCGGGCTCGTGCTCACGCTTGCGTGCACGTGTGTGTCAGGGACCTGGCAGCCAGGAACTGCCTGGTGGGAGAAGGCAGCTTGTTGAAGATTAGCGATTTCGGCATGAGTCGTCAGGAAGACGACGGCGTTTATTCGTCGTCCGGACTCAAGCAGATTCCCATTAAGTGGACCGCTCCGGAAGCTCTCAACTACGGTAAGGATGAATAAAATGCCTGCTGTCACAGTCATTGAAATCTCCAAAAGAGACACACATTGCATATTTAAGTACACAACACACTTTTAAAACCACAAAATGGATAACAAAAATCTACGATACAGCGGGACCGTCAAAACCGAACGGAATATACAGTAGCAGTGGTGGTTTGTCGTATGTGTTGTTTCAATGTGCTGTATCTGTGTTTTGCTTTTTGTCACGTTCCTTTTTGGGCTTTCTTTTAAAATGATGCAACAATGGAATTGTATCTTGGAATTAAAAAAAAAAAAAAAAAAAGATTTAAGTGACTTATTTTTATATTTTAATTTGTTTAAAAAAAAAAAGTGTTCTGAGCTTGAGTACATAACAAATGCGAGTGGCAAATCAAGGCACTCCTTTCACCGAACAGGTCGATACACGTCTGAGAGCGACGTGTGGAGTTACGGCATCCTGCTGTGGGAAACCTTCAGTCTGGGGGTGTGTCCTTACCCGGGGATGACCAATCAGCAGGCCCGTGAGCAGGTGGAGAAAGGTAAGCGCGCCCAGCCACGCCCGCATGCACGCCAACCGGTGACGCTGTGGTTGCTAGGTTACCGGATGGCATGTCCTCAGCGTTGCCCGGATGACGTGTACAAGGTGATGCAGCGCTGCTGGCAGTACAGCCCGGAGGAGCGACCCAAATTCGCAGAACTGCAGCGAGACCTCGCCGTCATCAAAAAGAAGTGACGGGGGAAGTGTGGTCTGTTTTTTTTTTTTTTTTGCCAAGGCATTTGAACACTAAAAACGTGTCTCTCGGCTACTCATCCACAAAAGGGCGTTGGCGTCGCTCGCTGCCTTAGCTCAGCGTCAGCAAACGTAAAAACCGGCGGTCAAACAGGAAATGTGCATGCTTGCATCACTAATTAAAAAAAAAAAGAACCAGTATGTTATTCCCACATGAAACACATTGATTTCACGTCTAATCCCGTAACCATAGTAACCGGACTAATATCCTTATATATGTACATTATAGCTTGACTTTTTATTTGTATTTATACTTTTTATTTCTCAGCAAATCCAGCATCTTAAAAGAAAAACTTTTTTCTTTTTTTTTTTAGACAATCAGTAACAATGTTATTTATTTGTGGAACGATAAGATGCGCCTGCGCGAGTGGAGTTTATCTTTAGCCCCACTCGCTGGTTCCTTTTTGTACATAAATCACATTGATAGTACCATTGATGAAACCCTTTATAAGACAGTTGATGCATTTATAATGAAAATAAAACACCAGACAACATTTTCGTGTCATGACTGTGGAATTTACTGCTTGGTTTTGAACGATGGAAGACAACCCCCAAAAGTAATCTATTTAAAAAAAAAAAATCTAATTCATTGCCAGGCCCTGCTAATACAAAATGATTCCATCATCTTTACACACATGAATTAAGTTAATTTATTAAAATTGTAAACTTCCAAATAGTGTGGGCAAGGTGGTGGGTTTGGGGTGTGGCTTGTAGCCGATTCGCTCGTTAATAAGCTCCGCCCTTGACGCAGTGGTTGAACATGAGGGTAGAGTTTCTCCCCCAATCACTTCGCTGCCGACCACAGAGTCTCCACCCACTCCACCTCCCGACTCCGCTTCTTCTCGTTGACGTTTCCGTGCCTGAAAGAAAACAAGAGCCAGGAAATATAAATCTTGTACCGGTATTTTACCCAATGACAGCCAGATGTTAACTTGAAAAATAACCTCAAGCTCCTTTTTGATGCTCTCAAATTCATCGGTGTCATCGATCTTCAGCTCCAGACGAGTAGGTTTCCTCCTCAACATCTTCTCTTGGACACATTCACTGAGAGGCTGAAAAACAATTCCGCACACACACACAAATTCTGCACAAGCTGAAAAGTATACCCCCCCCAAAAAAAAAAATAAAATTTGTTACAGTGACCTTCCTTTTCCAACAATCGATTTAATTGACAAAAACTATGGTCATGTTTAGATACCTTGTTTAACTTGAAATTGTCAAAATCCTCAGAATTTCACCCTCACACTGACTATCCTTGCAATATGTGCAAGCGTCTTTTACTTTGGGGAAACATTTTTTGCCTGCTTTCTGACATGTTACCAAAACAATAAGTGAATCATTATTTACCTTTGTTCGTTTCCTAAAACTGTAAAGTTGAAATTGCTTCCTGTTTTTACGAGGGGGTGGGTGGGTTGTTTTTTTACATATCCTATTCGATTAATCAGAAAAGTAATCAATTATCAAGTTTCAGCCTCGGTTTTTATCCACTAATTATCATTCATAGAGTGAAAATTCAGAGGATTTATCTGTTAGGCTGAATACATTTGTGTACGTTACCCTTACGTTATATATTTTATGTATATTGCGCTTATTCACGTGTAGTCTAATCTTGATGCTTGTCATTTAGCCCGGAAAGAAACGCATTGAAATGGATATTGGCAGTATTTTCTGCAGTCTTTACTGAACTTTATTTTTAGTCCTCGATTATTTGAGTAACCTACCGTCAACCGATTTGTTGACTTGGTAAGTGGCTGATATTGTAATGCTTTGAACGAACGCGCATTTTGTAGCGTTTAAGTGTGCATTCAACATTCAACAAGAATCTAATGCTAAAAGCTATGCGACTAAAAAGACGGCGATCAATGTTTCTATGGAGGACCTCACCTTAGATGCCAACAAAAACGCAAACATTTACCTGCCAGCTGATTTCAAGTTGCGTTATGTGCTCTTCGGAATTAGTTTTGTCGTCTTTTGACTGTTCTGTGGTGCGAAATGTAGTTTTTCCGGGGCGTCACAGAGTGGACAGGAAATACAACCCCTGAACCCGGAAAGCGTCATGTACATCCGGGTTGTTTTACATCCGGGTCGTTTCCCCATTCAAACATCGCCGAATTGCTATTGTACTAGTGTGAGTTTTATAACTTTTAAATCTTCATTATAGCGATTACCGTCCATTATTTTAGTGGCTACAAGCCCAAAGAAAGGTAACGTGTGGCAAAGTGATAATGTTTTGCTACCTGGACGCTCGTTTGTGATTAAAAACGCTAGCCGCGAATAGTAGCGGCGGCACGTTTGATTTGTAGACTCGCGTTTCATCATTGCCATCATTATTGTTCTAAAAATATATGATTCTTGTTATTGTTGGGTTTTTTTTTTAGGATTATACACCCGGTGGTCCTCGGTTTACGTTTGAGTTACGTTCCTGCGGCGGCGGCTACAAAACGGATGCGTTTATAGTTAAACGCGAGCCAAATTTGCACTGAGGAGTTTTATTCATGGCATACAAAACTAAAACAATTCAATGATCAACGGTAAATACCGCACTGACCGAGTGTAGCTTCGCGACCAGCAAATTGCTTCATTTCGTCGTATGTCGATACCTTCTCAGGGCTCCTTGTTATGTTTTCATGGTCAAAAAATATCCATCACAAACAAATGATCCCATGGCTTTAATATGACTCGTTTGTGACAGGTTATGTATCCATCTATGTGATTATCATCACGGGTGTCATTTTATATCCTTTCACGACAATTTTACAGAATAATTAACATAAAATAACAAAAATACAACAGAACACACTGTGAAGTGTGCACCTGTTAGCCCTGGTTGTACAAATCCATTTATTGTGAAGTGCTTCCTGTTGGCCCAGGTACCAGGATGTCAGACGACGAGGACTTGGCTCCGGCCCCAAAGAAAGGTCGCGTGTTCTATGGAAGCCTTGAAGAAAAAGAGCGCGAGCGCCTCAACGCAGAGATTGCCGGCGGCCTGCCCCTAGGAAGTGATGGCGTCAAGGCGGGAATCGAAGCAGGAAACATAAACATCTCGTCTTGTGGGTGACACATTTTTGAAGACAGGCTCCGCATCGCGCCCGCCACCTGACCAATGTCCCACTGTGCTTTGCAGCCGAGACACTGGAGCTGGAAGAGCACAGC